>NW_027202493.1:22646869-23229369 GCF_024711535.1 Dipodomys merriami | reverse complement strand
AAGAAAAGAAAGGACTAGTGAAGGCATTCTGAGCTATGTAGCAGATGACAGTAGAGAAACATTGTTCAGGATGGACCATGAAAACAAATGGAGCCGCTCTTGCATTAGTTGAAATGCTGATAAAACATGAGGAAGATAAATACTGAGCTGCGGATTTGATTTTCCCATGAAGCCATGCAGTTTTGAGTTGTGTACATGGGAAAAGGTTGGGCCGGAATCCTCAATACTGCCTTGGCTCTTGCCAGTATTGGCTCGTGTGATTAATTTCCTTGTATAATCCCTGTTAGAAAGAGATGGATAATGAAGCTACTTGATCCTTTCATTGCTCATTACAACCTAGACTCATTAAAACATAACACGCAGGTAATTCCCATTTCCCCGGCAGTTCTTACCACCTTTATTGATTTGAGTATTTAGGAAACCAGTCTGGTTATTGGCTGCCCCAGGCAACGCAGTCTTTGTGCGCATTCATGACAGCGGCTGCTTTTCGTTGGAGCCCAGCCTGTATCAGTTTACTAGTCTCATACAACATGACTGAACTAATTTTTCAGATGCTCTGAGTGGAGTATAGCAAGCTATTGCTTTCCTAAAAAAGCAAACATGAAAACTTCGAGCTTTCCACCCAACTCTATCCATTTCTCTTTAATTACCTCCTGAAGTACCTGCTAATGACTCATTAGTTATAAAAATAAATTAGAGGTACCTTGTAACCCTGTTGGTAGTTCCCCCCACCAAAGTTTTTTATTTGATTACCATCAGGCAAAGGGAGGTGTGGCAATAATGAAGGAATGTGAAGCCAATTGCTTGTGATTTTATGCCTTTAATAAAGGCACGGTGGGACTGTGTGCAAATAGGGTTGAGCTGATCCAGCTTTAGGACAGAAATCATGTCTCCTAGCAGACTCTGTGGCTGTCTGTGTCCTGTGGTGCATTTATGCTTGGCCAGCAAGGCTGATTGACTAGTTCTTAATGTTGTTTTATATTATAGACTTGGTGGTTTGTTTTCATCGATGCTCTTTGCAACTTGCTTAAGATAAAATAGGTTACTGTGAGTTTGGAAGCTTTTTTTTTAAAATCAAGAAAATTCCTTTTTAAGTGCTATTCCACTTGATATCCCGTTAGATAAATATAAAAACCAAGTGTGCTTGGCTTTTTTGCTCAAGGCTGGCATTCTACCACTTGAGCCACACGTCCACCTCAGCTTATTTTGCTAGTTAACTAGAGTTGAGTCTTTTGGATTTGAACCAGGATCCTCAGATTTCAGCCTCTACCTGGGTAAAGTTACGGATGTGAGGCACCAGTGCCTACTGCAAAGCAGTTCTTCCTGGGAAAGGGGGTGGGAATGTCAAATGCTTCTAGCTGCTTCTCACATGGCCTCTAGCCTGACCCATGGGCTCCACAGAACCCAGCATGGAAAACACTGAAACACTGTGTGTGTGTGTGTGTGTGTGTGTGTGTGTGTTGAACGGGGGCTTGAGCTCAAGATCAAACTTTTGCTTCCCCCTCCTTCCCCTTTTAAACCTGGCATTCTACCACTTTCCTTCCAGCTTTTTCTTGGTTTCTGGTTTTTAAGAGTCTATTGGACTTTTCTGCCTGGGTTGACTTTGAACCATGATCCTCAGATCTTAGCTGGTGAGTAGCTAGGATTACAGGTGTGAGCCACCAGTGCCCAGCTTTCATTTTTGTTTTTATGTGCTACATATTTCTATTTTTATATTTGTCTAGACATATCTGTATACAGGAACGTGTGTAGTGTCATGGGAACTGAATTTAGGTCAGGGGTCAACAAACTTTCCTTCTATAGGACCAGATAGGAAAGGAATTTCAGCTTTGTAGTCCAGAAAATCTCACTCCCAATCACTTAGCGGTGCCGTTGTGGAATGAAAGAACCACAGACAATCAATCCGACTGAACAAAGATGAGTGTGTCACAATAAAACTATTTATAGATAGCAAAAGTTGATGATTTGTCATCCTGATTTTTTCACAGCTATTTAAAAGATGAACAGACAATTCTTACTTCATGGGTTGGATTTGATCTGGGAGCTGTGGTTTGCTGATTCCCACTTATAGTCACTAGAGAAGGAAAAAGAAATGTGTTTGTGGAATCACAAATTCATGTGTCTATAAAGAATCTCTGACTATCTCTTTGCTTCCCTGAGGCTTGTCCGGAATTGCTGTATGTGTCTGCTTTGGGTGTCAGAGGCTACATTCTGGAACAAATGTTCTCTTAAGGAAACAACACTAAGAAAAAGTTAAATATAGCCTAGGCTGATAAGCATTGACCTTGGCCAGACTAGTGTATGAAATTACAAAGCTGTGATTTGAGATTGAATATTTGATTTCTCCCCAGTATCTTATGCTTCTTTTCAAGGGGCCATTTTCTAATGGGAGGGACTTTGATCCCTGTGGCTTTTTTCTGCCCACCCACCCATTCATTTTACAAACAGTGCAGACCAGTTAGAAAAGTAGTAAAGCAGAGGCTCTGTAGTTTACGAGAGAGCCAAGCGGTAAACACAACCCCCACTGAAATCGTCTCCATTGTAAGAACTTGCTCAGGCATCCAGTGCCTTGCCTTATCCTCCAGGTGGAGGTGAACTTCTGGCTTTGACCTTGACTTTGGTGTGCCAGGGAGTACTGCATGGAACTCACTGCTTTCTCATTGAAAAAGAACAGTGCTGCATGGAATAGTTCTGGGGACTACAGGAGATCACTCCTGCCTGACCCAAAATGCTCAGTGAGAGTCACAGTGTGTCATGAGCTACCCCATCCATGCCGACTCATCTGTTCCATTTTCCCTGGACACAGCAGCTGCTGTAAAGATGAAGAAAACCTATTCTCAGGTGGGCGCTGGTGGCACATGCCTGTAATCCTAGCTACTCAGGAGGCTGAGATCTGAGGATCATGCCATCCCAGGCAGGAAAGACTGTGAGACTCTTAACTCCAATGAACCACTAGAAAACCGGAAGTGGTGCTGTGGCTCAAATGGTAGAGCGCTAGCCTTGAGCTGAAGAGCTCAGGAACAGCTCCCACAACCAACAAAAAGAAAAGAAAAGAAAACCCATTCTCATTGCTATTGTAATACCGCACCATTTCTGTCTTCTTAGCCTGTTCAAGACACCGTAACAAAATGCCATGGACTTTGTGGCTTAAACAACAGAAGTTTACTTTTTGCAGTCCTGGAGGATAGAAAGTCCAAGATTGAGACATTGGCTGATTCAGAGCCTCAGGAAGCTCCTCATCACCCAACTCTGGCTTCCTGTGTCTTTAGGTTCAGGGAGAAAAGGAGCTCTGTCCTGTTCTTATAGAAACTCAAATCCCATTATGAGAACCCCAGCCTCATGACCGCACCTAAACCCAGTCATCTCCCAAAGCCTCACCTCCTAAGCCATCACGTTGGGGGTCAAGGCTCCCATGCGAATTTTGGGATATACAGATACTCAGTAGTAACACTTTCCAATTTTAAAATTTTCATCCTCATAAGAAAAGTAAACTGAAATTAATATCCTCAGGGTTTTGAGATTCCTGCATTTGCTCTTGTTGTTGTCAGCAAAATGTCAGAATTGAATCGATATGCCTCTGGAGTCCAGGCTAGCTTCAAACTCAACATCCTCTACCCTTAACCTCCCAAGTGCTAGGATTATAGGTGGGGATCAGCTCTACTTGCTGAGCAGTAGGTTGTAAGCAGGGGAAGGGAACTGTAAAGGAGGAGACATGGAAGAGCAACATGTACATTTTAGAAATATCTCCTTTAACTAAGGAGAACTCACCTACTGATATGTAATTGATATTCTATGGATAGCCTGAATCAGTAAATATGAATACAGAATTCTGCGTCTTATGACCTGGCATATGTTCCAGTCACTAGGTCACTTCTAGCACCATGCTGTGTTCCCACTATGCCAACTAACGTCTTTTAGAAGTTGCATTGTATGTGTGTGTGTGTGTGTGTGTGTGTGTGTGTGTGTGTGTGTGTGTGTGTGTGAGAGAGAGAGAGAGAGAGAGAGAGAGAGAGAGAGAGAGAGAGAGAGAGAGAGACTGCTATATTATTTGCTCTGTGCAGCAACTCTGGCAAGTTAGTAGACCATTGTCATTATGGGGTGACTCTACTTAAGAGATCAAGACCAGAAGTGTGTGGAGTTGGAGAGCCAGGCCTGAGGCTGAAGGTCTGGGTCATTTCACACTTCTGGTCAGCCTCCTTGGTGGTGAAGACCTCCTAGGTAAACCTTAGCTTCCAGGCTTGATAACACGTTTCCTGTTTCTGCTCCTTGCTCCGGGCCAGCCCTTACATATTTGACCTTCTTACTATTTTGTGTCTGTGTCAGTGTTTTGGAAACAGTGGTGAGGGTGAAGCAGAGGGGGATAAGCTCCTGTTGCCTTTTCTAGAGAACTGTCACCTTTCTGTCACCATCACTTTAGGCTAAATTCTCTGAGATGTCAGAGCTTAGGAAATTCACCCCAATTCTTCCATGAAACTTTGGCCAACTATGTCTAAAAGGTCTATTTTGCTTTTTTAAATGCTGTTGGAAGCCGGGTGCCAGTGGCTCACGCCTGTAATCCTAGCTACTCAGGAGGCTGAAATCTGTGGATCATGGCTCAAATCCAGCCCAGGCAGGAAAGCTCATGAGATTCTTATCTCCAATTAATCACAGAAAGAGCCAGAAGTGGTGCTGTGGCTCAAGCGGTAGAAGCACTTGCCTTGAGCAAAAGGAGCCTAGGGACAGTGCCCAGGCTCAGAGTTTAAACCTAGGACTGGAGAAAAAAAAATCAAATGCTGTTGGAGGCAGAAACTTGTGTAAGAGAGTAGGAAGCAGAATAGTGAATTGACAATAGAAACAAGAAAGCAAGAAGAGAGGAAGTCATTCGCTAAGGGTAGTAAAATTCAGAACAAATATTTTCTTCTCTCTCAAGCACCTCAAGAATCTCTTCATAGGTATAAAATAAAGTTGCATTTGCAGGTTGTAGCTTCTCCTGGTGTTGGGAGTGTGGGGATCACGTATGTGGAGCTGTTTCCTTCCAGCTGGTGTGTTAATTTCATCAGGCTTGGAATAGAGGAGTGTGTACCTGGGTTGGTGGTTGGTTACCGATAGCTCAGTTTGCTGTGGAGAGACAGTGAAATGTGGGTCCCCTTGGCTCTCATGAACTGGTACAGCATTGTGAAGAAAAGGTTTGGAGTGTCAAGCCACTGAGATTCGTTTCCGGTGTAGGCTGGTGATTGCCTTGACTAGGCTAGACTAAGCAGAGACTCAGGAGGCTGGGTATGAGAGGCATCCACAGCCACAGGCGAGTTGGTTGTCAGTAAGTGGATGGTGACAATTGAATAAAGGGCTACTACTTAGAACTGTACTTGGAAACATCTTTCATATTTCAGGAAGGTGAGCTGTCCTACGCTGGGTAAGATGATGTTCCATGTGGTTCTAGAAAAAAGTCCTATAGAGTAAAAAGATTTGAATTGAGAAAGTAATCAAGAAAAAAGTAATCAAGAAAGCAATCTGGAAAAGGATGGTGTTTGGTACTGGAGGCTGTAACCCTTCCTACTCAGGAGGCTGAGATCTGATGATTGTGGTTCGTAGCCGGCTTGGACAGGAAATCTGTGAGACTCTTATCTCCATTTAACCACCACAAACAAACAAACAAACAAACAACAACAACAAAACACCTGGAAGTGTGGCTCATGTAGAGCCCTAGCCTTGAGTGATAAAGCTCAAAAGCTTTCTCAGGCCCTGAGATCCAGCCATAGGACTGGTGTGAGCATGGGTGGGCCCTCTGCACACACAGTGTGCACACACACACAGATTGTTCTTGTGGCTGACAGCAGAATTTCTCTTCATGATTATTACTAAGCTGGAGCTCTTAAGACCTACAAAATCAGTGACTAGAAGGTAAACATTTATTGACTGCCAGCTGTATACCACGAACTACCTGTGACCTGGAGATAAAGCAGTGATCAAAACTGAAAAAGTGCTGGGCACTAGCAGCTCAGCCTGTAATCCTAGCTACCCAGGAGGCTGAGATCTGAGGATCCCTGTTCAAAGCCAGTTGGGCCTGCAAGTCCATGAGACTCTTATTTCTAATAAGCTACTCAGAAAAAAAACAAAACAAAACAAAACAAAAAAAAAAACCCCAAAAACCTGAAGTAGCACTGTGGCTCTCATGCATGTGGCTCAAGTGGTAGAGTGCTAGGCTTGAGCATAGAGACGGAGCCCAGGCCCTGAGTTCAAGACCCAGGACTGGCAAAAAAAGAAAAAGAAAAAGTTTCTGCCCCATTAGTTACATCTTTGTGCAGTAACCAATATTTTATCTACAGCTCACAGGGAAAGGCTCCATGGTACAGTGTTTGTTTCCATACAAAAGGCCCTGACTTCAATCCCAGCACTGTAGAAACAAACAACACAAACAAACCCCAAAGGACAAAGGAACCAGCATATGACAGTACATGCAATTCATTTGATGGAAGTAAAGGTAGATTTTCAGAGCACAATTTGGGGAAGTTAAAAATTATTAAATAAAGAGAAGTGAATTCTGGGGGAGAAGAGGTATGGCTCAAGTGACAGAGTGCCAGCCAATGAGCACAAGAATCAGATATTGCGTTTGAGTCCTGGTTGAGCAAGGGAGGAGGAGGGAAGTATCTCGAAACATTAACAACAAAAAACCCAAAACAAAGTAATTCTAATTCAACTCATCAATGTCCACTGTTTAGTAACACCATAGAACTGTCTCTGTCTTAATATCCAAGGATTCTTTCAGAACATTAGCAGATATTTTAAATGGTTTGTTTCATGTAAAATATAATAGAATTTGGCAGCCAGCAGCCAAAGCCAAGTATATAACTTGTCAAAGTATATAAATGTCACCTGTGTGAATTTGTGGAAGAAAACAGACTGTAGGGTCCTGGATGACTTTCAGGTTTCAGAACATGTTATCTGTGAACACTCTGCCATTTGTTTTATTGTTTGCTGTTAGAATAAGGAAATACCTGAAGGTATTAAGAATCAAGTGATGTGTAGAAATACTATCAGGCTTTAACATGTGGCCAGGCAGAGAAAATAATCCTACTTTTCTGGACTTAGGAGGACAGTGAGGGAAAAGAAAAACAAATGAGTGATAAATAAAGGGAAGGGCATACTGCATCCAATTGCGATTGTTGGCCTGAAAACTAAATAAACATGAGAAAATAATTAGCACACAGTTTCCCTTGCATTTATAAAAAAATACTTTTTAGATTAATTTTAGAAGAAAATGTCCTCATAATTTTTTCAAATATAAAAGTACTAATATTAAAAAGACAAAGGCAAGATTAATTACTCAATGTTTTATTTGGCATTTTAGTACAAATCCAAGAATTCTTGGTTGTTTCCCAACTTGGTGCTAAAACATTTTTTTTCCTGTTCCAAATTAGAAAAATACAGGACATGATTTGTCAGTGTTTTTTCACACTTGTTAAATTTAAATTTTAGAGACAGTTTAGAGAAAACCAGTGAAAATAAACTGTAGGTGCTGTTTATAATGTGAGCAAGGAAAAATAATTTTTTCTAAAGGTCCCCAACACATAGACTCAAGTTATTTGTATCCCAGATTAGCAACCTAGCTAGCTCAAGTGCTTCATAGTGTTTTTCTTGCTTTGGCAAAAATAATTTTAGTTTTTTTGTTTTTTAAAGTTTGAGTGTTGGGTATGCTAAAGATCATTAAAGAGACAATGAATGTTTCAAGAATAAAAAAGCCTTACCATCCGTTCCATAATCCATTGATTTCATTTTTTTTCTTCACATGCCAAGCATTTTTAAAAAATAATTGTAATTACAAGTAACCTGTAGCTCTGTACTTTTGCTTTTACTGAGTTAACTTATTTATGTATAATCATATTTTGTACTGTATAGGAATAAGATTCTGTGAGGAATCTTATTGTAACCTGTGCTCTCTTACTCTGACTCAATGTAAAAATGTAAATGTATCTTTTACTCAGTGTAAAAATAATCTGATCCCCCTTTTTAGAAAATAAAGTCATTGTTCAATATGGTGAAGTTATGTTTGTTGTTTTGGGACACAAATGACTACTGATAGGGGCCACACCATCACGAGTAGTTATTAGAATAACAGTATTTCTTTTCTCTGACTATTGAAACTGTGTGAGAGAATTCCTGTAGTTCAGTAGAATATTTTGGAAATAAGAAGTGTCTTCAGGAACATGACAGTTGATCTTCTAGAAAAGCAAACCAGTGAGCTCATTTTCATTTTTAGGTTTCCTGACAATTATAGGTGAACAGAAACAAGCAGTTCATTTATTTGACTGTAAAATAAAAATTTGACCAGACAAAAGAAGGAAGGAAGAGAGAAAAGGAGGAAAGGAGGAAGGGAGGAAAGAAAATGGAAGGAAGGAAGGAAGGAAAGAATAGAAAAAGAGAGAGAGAGAAAAGGTCACCATGCCTTCAGTAGTCAGTCATTAGTTTTCAGCTCTGCCTACGCCTTCGCTTCCTGCTGGGTGCTGCATTCAAGGCAGCGCAAAGAGAGGACTTTGGGCCAGCTCGTCTTCTGAATGTGTTTCCTACCTCTAGTATGTGACTGGGCTTCTCTATTCCCAGGCAAGTGAAAGAGCCTGTTAAAGTCCTGACTTGGAGGAGCAGTATCTCTCTCACGCTCCAGCCTTTTGACCCAACTTTTTGGTCTTGTGGGTGCTCCCAGTGGTGCTCCTTATCACCAACCTGTCACCATGTGCTTTTTCTTTGTGCTCCATCCCAAGGAGGGCTTGAATGCACAGCCTGGGTGCTGTCCCTGAGCTTATTTTTTGCTTAAGGTGAGCACTCTACCCATTGAGTCATAGCTTGACTTCTTTTTGGTGGTTAATTGGAGATTGAGTCTCATGGACTTTCCTGCCTGGGCTTACTTTGAATCACAATCCTCAGATCTCAGCCTCCCGATTGGCTAGGATTATAGGTGTGAGCCACTGTTGCTGGCTCACTAGGTGCTTTTCAATACTCAGACAAATGATTCATGGGTAGTCACTTCTCCATCGGGGTGAATTCTGAATTAGGTTAAATAAACCTAAGCTCTTTGCACCAGGCCTTCAGGGATTAAACCACGTAACCACAATTGTTTGCGGACAGGGTGCAATCTGCGTCTTCCAGCATCTGGAACTCTTGCAGGAAAGTGGGATGCTATCTTCAAGACCACTGTAGAGCATGGGGAGACACAGAGGGTGGGCACAGGTTAAAAATCCATAAATCTATTCTGAGACCCCTTCTTCGTTCCTTTTTTTTTTTTTTTTTTGTATTTGTCTGGTTGTTGTAACCTGGGACTAGTTCTAGAGTTTCATTGAAGTTGATTCTGATAGATTTTGCTCATTGATCAACTATTTATTGGAATTTCCTGCTCTGTGATTTTCCCTTATGTTCCTTGATGCTTATGGTCTCTAAAAGGGCTGTGTTTGTAGGGGCAGGGGTAGGGGGTGACATGATCAAAGTACATTATATATATGTGTAGAAATATTGCAATAAAACTCCATTGTACAACGAATACTTAAAAACACTGTGTGTACATCAAAGAAAATGTATGTGTGACTTGTATGCAAAATGCTACTGTTTTGGATTGGAGAGGAGAGAGATTGAATGGGAAGGGAATAGGAAGCAGATGGCTATTGACCGACTAAGCATCAAGGCATAAAAACATAAAGGTATTCCTAGAAAGTTCTGGTTATCTATTCTACTTAGAGGGGGGACAGTGTTTGGCTGCATGTAACAGAAAACTTGATTTACTCTGGCTCACACAAAATACAAGTTTATTTGAGTTACACAGCAAGAAACCTGGGAATGACAGATAGTTGCTGGAGAAACATTCTTGACAGAATATGTGTCAAGAACTCAGGTCCTATCAGTCTCATTCCCTACCATTACACTGTTGCCTCCTACAGCCCTAAGTTGTTGCTTCTTGATCTCAGAATGGCTGCTGGAGTACCTGGTATCAGCTCTGAATTCAGGGCAGAGGATTTGCCAAAGAACTTTTCTTCATGATTTAAAAAAAAAAATAAAGTTGGAACATACAGTACCCCTCAGAAGACATTTTATCTTTTATTAGCCATAAATAAGTCACATGTCACTCTTCTATCAGTCACCGACTGAAAGAAAAGAGATTACTGATAAGTTTATAATTTTTTTTTCTCCAAAAGATCAAAAGACCAGGATTGTATAAGCCAGGAAGAAAGAATAGAGATAACTGAATAGGCAGGGACTGGACATTGGTGGCTGTAGGCAGAAATCATCATTTATGGCTGATAAGGGAGTGGGCAGCTGCTTGGATGGGTAACAGCTGTCTGGTTTGTCCTAACCATATCAAAATTGGAGCAAGCTGCATCTTTATTGGGGGAAGTAGGGGATTAGGAATGGGGATCAAAAATATAAAATGTCCAAACAGTCATATAATTGGGGTAAAACCAGAAGCATCAACTGGAAGCCAAAGTCAGCCAAAGCCTGTGCAGTGCTGGTTGCTGAAGCATGAGCCACAGTCCAGCACATAGAATTCCGCGGAGTGCCTGGTTTTTGGCTCGGGTTGTTGCCGAGCGGGAGTGTAGGTTAGTTACACTTAGAGCTGGCCGGCTGCCTGAAGCAGGCGCGGTTTCTCCAGGCCCTAGTTGTCCAACTAGTTTGCAGGGTTGCAGGGGCTTGCAGCTTGCAGGCATTACGCTGGAGCTGGGAGAACAGCCTTTCAGTTCCAAGTTGGGAAATTGGCAAGAGTCCCAGGCCCAAGAGGAGCCAGACTTACTGGGCAGTTACCAAAACAGGAGCTGGGGAACGCAGCTTAGAGGTGAAGCCCTGTTATTTGAAGGTTGGCGGAAGACTGGCCTTAGGGGACTAGGAGCTCTTTGATTAAGGTTGGAAAGGTAAAGACGGATTCACAGCCAGTGTAGCCTGACCCCAGGGTGTGGCTGGCCTGGTTAAAGGCTTCCTTTAAAAGAATGAGATTGATAGTTAGAAGGACAAGGAGGCTTGAGTCGACTACTGAGGGGGAGGCAGGAAGGAGATGCACTTGGAGAGGACTAGAAAGAAGAAATGTTTTGGAGATAGCCTTTATAGGACTTGGCAGAAGAAGACAATGTTGGTTTTCAAAGCTGGGTGGTTGGGCCTTATAAAAAACAACAACAATAGCCTATCAGTGAGGTATGGTGGCACAAAATGTGTAATCCCAGTGCTCTGGAGGCCGAGGTAGGACTATCATAAATTAGAGGCCAGCTTGAACTAGTGTGAAGCTAAAATGTCTCTTGAGTTGTGCACCGACACTTAGGCAGAGGTGTTGGTGATTGGTTGGTTCCATGAGACAGGGACTTGAAATAGAAGACAGCTAGAAACAAAGTCTGGCTGTATTCCTAAGAGCAGGGAGAGGGCTCTGAGAGGGGTCAGCACTGACTTATGCACCCCAGAGGAGAAGGCATTTCTTCAAATGGTTGTACTTGTTTCCAACCCAAGTGATTTGCCCATGAATTGTTTTTCCAGGTGCCTCTGCTTTCTGTTTGCATCGTTGTACCTACTGCTTTTCAGAGAGATGTGATTTCCTCTGAAGTATCTGCATTTTCTTGGGCTTCAAAGGTTTATTTAGATTCTTCAAGGTTTTTTTTTTTTTTTTTTTTTTTTTTTTTTTTTTTTTTAAGGGAGAGTGCCATCCTCAAGACAAGAATTTGTGCTTATTATTGTTTATAATTTCCATTCATAGTAATTGCTACTCTTGGATAATCCACTGTTGTTATTATTCTTTTGGAAGTGCCAGGATTGACACACTTTGCATAGGCTTGGCAAGTGCTCCACTGCTGAGCCACGCCCCCAGCCCATCTACCAGTATTGTGCAGAACATTCTTCCTTTCATCACTCAACAAGGGGGAGAAAGAGAAATGCTATCTTAGATCCAATCACAATTACACTAGGTTGATTAATGCAACCACACCATGTTCATTGGGTGGAACAATCCTTTAAGCTATGGTACATTCTTCTTTTATTTTCCTTCTCCTCCTCTTTTTCTTCCTTCTCCTCCTTTTCCCCTCCTCCTCTCCCCTCCTCCCCCCTCCTGCTTTTTCTTCTTCTGTATTTAGAGGTGGGATGTTATATTAACAAAGACAAGGAAGTTAATTAAAGCCTATAGACTAAAATGAATGATTTATAAATTGGTATGGGTAGATAGGAGGAGGCTGTAGGTTCTTGGCAGGCAGAATGGCTAAATCATTATTGGAACCTGATGTTTGGGGGGTACAAATGTCAGATATATTTTTCTTAAATACATGTAGAAAGTATAAAGAACTTTCCAGAACTTAGGTGAAAGCAATAGCTAGTAAAGTAACATATTGATGTCAGGTCACTACTGAGAAGGAAAGGCAGCACTAGAGTTTTTCTGGACAAAATAGTACCTCTGTCACATGGCTTCTCATCCTCAATAGTGAGTCACAGTTCACATGGTTCAAGATAAAATAAAGGGAAAGTAAGGAATTGCCTCCTGATCTGGCAACTAAGTAGAAAAACAGTTTTGTTATATAAAATACAGGTGGCTCCAGGTTCTGGAAATGCCAAATGAGATTACCTTCGTTGTTAGGCCTTTCCGGTTGCTTTTCAGGTCAGGGTGACAGTATATGGTGAGTGGGCCAAGTGGATTCAGGGCCCAGCCCTGTAGGTCTTTAATGACTTCAATGTGGTTTTTTAATCTCCTGGCCGAGTGTTATCATACTTGCCCAGACAAGCCACTCACCATTATATGAGTGTGGGAACATGAGCACTACCCAAGCAACCAGAGGAGGCAAAGTATCTGAATGGAGAAGGGAATTGCATTTGGGTTTAGTTTAGTTCAGTCTGGAAAAGTACAACTTGAAATCTCTCGACTGCTTAAGGAGAGCCCCACACCTTTCCTTGGAGAGAAAAAGAACACAGTGGATTGCAAACGAGACCAAGCCCAGCTCTCTTTAATGTTTGAGTCAGCCATCAGGAAAGCACGACGTGCTGAATGTAATAAAATGTTGACAGGATTTTACCCAACATGCGGTAACTCTGGAATACAACGACATGTTTGGCACCAAAGGAAATCAAGAGAATAAAAGCAACAGTCGTCAGGATTTGAAGTAAGCCACAGATTATTACCAGCTGTACGTTTACAGACCACATGCAACAGCCAGAAACCCAGGCCCCAGACTGCCGTGAGTATATTGAGCTCTGGGGTGTGTTGTTACATGGGAGAAACTGGTCTGCAGTTTTAAAGAGAATACTTCATAAAATCTGACAATTCTTCCCACCCTGGGGACAATGGCAGTTATAGTTCATTTGTCTAAAATGTGGAACATCGGGAGGTGTGATTTGTAGGGCTCGGGTGGGATAAATCAGTGTTAGAAACTTTTATGAACTGGGTTTTCCTACTTCCACGATTCCTCTGTCAGTGTAGAATTAATTGGAAATTTGTTCTCCAAATTTAGATTGTCCTCAGATGGTGTGTTTGTGTGTTCTTTCCAGAAACTTTGTGGCAAGGGAAATAATGAAAACATGTTTAAGTGTTCTGAAAAATGAATTGGTGTGTCAATGCCATGTACCCCTTAGCTCAGACTTTCTGCTTGTTCAAGAGAAGGTTCTTGTGGATGAGCCCACCTTAAATATCATTAGGTGCAGGGTTTTTTTTGGCCATATGTTTGCTTATCTGACATTATAACTCAGACCAATAATTAGATTTTCTACGGTTGAGACCACAGAAAGAGACTAAACATAAAACGTGTGTGTGTGTGTGTGTATGTGTGTATGTGTGTTTATATTTGCTTAGAGATATTAGATCTGAATTTATATAGCTCTTGAAAAGCTAGATTTACGGTTGAAGACATTGAGGGTAGGGCAAGACAATGAGTTTATTAGTTTTTGAAATACATGAATATGCATTTTTAAAAAAGTAGTAAATAAGAGAGGCTCATTTATAAAAAATGTTTATATGAAAACAGTAAAATCCTATGTAAGTGGAGCCATTAGGAAAACTCTTTGATATCTCAGTGGGAAATAACTTTCTTAGATAGGAATTTGTTATAGAACTCTGAAAATAAGATTGAATGGAATCACTTTAACATAAAAACAGCAAATCAGTGCAAATTGCATGAGTCAGCCAATTAATTGTCACTTATCCAACACATATGGAAAGTTGCTTATAAACAGGAAGTGGTGTTTTTGATAAGCATATGAATGTAGTATAAAACTTGGCAGTTCTTGGGTACCATTAAAATCTGAGATCTTTGGTACGTGGACTAGTTGGTCTTTTGGATAGGAAATGTCCCAAGTCCTGTGATGTTAATTTTTTTGTTATTGTTGTTTTGTTTTTCTGTTGGTCATGGGCTTGAACTCTGGGCCGGGGCACTGTCCCTGCGCTCTTCAGCTCAAGGCTAGCACTCTACCACTTGAGCCACAGTGCCACTTCTGGTTTTCTGGTGGTTAATTGGAGATAAGAGTCTCCAATTAACTGGCTGGCTTTGAGCTGCGAGCCTCAGATCTCAGCCTCCTGAGTAGCTAGGATTACAGGCATGCCCAGCCTTGTGATGTTAATGTTTAAAAAAGGTCAGCAGGGTACTAGTGATTAATGCTGTAATCCTAGCTTCTGTGGAGGTTGAGATCTGAGAATTGTGTACATGTACAAGTGAGTTCCAGGGTTTCTGGACACTTGGGTCCTGTTGGATAAATTATTGCTTCCATACATTAAATGGATCCCTGTGTCCTGAAACTATTTATACCATTTCCACATGTTCACTTATAGCGAGTAGCTTGGAAATCTAAGCTCATTATTGAAAGAAAATTAATGACCATATGTTTAACATCATCCTGAAAATGTATTAGCTGTACTGGGAGGGTGCTTTCAAAGTTTCTTTGAATATGTTTATAGATATGTTATATATACTTTAAAACATATATGCAACTATCTTAAAGCCTAAGAAAAAAAGTGCTGAATGGGGCCTGGTTGATTTTCCTGATTACAAAATAAACACAAGCAGGCATGGAGGTTTCATTCAGAGGAAGTATGGTTGGAATGAGTTGTTCTGGAATGTTAACGATCTGTCTGGAAGTGAGTGGATGAGGGACAAATGCTGTTCTTCACTTCCATCTTGCCTTCTTATTGAAGTGTTGCATTGGCATTTATAGCTGCCAAGTGGCCCTACTTTGGTAGAAACCATCCTATATTCTGCAATAGTCTATCCTCAGTTGTGTCAGGAGCCGAGCAGCTTGGCTGAGGTGGACAGCTACCTTGACAAGTCTCATCTCAGTCTACCTCTTGTCCAGGGGTTTGTTCCTGTCCTTGTTGGAGGATCTCTGACAGGCTTCAGGCTGCAGTTGTGCTACAGGAACATCCTAAAGGCATACCCTGAGGTCTTCAGCAGACTAGTCTCCATTGCCAGTGAACGGTGGTCCAGATACCTGCCTGCAGGTGTCTGGAAGCACTCCCAGCCTCCGGGGCCCTAGCTGACTCTGGGCTAATAGTCGGGTGGGCCAGGTGAGCCTGGCTTCTCAGTTGACTGGCTTGCATCCTGTTAGAACAAAAGAGGAAGATGACGTCAAGATGCTTATTTAGAGCACCAAGTTTCTATTTGTAGTAGTATGGACTTCAAAGTTGCCATCTGTCCATAGTATTATTCTCTGTGGCACTGATTTGAACAGTCCACTACCCAGGCTCATCCAGAACCTACTGTAGAAAGTCCTGAGATGTGGTCTGTGTCATTTGAGGGAGGACAGCAGATACATGAAACATAGGTGGATGACATGAGGGTGTAATTAGAGCTAAACCGTGTGGTTAGGCTGAGAGCGCCCCTGGGGGTTAGAGAAGGAGAAATCAGACAGGCCTCTCTCTCCTTCCGGCTGGGTATTACTTGTCCTCCTGTGACTGGTTGCTTGGTACAGGCCAGCTGGCCCTGCAGCCTCGACTCTTCCTGAAATAAAAGATGTTCAGGTCCTCCTTGAACGTGGAGTCCTACCCTCTTATGGTTTGGCTCTTAAACGAATGTTGCCTAAAGCTGTAAAGGTTCAGTCACCAGTTTGTGGTAGAACCTTTAAGAGGGGGAGCCTTGTGGAAGGTAAGTTAGGTCATTCGGGCCTGACCTTGAAAAGGGTTATTGGGATCTTAGTCTTCCCTCTAATCTTTTTCTTTGCTGCCTGGTCTTTATGAGGTGAACAGCTTTGTTCCAACGTGTTCATTCTGTTGGGATGTTCTGCCTTGCCAAAGGCCCCCAAACAATGCACCAACCAACTATGCATTGAAAACTCTGAAACGCTAAGTCAAAATAGAGCTTGCTTTCTTCTGTTGTTTCAGGTATTTTGTCATCGCAATGGAAACCTCATAATATACATCCTGGTTCAGCTTCTCCTTGAATTCCCCTATTTTACCTCTTCACTCTATAGCCAATCTAAAAGATGATTTCACTTTGCTTTATATTCTTACCTTTTATTTTTAGCAATAAAGCTTTTGTTCCCACTCTCCCGAAGTTTTTCTCCCCTGGAACGTGGGCAGCCTGGCAATCAGTAAACTTTTTTCCAGATCTTTCTCCTCCAGTTCTCAGCTATGGCAGGTGCTAAAGGCATAGACTTCATTTTCCTTGTAACACTGGTGTACTGGTGTGTGTGTGTGTGTGTGTGTGTGTGTGTGTGTGTGTGTGTGTGTGTACACGCGCATATGCACCAGTACTGGAACTTGAACTTGGGGCTTGTGTGCTAGACTTACAGTTTTTTGGGTACTGATGGTTAAATGGATATCAGTGTCATGGACTTTCAAAAGCCCCAGATGTGTTTGAATCATGATTTTCAGATCTCAGTCTTTCTGAGGATTTAGGATTACAAGCATGAGCCACCAGCCTCTGGCACGGATTCCTTTATTAGGATTAATTTATGTTAGTTGTATTCACTGTCCTAAGCAATTTCGAATGTGTGTGTTTGTAGGTGAGCACACATGTGCGTTTACATATGCATCAATGTATTAAAGTTAGTCAAAATTATATATCTATCTGGGAAGAGTTTCAAATTCTTTTTTTAAAGAAAATTTCTTTTCAAGTGAAATGTAATATATTAATATATAATGATAAAAGCAAAGCAATTTCCTTCCTTCCTTCCTTCCATCCTTTCTTCCTTCCTTCCTTCTTTCCTCCCTTCCTCTCTCCCTCCCTCCCTCCCTCTCCCTCTCTTTCTCTCCCTCTCTTTATCTCTTTCTTTCCCTCTCTTTCTCTCTCTTTCTTTCTTTCTTTTTCTCTCTCTGCCTTTCTTTCTTTCTTTCCTTCCTTCCTTCTTTCTTTCTTTCTTTCTTTCTTTCTTTCTTTCTTTCTTTCTTTCTTTCTTTCTTTCTTTCTTTCTTTCTTTCTTGGTGTGAGTACTAGAGCTTGAACTCAGTTTTTTTTCTTTTGCTTGGTGCTCTACTGTTTGAGCCACACCTTCACCTCCAGCTTTTTGCTGGTTAATTGGAGATAACAGTGTCATAGACTTTTCTGCCTTGGCTAGCCTCACACTATGATACTTATATCTCAGCTTTCCGACTAGCTAGTTTTTTCAGGCCTGAGCGACAGTGCTTATGGAAAGCCTTCTTCTACTTCTTTTTAATGTTTACAAGTAATGTTTAATTTTGCTGTTAGATATTTTTGCCCATTTAAGTCATATTCCTTTCTAATGATGCCTGTAGTTATTTTGGATGTCATTCACTGTGCATTTTAAAATTAAAGACAATAACTTGCTCTAGTTTTTGAATAAGGAGACAGGGAATTACTCAAGCTTCACAAATAGACTCTTAGTTTGAGGCCTTGAGGGACTTTCCATTTGGCCCACACTTGTGATCATATAGGCAACAAGGCAGAGGCCCTCAAAAGGTGAAGCAATTTGCCTTAAATGACATGGCTAATTAGTAGTTCAGCCAAAACCCAAATCTGAGACTTCTGGCTTTCAGATCTGGCAGCCTATTTGTTTGAAAGAAAGAAAGGAAAAGAGACAAGAGAGTGGGAGGAGGGGGGAGGCGGGAAGGAGGAAAGAAGCAAACAGAAAATAAAAGCAAAAACAAGAAAAAGACAAAAAAAGTGCAAAAATGGAAGATTTGAGTTGACACATGGCTTTAGTTCTATCTCTTTATAGAGTGTGAAAAATCCTGCTGTATTGTATAAGAAACACTTTAAAATGTAGCTGTATTGGTAAAAAGAGACCAGGAATATTTGTGATATGCTAATTAGAAAGTATCTCATTATTCGAGAAGCCAGAAAACTTGGCAGAGGGAAATGCTATTCAGAGTAACTTGAGGAAACTTCAAAGGTAGGACAAAAGAGTGTTCTCTTTATTTATTTGATAATGTGCGGCTGCCATCAGATTTCTGATAGGGTCTGACACCTTTATAATAAACCCCAAAGACACTGGGGAATCTGTCAGACACATGGAGAGAAAGGCAAATTTCCACCAAGTTTCCCTCCATAGGCCTTTCCTGTAGAACTTACTGCCTGCCAAACTTCTTCCTGTGCAAACTTGTCTGGCCACCATTAGTCCTTGGCGAAAGGATCCTAGTTTTGCAGCCATGCTAATCACTCCAAGGTGACCTTCTGTTTGGAGAAACAAATCCTGTAATTGTTATGGTGCAGTAATACACCCTGCACACAGTTATTTGAGGGGCGGGGGAAAGGGAAAGAAAATCAAAGAATTTTTTCTCCTTACTACGGCTCCCTCCTGACGCCTTCCCCCTCAACTTGTAGTGTTCTTTCTTCCAAAGGTTTTTAAATGGCATGGGGAAAGTCACTAGAACTGGGTCAAATTTCAAATCCAGGAGCAAGCAGGGACCACTTCCTACCCCACCTACCACCAGATCAGAGCTGAAGAATTTAGGTAATAGAGGCACATACTGCCATTACTGCCCACTGTCCTTGTTAGTGGGAGGCTACATCAGTGCTGGTATATTTTGCTCCCAGATTAAGATTAGCATTTCATAGCATCCATAGTGTGAAGACCCTGGCTGAAGATGGACACTTAGCCTGTGTCAGCCACTAGGTAGAAAAGGGTGTGGTGGGAGATAACCCTGCAAAAGGAGTAGTTGTGACTTTGGAAGTGGCGTTTAGTTATTTATTTAGTCTGGGGGCTTGAACTTAGGGCCTGGTTGCTGTCACTGAGCTTCTTTTGCTCAAGGTGAGTGCACTACCATTTGAACCATAATGTCACTTCTGACTTTTTCTGAATAGTTAATTGGATTCTCATGGACCTTCCTGCCTGGGCTGGCTTTGAACTGTGATCCTCAGATCTCAGACTCTTGAGTACTAAAGGTGTGAGCCACTAGCACCTGGCTGGAAGTGTTTCTTTTGTTTTGTTCTGTTTTTAATAGGGAATGGTAGAATTGGTGGGTTTAGCTGACTTGGGATCCCGGTTTTGCTTTCCAGGTGTGTAATGAAGAGTGAGGTACCATTTCCTGCAGACCTGAGTTTTCTTCATCTGTAAAATAGGTAACAGGGATCCTTGCTGGGATGTTCCCAAGTTGCCATGTGATACCTCATCTCAAGTGCCTAGCAGAGTGAAGGGTACGGTGGGTCCTTGTTATTTCTCTGTTTATGGCTATATGAATATGAATTTACCAGAAACCATTTTAGTTGAATCAGAATCCTGAAGAAAGCTTAAGTTAACTTACTGCACTGTAAGTGATGATCAAGTACACCTTCTTACATAGTTCCTATCTAGGTAAAAACTAGAACATTCCCAGTACCACAGAACCTTCCTTTCCCCTTCCCATGCTCAGGAGTTCCCAACCTTCTTGTGAAAGTTAGCCATTTCAACAGCTCCTAGCACTCAAAGGCTTTGTTTAGTAAAGCTTTGCTAGGCTCCACGCCTCACACTGCAGAAGACAAGACAATGGGATTTTCTCCCTCCAGAGTTTATATTCTGAAAGCAGGTGTCAGACATGGAAAACCCATGCGAAATAGGCACTGGTGGCTCATGCCTATAATCCTAGCTATTTAGGAGGTCGAGATTTAGAGAATTAGGGTTTGGAGCCAGCCTAGAAAGAAAAAAGTCGTGGAGACCCTAATCTCCAGTGGATTAACCCTCTGATGACGTCAGAACTCTTAGGATCCAATTGCCTCTTTTAAAGACCTCATCTGGGAACACTGCTGCACTGGGTGCCAAGCCTGCAACATATGAACTTTTGGGGAACAGCTCAGATCAAACCATACAATAGAATATCAGGGATGTGGTTGGTCCACTAAAGATTCATGGATTGGAACTCTGATCCTCATTAACTGGTTGGAATCCTTAAGAGGCAGGGCTTTGGGTCACTGGGAGTGCTCCCTTCTGAAGGGACGAGTTAGATCTGAAGAGCAGGACTGGCTCCTCCCTGGACTCTGGCTTTCTTCTCATCATGTGAATACCATGTGTTCCTTACATAATACTATCGACCATGGTGGGACATAATTAGGAGACCCTTGCTAGAGTTGGTGACATGATATTTAGACTTTTCGCCTCCCAAAGCATCAGCTAAATAAATCTCTTTCCTATGTAAACTTCCCAGCGTTGGGTATTTTGTTGTAGCAATTAAAAAAAAATGGACTAATGCAGTCAGTCAGATCCCTTCTTGAAAGAAGGAATCTCAGGTTGAATACAAGTATGTACATCTCCTCATTCTGCAGAATTTCAATGTAAAATGCTGAGAAGCCATGCAGGGTAGAAGCAGGTCAACCCTGTTATTTCTGACACCAAGTTATAGAACCCACTTGTCTACTCGTTACTTTTAGTAACCTTTCCAGGAAGGCAAGTTCTGGAAATGGGTTTTGGGACCCCACAGCTCAGTGGACCACTATATAGTGTTTACTAAGTGGTCTTTTGGAAGAGTTGGAGGTTTTTCTTTTTTTCTTTTGAGTCTGAAACTCTTCTGTGTGTGAACGGATTAGAAACAGCATTGGTAAAGTGCTTCCACATGTTTAGAATGGAGAATCTGGATGAATGCAGATTCCAAGTGTTGAAAGTCATAAAGCCCCTCCTGTTTTGAACACTTATGTGAATTACTTTGCCCTTCCCATTAGTATTTCCCAGTGGTTTATTTACACTTCTGGATTTTAGGATCTCAAAGCCAGAACTGATCTTACCTAGTTTTAGAAGCTGTATTTTCTTTTTTTTTTTATTGTGAAAATATTGTACAGAGGGGTTACAATTACATGGGCAAGATAATGAGCACATTTAGAAGCTATATTTTCTAAATCTTATATGGCTTTGATTTGGGAGTATTTTCTACCAGGATTTGAATTTACATAGAAAAGAGTTTTTTTAAATATAGATTTACATATAATCCCTGAACCTGTTTTCATGCAGATTGCTTTTAAACATTTTTTCCTTTACTTTTTACTGAGAGATTTACACAACTAGATCTGAACTTGCAGGAAACGTTGTTTGTAGAAACCCCACTGAACTGGATAAGCTTGTACAAATTGCAGGTTCCACTTCTAACTTCCACTTTCTCATTTCTTTACCAATTTTCCCCTCTTGTTTCCCTTTTATCTTTTTCCAGTTCCAAGCCCTAGCTCCATCTCGGATACTTTCTTCATTTCATTAACCCTGGGCTTTATGTATGTGTGTGTGTGTGTGTGTGTGTGTGTGTGTGTGTGTGTGTGTGTGTCTCGGATACTTTCTTCATTTCATTAACCCTGGGCTTTATGTGTGTGTGTGTGTGTGTGTGTGTGTGTCTCGGATACTTTCTTCATTTCATTAACCCTGGGCTTTATGTGTGTGTGTGTGTGTGTGTGTGTGTGTGTGTGTGTGTGTGTGTGTGTGTCTCGGATACTTTCTTCATTTCATTAACCCTGGGCTTGATGTGTGTGTGTGTGTGTGTGTGTGTGTCTCGGATACTTTCTTCATTTCATTAACCCTGGGCTTGATGTGTGTGTGTGTGTGTCTCGGATACTTTCTTCATTTCATTAACCCTGGGCTTGATGTGTGTGTGTGTGTGTGTGTGTGTGTGTGTGTGTGTGTGTGTGTGCACACGTGTGCCATTCCTAAGGCTTAGGTGCTGTCCCTGAGCTTTTCTGTTCAAGACTAGCACTCTAATACTTGAGCCACAGCTCCACTTCAAGATTTTTTTGGTAGTTTACTGGAGATAAGAGTTTCATGGACTTTTTTCTGCTCAGGCTGACTTTGAACCTGGATCCTCAGATCTGAGATGTCTGAGAAGCTAATGATATGATGCTAAGGTGTGAATATTACTTTATTTTAATATTCTCTATTGTTGGAGCTTTGCATGTTTCATATTTTGCCAATTTTTCAAAACAAGTTTTGGAATGTAAACAAGGTTTGGAATGTAAAGAAACAGAAGTAAATGTTTATTACTGCATGACTTATTGGAGCCTTTATTATTCTAATATGTATAATTACTTTTTCAGGGGTGGGGTGGGGAGCACTGGGATTTGAACTCAGGGCCTGAGTGTTCTTTCTTAGCTTTATTGCTGAAGATTGACCCTCTACTACATGAGCTACAGCTCCACCTCTGGGTTTTTGATGGTTAATTGGAGATAAGAGTCTCATGGACTTTCCTGCCCTGGCTGACTTAGAAGTTCCGTTCTCAGATCTCCACCTCCTGAGTATCAGGATTACAGTCATGAGCCACAATCACCCAGTATAGTTATCTCTTAATGTTTACCAGTCCCCACAGCAAGTTGCAGGAAGGCTGTCAAGCACATCTC
This sequence comes from Dipodomys merriami, assembly GCF_024711535.1. Taxonomy (NCBI): domain Eukaryota; kingdom Metazoa; phylum Chordata; class Mammalia; order Rodentia; family Heteromyidae; genus Dipodomys; species Dipodomys merriami. The sequence continues at coordinate 23,206,726 of NW_027202493.1, read as the reverse complement.
TCATTGGATAATGCTGTTGTAAGATCTGACCCAAGCCTATCTATCTGAATGTCTTTACTCCTCTATGTAAGATGTAATATATCTCATCACCTTCTAGAATATCCCAGAAAAATGACTTGGTTTATAATCCTCCTAATATACTTGGCCTTTCCCTAACTTTCATCTCTTCCAATGATACTCACTTCTTCCTTTCCCTTCCCTTCCCTTCCCTTCCCTTCCCTTCCCTTCCCTTCCCTTCCCTTCCCTTCCCTTCCCTTCCCTTCCCTTCCCTTCCCTTCCCTTCCCTTCCCTTCCCTTCCCTTCCCTTCCCTTCCCTTCCCTTCCCTTCCCTTCCCTTCCCTTCCCTTCCCTTCCCTTCCCTTCCCTTCCCTTCCCTTCCCTACCCTTCCCTTCCCTCCCTCCCCCCCTCCCTCCCCCTCCCTCCCTCCCTCCCTCCCTCTCTCCCTCTCTTCCTTCCTTCTTCCTTTCCTTCTTTCCTTACTTCTTTTTTGGCAGGACCAGAGTGGTTTGAACTCTACCAACCACTTGGACCACAGCCCCAGCCCCCTCTTCTTCTACCTTTCCTAGCAGACTTAGAATGCTTGTCTTTCCTGTGTTATTGCATGCAAAAATCACAGTTCTTCAGATTCCAGCTCACCAGGCAGACCTTCCTGAGCACCGAAACCCAGGAGAATAGCAGGGCTGGTACCTGCACCAAAACTTAGCTAGGATTTTGAGCATTGGCCACCTTTTGCTCTATCACATCTATGCTGTCTCTGTTCCTTGGTTCCAAAGCATGCACGTGTGTGTATTTAATCCTTAGTTGAGCTTCGCACACGACAGAAACTCTACTGAGTGAAAAGAACAGTTTGTATTCTAGGTTGAAGAGTGATGAATTTTTTTAATTCTCTCTCTTCCTGGATGTTAGATTTGACAAGTGACTGGGGTGGGCAAGCTCGTGGCTTTTCCTAATGGCCAGTCCCCGAGCTAGACAGAAGTCATCCAGACCAAAAGAACAGTTACTTGTAGAAATTGCAACAAGCAAGCATGTTACTCATGTACAGGATGTGGGCTGTGAATGCTAAGTGTTTTTACTTTCCTTCAATGAGCACCTAGTAGGTTTGTGGAGATAAATATTGTAAATAATAAAGGCCATGACAGAGACAAGCCTGGTTAATTGAAGGTTCTGAAGGCTTCAGGAAGGAAGATCGAAGCAATTCAGATGCACAGGTGGTGACCTCTCTCTTTCCAAGTGGCTTTTCATGGGGTGAAGCAGAAATGTGGGTGTCTTCAGCTCTTGTGGTCTCCTCTCCAAGTGACTACAACTTGCCCTACCTTCAGGTAACATGCTGAGCAAGATCAACTCACCTGAGCTGGCTTGTGGTTGGGCTCTACAAAGTTGGTTGTGGGCTGTCTGTCCTAGGGGATATGTCTTCCTGTCCAGGTTTCTGGACAGGTGCCTCAAGGCAGTCTATTAGAAAGAATGAGGAAAGAATGTTTTCCACTGAGAACCTGTCTTGACACCCTGAAGATCCTGTTTCCCTGGTGTTGTGAGGAGGGGCTATCAGTCTGCTGAGCTTCAGGGTATCTGATTTCAGAGCCATCTGTTTTCATCAGGCCTTTTACTGATTTATGAAGAAGAGGAAAATGGTGGGGAGGGTGGGTAGAGACTGTACTGAGTCTCCTAATTAGAGAGAATGAGTGCGCAAGTGCCCGAGGCCCGGGCCCTGACATGTTTGTATTAGTTGATGTTATTGTTGTTTTCCTTTCATTGCTTTTCAGCTTACAGTTTCGAAGCTGAAGCCCCTCATTAGTGTTTTTAAAACGTTAACCATTTTTATTTTTGGAACTTCCAAAACTTTTTTTTTTTAACATGGAAATTGGTGGATCTTTTGCTTATATATTTTTTTCTCCAGTACTGGGCTTTGATCTTGATCCAAGCCTTGCATTTGCTGGGCAAATGCTTTACAGTTTGAGCCAGACCCTCCATTCTTTTGTTTTAGTTTTGCCAAGACTGGCCTGCGTGTGGGGTTCTCCTACCCAAGATTCCATTAGCTGGGATTACAGGCTTGCACCCCATGCCCAGACTGTCTTTTGAGAGGGTGTCTTCTTTAATCATTCTCTCTCTGCTGGTATTGTAGTGGTGAGCCACTGCACCCAGCCTTCACTCTTTCTGCACGTACCACTTCTCTACCTGATAAAAATTATTCACAGCTTTGTATGTTCCAGGAATTGTTCTACATCTCAGACATATGAAAAATGAACCCTTCCTGTAAGCCACTGGTGTAGGTCTTGTTATTACCACCCTAATATAGGTTAGCAAGCTTCAGCAGAGAAAAGGACCTAAAATACTTGGTATTGGAAGTGTTCCCAACTTCAGATTTTGCAGTATTTGCATTTACAAATGAGACATGTTGGGGACAGGACCCAAGCCTAACATGAAATTCATTTCTACTTCACACCATCTATCCCTAGGCTGAAGGTGATTTGGTGAAGTATTTTTAGCGTGTCTATGTTCTTGTATTTTTTGCTTTTTTTCCCCGCATGAGGTCAGGAGAGGACGTTTCCACTTGTGATATAGCATCAGCACTCAGAAACTTTTGGAATTTGGAGCATTTTGAATTTTCAGATGAGGGATGCTTGTCTTGTAATGATACAAGGAATGGCACACCTGCTGTTTGAACCCAAGGCTGTCTCTGTTCCCAGTCTGTGCACAAAACATTCCATCACATTGCCTTTCTTCTGATACAACTGACGTTTGCTTCAGGGCAAAAAAGATATTGTCAAGGTCAGTTTTTTTTTTCTGACAGAAAAAATTAATCTCTATATTTTTAATACTTGGAATTCAATCAGTATCCTGTTCATGCTAGGCAAGTGCTCTGCCACTTGAGTTATGCTTCTTGTCCTTTTTATTGTTGTTTTGATTTTGAGATAGGGTCTACCTAATTTTACCTGGGCTGGTTTTGAAATCAAGATCATCTTGTCTCAGCCTCCTGAGTCACTGGCATTCCTGCCCAGCCATTCCCAACAAGTTTCAGTATTTGCAAGGACTTGGGCAATCTTTGTGGCTTCCTACTAGTTACTTAGGTTTTCTGAATCTGTTCCTCACACATAAAACAATATCAGCTTTAAAGTCCCTTGATACTGGAACATATAACAGTGGAAAGAAAGGGTTTGCGTTGAGTGTGGGAGAGATGTAGAATTGGGAGCTACACAAGTTTGCTGGAAGGTGTGGATGGAGCGAAGGAGCAGGACTGAAGAGGCTCCAAAGAAACATCTCTTTGTGTTTTTCTTTTGGGAGGAGGGGATTGCTTTGGACATGTTATTTACATAGAATTATGTGAGTTCCTTTTCTCTCTCAGATTATAAATTACCGTCATGTGGAATTTTGTCACTGTTTTCCTGTTGGCACAAGCATAATCATCACAGTCAGGGGAACAAAGGTTATAGAGTTTGCATTTTCTTCAGCTCTTGGTTTTTTTTTAGTTTTTTTTGAGTGAATAAATCATATTGAACTTAAGTCTCTCTCCTTCACACGACCTCATTAGTTTTATGCTAATGGTATTTAAATCAGTAGTTATTCTCTTAATGTTGCATCTAGTCTATAATATTTTTCTTTTGTCTTTGCTAATCTAGCACACTACTGAAAGGATGTGGGAATCTAGTCCATCATTTTCATGGCAAAGATGCATGTTCTATTATATAGCATTCTGTATCTTCTTTGAAAATGTCATACTGTCAAGTGTCACATTAGCTTTTCTTTAATATTCTTTTAAAAGTCTAGAAATAGGGTACATTTTAGGCATGTCTAAAACATTTAATCACCTGGGCCTTGTTTGCCAGTAGTAGAAAGCTTTGAAATGTGTTTTTATTTTTTGACCTGTATAAACTGCCAATTTTGTTGTGTTAAAAGAAACATGGAGGCCAGTTAAATTTAACAAAATTTCCTGAAGCATGAAATAGGCTCTAGGACCTGGCTCCATTCCAGACCAAAGATGGCTCAGAGTTCTTTGCCCTTCTACCCTTCTTTCCCCCACCCACACACATATACAGGTTATATTTATAGCCAGAGAAAAAGGAAATAACATAAAGAAACAACCTAATTGGCTCCTGGTAGCGTGGTATGATTAGTTGATAGCTGGTGATTGGGAGAAATTTCCTTGCTGTGATTGGCTGAAACTCAGTTGCTTGGTTACAAGACTCTACTCTTAAGATAGGTTACAATTTGTTTCCATATCCAGCTAGGTTGCAGTTTCCTATGTAGGGAGGTTGTATTGGGCCAAACTTTGTTACCCAAGTACAGAGAGAGCGTTAGGCCAAATTTATTTCCGTTTTACAGTTGTAAATTAAACCTCTTTTCTATTGTCGATTAGATATTAGAACGTGGAAGAGATGAAGTAAGCAAAGCATTGGCCTTAGTATGTGAAATGAACAGTGTATTTTATTTTGTAAATCGACATGACTAAAAGAGTTTTGCCCTTATACTTGATACTCTGGGGCTCATTAGAAGAAAAAGGACTATCTTTGTTTATAGCTTTTTCTTTTTGCCCTGTCAAAGGACTAGTGGATAGACTTTTCCTCATCGTGTTTCAGCTAGGACTGCCGTTAAACACGTTTATAGATTTAGATCAGGCTGGGTATGTGTTCAGCATCAGTGCATTTTCACATGTTCATGTGCTATGAATGTTTAGGAAACTTTTTTTTCCCTACAGATCTTTACTTGCATTTGCTGACAACACAAGGCAATTGCCCTAAAATCTAAAACCTTCCAGATTAATGTTAAACTTACTGTTAACTAAGGGATGAAACAAAAAAATATGACACAGAATGCTGAAAGTATATTAAATTATAAAGCCAGGAGCCCAAGGAGTCTTCCTGGACAGGACTACTGATGGGAATAGAGCCAGAGGAACTTTCAGTGCATACAAAATTTCACTTTTTCTTTGCTACTTCATTTATTAAAAACATATAAAAATGTCATAGTCTCTCATAGCATAGCAGTGCTCACATCTCCAACCAAGATCTTGCTCTGTGGTACGACATGGGACCAGAAACATGCATTAGTTCTTTTATATTCTGTGGTCCTTTTAGTAACTCAGCATTCATTTCCCATACCAGCTTTTCTCTCGTACTTTTAGCTCTTGACTTGTGCAATCACTGTTATAAAGTTTGTAAATAGTCTTACTGGACCATTTGTGGTCCAGGCTCTGTGTGGGCTCAGGAGACACAAAGAAGCATAGCTTCTTCTCCAAAAATAGCTCCAAAGATCTAGCTTTATGGGGAAAGCAGACGGGGACAAAGCACAAAGTGCCAGGTGTTAGTGTAGTTTTCACTGGGAACTGGGACACATAGGAGCTATGTGCTTGAGAGGGTTAGCACTCCAGCTCAGACATGATGAGGAAACAATGTAATATATACTCTGTCAACCTGTGCCCTCCAAATATGGCAATATTTTCTAGATCTGGATTCGGGTAATTGCTCTGAAAGCTGAGGCTTTTCAGTGGTATCTGGAGGAAAATGTCTGGAAAACATTTAGACATCAGGTCAAGAAGTCACAGGGTATTTTGCTAATAAATACCATCACTCTTTTAGAGAACACTAGAATGGTAGTTCCTATCTTTGATTTGTTAATAAACCAAAGATTGGGGTAATAGAAGTGACTTAGTTCCTATTTAGGCACTGGACAGGCCAATAAGGTAGCAGACAGAATCTCCTTCCAAGATGATCATGGGTAATCCTACTTTGTAATCCTAGCTAGTCAGGAGGCTGAGATCCAAGGATCTCAGGAGGAGGCAGGAACATTTGATGTCCAGTTAAATACCAAAAAGACAGAATTGGAGGTATGGCTCAAGTGGTATGAGCTGGCACCAGAAAATTAAATAAATAAATAGAAAAAGATGATCTTGGTTTAGGTGAAAGTTGCTTAGATCAGTTGGAAAACCCAGGGGAATGAAGAACTAGTAGTTTATCTAGAGAGAAACCTGATGCCTAGCACTGTGACTGTGATTGCTGAGAGAGACTTTGAGGCTCAGTATTTCTCCTGAATGTAGCAGTGCTCACAGCAAAACTCCAAATAAGTGGATTAATTCCACTGAATTAATTGAATTTTTTCATGCATTAAAAGTAAATAATTTTTTTGGCTAATATAAAACTCTTTCTATGAAAAAGAAAAGGAGCAAGACAGCCTCCTACCTTTTCCCTGCTCTTGTTCATGAAAATATGTCTTTAATATGTTGCAGCAAATATACCCTTGAATTCGTGGTTTATTTGTTGTTTTGAGTATTTCCCCAGGTTCATTCGACTTTGTGTTAATTCTCATGGTAAAATGTTTGACAGCATAGCTCAAGGAGATGCAGATTATTTTCTGTAACTTTAAACAACAAAATAAACATGGATTATATATTTATGCCGTGTGAAGGTTCTGGTTAGTGAAATTAAAGCTTCCCAGAACTGTAGGATATAGGCTGTTTTTGTTACACATGATGACAAACACAAGAAAACAAGTGGTGCTATTTCAGAACAAAATTTTGCCACCAAAAAGAAAGGAAATAGATGAGAAAGGAAATAAAAGCCACTACTTAATAAGGCCACGGAGAGTTGTCAGATGGGATTAGTAATGGACTATCACCGAAAGTTATTCAGAATCCATCTCTTTTTCAAGGCTCCACTGGGAAGTGATGGCTATTGGAAGCTGTTCTATGATATTTCTCTGCCCCTTTTGTCTGTAATTGTAGGAACCCCATAAAAGGTTATAATATATCACCTTTGCAACTTGCTAAACTATGTTTCCATCAGTGGAAGTTATTTGTATTACTGTATCTATAGACCCATGATTACACAGCCTGGAACATGAGAAACTGTTTTCATTCCTTGGATTAAATCAATAAAGGTGAAATTACTCCTGTCAGAAGACTTTGAATAGTCATTTATCACATGATTAGCTTGTCAAGTAAGAATTTACCTTTATTAATCTTGGCCTCAATGTAAATTTTGAGATTACCTAGATAGAAGTTGAACTAGGTTTACTTTGGGAAATTATTGAAAGACTCATTAGATTGTATAAATACAATCAGTAACTATTTAAAGGTATATAAGGGAATTTTCTTTGGAAGTTCCCATATACTTGAAAATACTGATAAGCTATTTTAAAAAATCATTGTTTTTTTTCAGCCAAGATGTAGAATCCTAGAGATAGCTTGCTTTTGGCTGTTGCTTTTGGGAACTTTTTTTTTTTTTTTCCCAGTCTTGAGGCTTGAACTCTGGGCTTGGGCCGCTGTCCCTCAGCTCTTCAGCTCAAAGCGAGCGCTCTACTGCTTGAGCCACAGTGCCACTTCCGGTTTTCTAGTGGTTTCTTGGAGATAAGAGTCTCACAGACTTTGCTGCCTGGGCTGGCTTTCAACCATGATCCTCAGATCTCAGCCTTCTAAGTAGCTAGGATTACAGGCGTCAGACTTTATGCAAGCTTTATGATGTCAGGATGCGGGATGGTGTTCTGATAATCAGTTGTTTTAATGTAATATGTGGGTTCCCTCAATATTTGTTTCTTCTCAGAATTCATTATATCATAGGGTAAAAATATCAGTGCTAACAATGAGTAATATTTTAGACTAAACTACAAAATTTATTTTATTCTTCATACAGCTGTGATGCTAACATTACCAAAGTAGAGTGTATTGTACTGTCTACTTGTGCTAACATACTGTAGTCATAGAGTGATTACTGTGGCTTTGGTGGGCGGGCTCTACCATTTGCATGATAACTTTAATTCTTCACGTCAGTCTATTATGATTACAAACTAATTGTATTCTAAGAGGTCATCTGTGAATAAATAACTGTTAGAGTATCTAAAAGCATTATTGAACTCTAAGGCCATTTATTTCTAGTCATCAACTATAGTTTACACCATTTTACATGCTATTAATACCCTCGCCATTTTAGTAATTCCACCTGCATCAAGGATTTTGTTGGCTTTTTGTATTCTGGACTATGACACAAATTGCCACTTGTAATAATCCTTTCCTGGGACCATGTATTCTGTAAATGGTTGCGGTTTATACATTTTAATTCTAAGGGATCTTCTGTACCTATTTAAAGGATAAAATTGAGTTGGTTGGATTTTCCTCATTGTGACAACCTGGGAAAAATCCATGTTAAGGGAGGAAGGATTTATTTTGGTAAGGTTTCCTTCATGCTGGTTTGGCCCCTGCCTTGGGCCTGTGTTGACACTTGGTGTTGTGGTGGGTAGTGTGGTGGGTAGGATCTGCTCATGGTGGTCAGGAAGCAAAGAGAGAGAGAGAGAGAGAGAGAGAGAGAGAGAGAGAGAGAGAGAGAGAGAGAGAGAGAGAGAGAGAGAGAGAGAGAGAGAGAGAGAGAGAGAATACAGGATGACCCATTATAACAATGAGCTATACAAGACACTATGTTGAAAATGAACTTTACAACTTTGCGGGGGTGTGGGGTGGGGGGAGGGAAAAGGAGGGAGGAGTTGGGGAGATGAGGAGGAAAGGGAGGAATAGGGAAAAAAACAAAGGAAGGGGTAATAATGCTCGATAGGAAATGGACTCATTACCTTGATTATGTAACTGTAACCCCTCTGTCCAATATCTTTACAATAAAAATATATATTTAAAAAGAGAGAGGAGGGAAGTGGCTAGATTCCCCATATTTCTTTCAAGAGCATCCTCCTTGTGTCCTCTAACTTCATCCCCTTAGGCTTCCACTACCTGCCAACCGTGCCAGAAATCTGGTGACCAAGGCTATATAACTCATGGGCTGCTAAAGGATACTCATCCAAACTTTAATAAAAAAAATGAGAAGAAAATATTTTAGCACTAAAAAATACTTATTATTTAAAGCTATCTTCAGATGATTCTCATAACATTTCCATCTTTGTATGGTTTAAGTCACAGCTCCAAATTTCAGGTGTCACGCTGCCCCAGGATAAGAATCCAGTTATTACCCCATTGAATATGAAGTGCTCATTAATAGAACTCTGTTGATAGAACTGTGTTCCTAAAAACACACAAGTGTACTTTCAAAGAGGATGTTGTTTTTTTTCCCCCTCCTCAGTTTGGTGAATCTACATTTCATGAAGGTACTGTATCTAAAAAAAAATGTTCTTGCATGAAATCTTCTATGAATCTATCCTAAAAAATCATGTAGATCTTAATTATATGTTGCCTGAAATTATTGATGACCTTTGTATTTCTTGAATTCCCTCCTCTGTTTTGGTGGGCTGGGGTGTGCTTAAGAAGCATTGTCATCTTGTAGGGGACCCACAGTCTATATTGCTTGGGGTTGTAACTGTTGCTCCAGGATTTTGTCATCAGGTGTTTTTATGCTCCACTTGGCCACTCTTCAGAAGACATGTCTTCTTGCCTTGGATAGGCATTTTCTGTTCTGTTTTCAAATCTTACAAAACTTAAATTTTTTTTGAACTTTGGAACATGTAATATCCTGATCTGCTTTCAATATTAATGCCAATGAGTAAAATTATACTAATTGCTTTTAATCTCTTAGTCACTTTAGTTTTGGTCTGAGAACATTGTGGTATTTCTGAATGGGCTTTTGCGCCAGAAAAATAATATAAAACCATTGCTCAGAAAAAATAGTGCCATTAGGAGCCATCAGCAGCTCATAATAATGGCAATTAGTGACAGTCAGGGGCCAAGTTACTGCTGTCTGTATCTGACTTTTTTTTTTTAAAAAAAGAAAAACATACAAGGTTTATTTTATTATTATTTCTTTCTACTTGGTATGAGTATTTTTACATCTGCATGTGATTATTCTGCCTTGTAACTACCACCTCAGGCCCAGTTCTTTTTTAGGAGAAAAATGAATTCCTTATGTAATAAGTTATAGCTTGGAAATTTTCTCAGACCATGAGCTCTTCTTATGAAATATTCAATACGATAAACAAAAAGTACAGCTATAATTCACTACAGAAATAAGTGTTTATAATAGAGAGAAATACTGGATCTTAGGTATCCTAGTAATTCCTTTTTGTAAGGATGAAAATTTGTGCCTTCTATGCTAAAGTAATAATCTCATATGAGGTATAGCAGTTTGAAAACCAACCAACCAACCAAACCTCTCACAACAGACAGACTAACTTGTCCCAAGATAGCATACCATCTCAAAGCCACTTGAAAGGACTTTTTTCAAGTTGCCTTATATGTTAGAAATACTTTGCATTCAGGATTGACTCTCACATAAACTCTAAAGGAAATTACAGTCAGATCCTAGAATTGTGCAGACTTTGTGCATGTACAATTGTCTTTGAAAATTCAAGTATAAGAGAGAATTAAAAAGACTCAGTATCAAAGACTTGAAATAGCCTATTTAACACTGATAACCTCCATAGCTTCTTGCAGATTGTGAAGTGGTGGCTTTTAAAATTAGAAACTGGGTATGTTGCAACCCAAGAAGCATATGAGATAGCTGTTGCTAGGGTAAGTGCTGGTCTATGCCAATAACTGAGTAAACAAGAGAAACCCACGTATATGCATGGCTTGGGTGCTTGTAACTCACTGACCATCTGCTTTCTGTGATTTTTTTTCAATCTCAAGTTTTCTCACCCCATGGTATCTTATGTATCTGACACTTTGGAATTCAGGTCTGCTATAATGAGATTAGTCAGTTGTCTTTGTGGCTCTGTGATTTGCTTTTCAGTGAAGGTTGGAAAAAAACCACAAAAACCTTGGAATCAGTGATAAGTCAGCACACTTCCCTGAAAGTCACGTTCTGTGACTTGTGTGTAAGCTGTGAACATTACTTCTCAGATTTTTAAAGTGTTATTTATTTTTTCCAGAAGTGATCTCTTTATTTTAATATAGAGTTAGTTTTATGTCTTTATCCTGAATGTGACATCCTGTTAAGACTGTTTAGATCTGTCTGAGAGGTTTTTTTCCTTTCTTTCTTTCTTACTTTTTTTTTGTATCATGCCTATAGATGAATGTAGGAGGTTGGTTGATTTTTTTTTTGGGGGGGGGTCCAGTTGTAGGGCCTGAACTCTGGGCCTGGGCGCTGTCCCTCAGCTCTTCAGCTCAAGGCTAGCGCTCTACCACTTGAGCCACAGCGCCACTTCTGGCTTTTTTCTTTTTTGCTTATGTGGTGCTGAGGAATCGAACCCAGGGCCTCAGGCATGCAAGGCAAGTGCTCTACCTACCACTGAGCCACCTTCCCAGCACCGCACCCCCCCACCCCCGGTTGATTTATGAGCATTCTGTTTCAGGGTTTTGAAGGATGATGAAGATGGCCTTGACAGCTTTTAAATGGTGGCTGTGCTGGTAATGTATGCAACATGCAGCCTTTCTCCTGGAACGTTGATATTTGGGGATTTTATTTTATTATTGAGTTTTGCAGTGTTGAGGATCAAACTCTAGGGAAGTGCTCCCCTGCTGAACTGCATCCCCGGCCCAGGGACTATGGCACAGGTACTATGTATTAGTGGTGCCACCCTTCAGTGTCTTGCATATGCTGAAGGGAAAAGCAAGATGGTGCATGTGAGCATCCTGGTATTCTTTAGAAGGAGGCATGTGATTGGTTAGTTACATCACCACTATTATTTGCACTTCTGCAAATTGCTTAGGGAGGCTCCATGTTGTACTTGTACACATGTAAGGTTTCCTGAGCCACTGGACATGCCAACTATTGTTTTCCCAGAAGTGACACTCTAGTGCTCTGTCGTGGGTTTTCAGTGACATCTCCTCAAGTGGGAGAGCATGGGTGGACTTTTGTCCAGACCTGCTGTCCCTTTGCCCATGTACTTGGACCTGAATTTTAGAAGGGGTCATCTATCTATTCCTCATGGGAGTTTGGCATATGTGAGAAGGTAGTGTGATGGTCACCATAAAGTAAAAGCTAAATAGATGGATGGTCATTGTATCTTAATAAGAGAAAGGGATTTTGACCCAGACATGGTTGTGCCACTATCCCAGCAGATGGCAACAACAACAACCAGATCACAGAGACTTGGAGGAAGAAAATGGACATGGATATGTGCTGTGGTCTGAGTGGCACTTCTAGAACTCATGCAATTTCATTGCCGTTGTGAAGGTATGAAGAAACAGGGCTGTGAGGAGGTGACTAAGCCATTCAGCCTTCACCTTCATGAGTACACTAGTGTCTACATGGGCTGCTTTAATGGGAATTTTAGCTCTGTCTATTTGTTTCTCTGTCTCTCTCTCTCTCTCTCTCTCTTTGGTCTCTCTGTCTGTCCTGCCTTCTACTCTGGGATACTATTACATGAAGGCCTTGGTTATGTACCAATGCTATGTGTTGACAGGTTCACAAAATCCTCTTTTCCAATGGGATATTCCAAGAACTAGTCAACCCTTGAAATTACAAATTGCACAAAACCCTATATATACTATGCAACTTCCTTTACATACACACCCATAATATCACTTACTTTATAAACTAAGCATAGTAGAAATTAACAATACTAATGATAAAAAGAATAATTCTTATAAAGTTATGTGAATGTCCTGTCTATCATCTATCTGCCTGTCTCTCTGTCTCGCTGTCTGTCTGTCTCTCTCTATATATCTGTCTGTCTGTGTGTCTCTCTTTTTCTCTTTCAATACCTTATTCATACCAGATTCACCTTCCTTGTGATAATGTGACATGATGCCATGCCTACATGAGGAGATGATGCGAGGCAAATGACATAAATAATGTGAATAGTATTACTGTTCACCTCTAACTTGAACACAAGCACTGTGATATTGCAACAGTTGGTCTGATAACCTAGTTGGCTGTTAGTGACTAATGGGTGCATAGCATATATAATGTGGATACAAAGGGATGATTCGGATCTCAGGCAGGATGGAGTGGAAAGTGTGAGATTCCATCACACCTCTCAGAATGCTGCATAATTTCATTGCCTGCATAACTTTTTCATTTCTGAAGTTTCTTCATTTAGAAAAATGTTTGCCTCCAGGTAACCACAACCGTAGAAGTGTATTTTGTTATAGCAGCAAAAAGATACACTAAGACAAGTTGCCCAACCTATGTTGGAACTAGTTGTGACATTTTCTTCTAGTGACATTATGGGAAAGTCTTCATCTCCCTTTAAACATGACCCCTTTGTGAGTCATTTTTCTTTGTCTGTACCGCAGTGTTGTACAATTTTCTTCAACCCCAGCCTCCCTGCAGTCAAAACTGAATTAAAACGTCTTTTCGTGTTTACTGTGTCTCAGAGAGGGCAGACAGGCATGTGGCCAGAGTTTGGATTTATAGAATTCTCTCTAAGCAGCTGCAATCAGTTGTCTCCTGGAAGCTTAGAGAATCTCCAGAGGACTAAAGATAATGAATGAGCTTTTGTCACTTTGGTAACTATTTTACAATGTATGCATTATTCTAAGCAGTTGTATAGAACTCTTTCCAATAACGTTTTTTTTTTCATGATTTGTAGAACTGTGACCATCTTTGTTCAGACACTGTATATATGTCTTTTTCTAGGTTTGTCCTGCAATTTTACTGTAAGAAATTCAGTTTGTATGTTATGGGATGCCTTTGGTTTCTGTGCTTTCTCAAGAACAGAGCACACGCTTTTGAAGAATGCCTATTCTTTTTAAAATTTCTTTATAGATATTAAATGATTACATAAATTTCATAGTATTGTGGGATAGTGAGAATTAGCTAAAGTCACAAACACATTTTAACCTTCACAGGGTGAATTGTCATTATCATGGTCTATAAAGCTTATAAACTCTACAAACTTTGACAAAACAAGTACTTTATCCAAATCGGGTGATATGTACATTTCTTTCCTTTTGCTTAGTGTCAGCTGTTCCCTCTTCCCCTCTCATTCCCTCCCTCCCATCACTGCCCTTGAGTTGCTTAGTTTACTTTTATCAGTGTCCAGTGCAGCTGATGGGCCCCTCTGCTGTATTTTTGAAGAATGCCTATTCTTCACTGGCCTGAGACTTAGTGGATCTCTACTGCCTCTTTTCCTAGCCAGCATTGTGCCTCAGTCACCAGTAAAGTCAAATGGTAGGGGCTGGAGAGGATAAGGATTGTGGGGAAACGGAGCTCCAATTCTTCTTACCCTCCTTTAAAAACAAATATGGAAAAACAAAACAAAAACAACAAATACATGCATAGTCCTTCCTTCCTCTCTCCTTCCCTCCTTCCCTTACTTTCTTCTCTAGAATTTAGCATTAGATAGTGGTGAATACATGCACAAGGTTTCAGAGGCGAGGGCAGAAGGAAAGAGACCATTATAGTTCTGTTTCCTCTTCTTTCTTGTCCACTTTCCCAGAGGCTGCATGGTTTTGCTAGGGTACCTCTGTATTTGTCCCAGGACAAGTCTGCCTTTGAAGAGCTGAGCTTGCCATAGGCAGCTCTGGCACCTAGAGGGCTCTCTATCACCTGTCTGGGAGCTGCAGGCCTTGTGAAGCCAGCCTCTGGCCTCTGGAGCTCTTTCCCCCATCCTCTTTGCAATAGGGTGGTTGATTCCTTGTTTGCAAAGTACTCTGATAAATCTAGCCCTACACTGTCTTTCCAGAAAAAACAAGCTGGGGGTGGGGTGGGGGGTGGGTGGGTGTTGAATTGTTGGATGAACTTAAAGCTTGGCTTTTGAGAAGGCTGGGGTTTTGCTTATTTTATTCTTACTGGAATACTTTCAATCCTCTTGCTCAGAGTCCTGACATCAGCAAAGATGTCAGAGCATTTTGCTGATGCTAATCTTAAACTCCACGAGTTTCCCAAGAGGTGCAGATCTCTTGATACCCAAGTTCTATTTCTGGCTGGACCCAGCCTCTGGCATAGATTGTTTTTGATAGAGTGTTGTTTGTCATTTGAACTTGAAGGGAAGCTTCCCAAGCAGGTGGGTGCACCACCCCCTTCCCCATTTTGTGGCAGCTACAAGCTCTTGGGAACCTCCCAAGCCAGCCTGAGAGCTATGTGTACAGCGGGCTTGGGAAGTCTGGGCCTCGTTTCCTTTGGGGTAAATGCCAGCTCTGGCCTAGCATCCTGGTTGGCTTAGACCAGTAAGTAGATGACTAATAGGCTTCTTGCTATTTCTTGTTTATAGTATTAATGACCAGAAATGGAACTCCACTAGAGAGGAGATTTTTTTTTTTAAGTGAAAGTGGTCACGTTAAGCTGAGAGAAATTGCCAAGTCTGAGCTGTGTGTGATGGTTGTGGCACTGAGCCTTCCCTGTGCTCTGCTCTGGCCTGAGCCATGATACTTCACTGCTGTGCATGTGCCTACTGAATGAGGAGGGCAGAGCAGGGATTGGCAGACAGGTAATTTAAACTGGTGAAGTGGGTCCCTAGGACATTCCTTTCTACTAGTTTCTTGAAACATGTTGAGACTGAAAAACTACCGCTCCTGGGTCAGGGCCTTTATCTCTCTATGGCCCTGAAGAAGGAGTCCATAGCCACAGAGGGAGAAGTACAACAGCAAAGATGTATTAAAGAAAAAGAGAAGGAGAGCGTCCTGCTAGGCGGGAGGGGTTCCAAGAGAGGACACCAGCCAGGGTGCAGTTGTGCACAGGGTTTTAATAAGATATCTTTAGGAGAGAGCCATGGGACCCTCTAGAGCACTTGTGGGCCCCATCAGTCAGAAGACCCAATCAGAAGCTCTGTAGGAGCTTGCCTAACCTCTTCATGCATTGTTTAGCCCTTCTGATGAGGTGCCTTTTCTTGCACACAGTCAGTCTGCCGTTTATGTGTAAGTCTTCTGGGAACAATAAGTCTTGATGTGATGCTTAGGGGACCAGATGTGTGACTGCTCAAGGCCCTGGTGATGTGATGTCTAGGGACCTGACTATAGGACTGTTTAAGGCCCTAGTGAAAGATGTAGAACTTCTACATCAGGGGAGGGGAGCTTTGTTCTTTTTGCCTAGGTGTGGCCCTCTGAGTACCATGGTGACATGGGAACTGGGGAGTATATTTCTAGCGTGAAAAAAAAGTTTGCAGCAGCATAAAATTTTGATACATGGCCACCACCACATAGCCTTTGTGTGTGGGGGGGGGGCGGGGGGGAGAGTTAGGGGTTGATGCAATGTCAACTGATGTGTTGAAGCCTTGACCTCCACCCAGTTGGTAACATTATTGGGGGAAGTTCTAGAAGCCATTGGGGGAGGGGCATAGCTGGAAGAAGTAGTTGGGGAGGTGTGTCCTTACAGCTATAACTTGTCTTAGCCATATCCTATCTCTCTCTCTCTCTTTCTGCTTCCTGGCCATAGTGATTGTAACATCTCTGCTCCCCTATTAGGACTGAATACTCTAAATCTTTTCTCCTTTTAAGTTATTCCTATCAGATTTTCTGTCACAGTGACCAAAATGCTAACGGAGACAAAAGGGTGTTGGAGAAAATGTGGTCCCTCTGTAAAGCCACTCCCTAGCATCATCCTCCACTGGCCATTCAGGGGGAAAACAGCTCCCATGTCATTGTATCTGTAAAAACTTCCCGACTTTTATTTTTTTTCTTTTGGTTCCATCCTGGGGCTTGAATTCTGGGGCTGGGCGCTGTCTCTCAGCACTTCAGCTCAAGGCTAGCGCTCTACCACTGGAGCCACAGTGCCACTTCCAGCTTTTTCTGCTTATGTGGTGCTGAGGAATCAAATCCAGGGCCTCATGCATTCAAGGCAAACACTCTACCACTGGGCTACCTTCCCAGCCCCAAACTTCCCAACTTGTAGATATACTATGAAGAGCAAAGATTAAAAATTTGTATATGACCAGAATTTGACCAATTTTCTGTCTTGGGGATCAAAATCATCTTGGCAATTTTGTTTAAAGGTCAGGAAGTTTCTGCTTCCTATAACCTCCTGAATTAGGATATCCACTCCAAGTGTGGTCTGTGGCCCGCCAACTCAGCATCTCCTGCAACCCTGAGAGAAATAAAGAATCTTTAGATCCCACCCCAACTTCCTCTTTATTTTAGCATGAATCCTACACATTTCAGTAAAGATCCTGCTAGAATGTTCTGAATTTGGGGAACCGCTGGCATATTAGCATGTATCCAATCTTCAGTTTAATTCACTGACCAAAAGAATGAATGGGTTAGAATATATGAAGATTGGGCTGGGAAGGTGGCTCAGTGGTAGAGAGCTTGCCTTACAGGCATGAGGCCCTGTGTTTGATTCCTCAGCACCACATAAGCAGAAAAAGCCAGAAGTGGTGCTGTGGCTCAAGTGGTAGAGTGCTAGCCTTTATCTGAAGAGCTGAGGGACAGCACCCCGGCCTAGAGTTCAAGCCCCATGACGGGCAAAAAGAAAAAAAGAAAAAAGAAAAAAAAAGAATATATGAAGATTATTTTTGGACAGTCCTGGAGCTTGAACTTAAGAGCTGAGCACTTGAACTTAAGACCTTGTGCCATAGCTCTACTTCTGATTTTCTGGTGGTTAATTGGAGATAAGACTTTCATGAACTTTCCTGCCTGGGCTGGTTTCAAACCATAATCCTTAGGTCTCAGCCTCCTGAGTAGCTAGGATTATAATGCATGAGACACCAGTGCCCTGAGTGTGAAGATTAATTTTGACGAAGAAAATCAGGATTTAGGCTTGATTGCAATGTTGTTTACATTCTCTTCATGGCAGAGTAGGTGGCCAACAATCTTTGAGCTTGTAGTTGAAAGTCATTAACCTTACTAATAATTTTAAGCACCTACCCAACAACACATTTTCATGTAATTTAAAATCTCAAATTCTGGCAGTCATAGGGTGTTGGAAGAATTTTCAGCTGATTTTCTTTTTTTGGATGAGGAAACTGATTTATAGAAAAGTTCAATAACCATCCAACGCTACTTGCTAGGAGGAAAAGACTGATTTTTTCCCCCCTAAGAGAGAGAAATCCCAGAACTGTCCAGTTCATGCTGCATTTGCTAAATATTGCTCTGATATGGCTTTGCTGAGGGAACATTTGCAGGTTTATTTGAATCTGCCAGGAAAAAATGCCATTTGTAGAATTTTCAAGAATGAGAAAACTAATCTACAGGCCTTGTACTACTCCTCTAAGTTTGTTCATTTTGTTTTATTCTTTTGGTTAGTTTTTGGAAGAGCCTTTTCTTATGTCTTCAGTAGTGGATTTACCAAATATAAAGTGAGAGCAACTATAAAATCGGAAATATTTGTTACTTCATAAGGACAAATTATTCTATTTTAGTAGTTGTTTCCTGCATTTAATCCAGAAAGTTGGTTTCTGATTTTGATTTTGAATTAGCATTTCAGTGGATAGCAAATTGGGAACATACATGCAACGCAATCTCAGTGTTGAAAGGAAACTGAATGAGTGTGAATTTAAAAAGCATGCTCATTGTGCACTTTTTAGGAAAAATAGTCCTCTGTAGGGACCTCTTCACTTTAGTATTTAACATTTCAAAGGATTTTGAAGGACTCTGCTTTCTCAAAAGCCACTCCAGATTTTAGTTATTGTCATCATTAGACTTCAAAGCAGAAACTGTGGGTTATTTTAATGTCAATGCTTTTAATCCTAACCTTTGTATTGAGATTAGGAGCATAAAGGACAGCCACAAGGGGTAAGCTGAAGGCTTCATTTTTTTTCTCCCTGTTTTGTTTTGTTTTTCTTTCAATGAAAGCTTTTCTGGCTGGATTTGTTCTTTACTTATTGATAGATTTTTTTTTTAATTTTGAGATGAAATCTGCACAATGGTGTCTTGTCATTTAAAAAGAAGTAGCTGTAGAAGATACAGACTTATAGCTCAACTTCATGCACTCACAGACTGTTTCCATAAAAGATAAAGAGCACATAGCTCTCGTGTGATGTGTCTATTTTAATATTTAAGTCTAGAAATATTCCAGGGGTTTTAGGGGTTGGTATAAGTTGGCTGTAATGACCTCAGGCCACCTCAGGCTGTCCTTGCTTTGCCAAATAATCTTTCTGGAATAGTCACTTTTTATTCTTTCTTACCACTTCATCCCTCCCCACCTCCGTGGATCCTACATACAACCTCTCACGCAGCTAGCTGCCTCTTCTCAGCCAAATGCATCCCATGTGCATGATTTCCTGCCATGTCCCACAGAACAGGCACTCCCTAGAGGCCTCTAAGGTCTCTGTACTCTCTCATTACTGTGGAGGAACCTGCAGAAATCTCTCAGGCTTCGCAACTACTTGGACATCCAGCAGGAGTTCAGATTGCTATTGGAGCGCCATGTAGTTAGTCCAGGTGTCCCTTGCTATCTACAGCAAAGAGGTTCCACCACCCCCGCAGACACCAAAATCTGAAGACACTCAGTTCTCTTGTGTCAAAAATGGCATAGTATTTGCAAATCACATTCTCTTGTAACACTTTAGGTTATTTCCAGGTCACTAATATTACCTAATGCAATATAAATGTAAACAGTGGTAATTGTGTTAGTCATTTCTTCATCCCTGTGACAGGATACCCGAGAAAGAAAGGTTCATTTGGGTTGATGTTTTCAATTGCCAGAAAATGGAAAAGATAGGACTGAAATGTGTAGATTAGAATTAACTTAGTATGAATATTTGGTGGGACATACATTAGAAATGTATGGAAATAAGACATGGATTAAAGAGAACGGATGGATTAAAAATAGTGTGAAAAAGCAGAAAGTTGTGATAGTATTTCTGTTAGTCTTTTTTAAAATGAAATTTTGAAAAAAGCTCTGAAATCTGAACCACCAGTATGTTAAATTGTAGCATGAGACAGAGCAGAGAACTTTAGCTAGAGTAAGAACATCACGAGGGTAATAGTTTTGACTGACAGTTAACTTTTGAATAGGGTTTAGTGGATTTTTTCTACCTGTGTATAAACCTTGAAAAGGAGGTTTTCCCCTACTGCCCACAAGGAATACATATTATGATTGGAGATTTAAAATATAGATCTTTGTGTGCAGCTGTTAACTGTGTCTCCTTGGTTGGGCTATTCATATTTTGGACATCAAGTGAAGGGATGAAGCTGGAACTATTTTCCAAGTACAACAAACAAGATGTGGTCCACATCACCACAAGATCCTTTTCTGCCTTCAATGAAACTAAAGGGAATTGTCTTTTCTGAGCTCCTGGGGCTGATGAAACTCACCCTAAACTCCAAGATTGTCCAGGAGAGAAGTACAAACTCAACATGAGGATGGTGAGAAAATCTTAGGCCTAATCATAGAGAACAGGAAGAATCTTGGGCAGTGAATTGAAAGGGAATTCTATGACACAGCTTAGGCTCTTAAGTACTTGCTAAATGATTAAATGGATTATTTTAAATGTGAAAGATAGAATTCAGCATGGTTACTACCAAGGGAATATTGAAAACTTTGTAAAAATGTCAAAAAGTTTAGATGGTGTTTCAGCTGGGCTCTGGTGTCTCATGCTTGTAATACTACATCCTCAGGAGGCTGAGATCTGAGGATTGTGATTTGAAACCAGCCTGAGCAGAAAAGTTAATAAGACTCTTATCTTCAATTAACCAGCAAAAAGACTGAAATGGAGGAGAGACTCAAGTGATAGCGCACCAGCCTTGAATATAAAAAGCTAAGCAAGAGCATGAATGAAGACTTGAGTTCAAGTCCAGTACTGGAAAAAGAAAAAAGATGTTAGGCAGATTGCCCAGGAACAATGGCTTTCTTATGTTCAGTTATGTAATTCTCACCCTCATTCCAGCCTGCTTCATACCATGAGTTTAAATATCTCATCTGATTTAATCATTCTTGTGGCATTTGATCCATCATCTCTGTGGCGGCTACACGACACCAAGAGAAAATGTAAAGAATTATTATAGATCAAGACATAGTTGAGCATTATTCTAGGACTGATTCTTAATTTGACCTGACAACTTGAAAAATAACCTATTTTGACTACTTTGCACTTGAACTGACCTAGAACTGAATTATGACATGTAATGAGGGTCTCATCTAAAGTATCATTCTGTAATATGTTTCATGGCCAATGGGGCGGAGTGAGGAGTTTGGGTGACAGCCATTAATTCTTTAGGTCTAATGTGTATAACTGTGCCATACTACAAACTGTGCTGAAAATTGACAGTGGAAATGTTTTTTCCTACAACACATTTTCGCTTGGTTGTTTTTGTTTTTGTTTTTTTTTAAATGGGAGTTACTCAAATAGAATTTGGGAATCTGAATCCCTGAAATGAAATGCCATATGGTAATCTAATTAGTTAGCCCCTTTCCTATTTTCCTATTTGTGGACTTTCTATTAATTCAACTCTGACTTAGAATACCTATTGATCTTTATGGGTTCCTGAGAGTTTGGATCCCACTTTCTGAAGCAGATATAAAAGAGAAAACAGAGCACTTTCCAGACATAAAACAGTCTCTCATTTCCCAGTGAATCAGTTCATCTTGGGGATACTGTTAAGAATTCAGTGACACCTAATGCAGTTAAATCCTATGACCTCATTCTGCTTTGATTCTGGAGTATAGTTATGACTACATAAAGAGAAAGAAAGATGAGAATTTGGTCAATGTTAGATAAAATTGTTCCTCTAATATTTAGGTGTGAAGTTTAGTTTTTGTAGTTGAACAAATGCACCATAGAGTTTTTGCAGCTGTTAGGATTTACTGTGTCTGAATTGCACTTTAAACTGCTTGTCTGACCTATTCTGCTGTTTATTTTCAAGCAGGCTTCATATTTCATTGAATCTTATCACTGGAAGAGATCTGGGACAACTCTTTTATATGAATGAAACAATGAAACCCACAAAAGTTAAGAGACATGCTAATACATGGCAAAGCTGGGCCAAGAACCTCCGCTTTCTAACTTCTGCTCCAGGAGTTTGAGGAAATTATTTCTAAATAGGATCTGGTTGATGTCCTTTACCTCTGTTCATATTTTTAGTGGAAAAATTTCTAAACAGTACATGTTATTAGAAATTTAACATTTGGATCATTTTGTTGTCTTGTTATGACTTTTTTCTTATGATTATGTTCAATTTCTAACATACATAAAAGTAGAGAGAATAGAAAAACAAACCCAATAGCCAACTTCAACTATTTTCAATTTATGGCTCATCTGATTTCATCTGTATTTCCATCTACTCCCCACTTCCCTCAATTATTTTGAAGTGAACCCAGATATCATATTACTTGATTCCTAAATATTTTAGTATGGATCTCCAAAAACAAAGACACCTAAAAATAACTACAGTATGGTTAACCTAATAACCCAAATAAATTAGTAGCAAGTTCATTATGCTATTAAGCAACTTAAAGTCATTCTGTTTGATCTATTATGAATATTTTGTAGCCACTCTATTTTAAAATATGTTTTTCCTCTCAAAGGAAAGTCAAACTCTGTTAAGAATAGTGAATATTTTAGGTCAATGGAAAGAGGCAGGCTCTGTAAAAGCTCATCAATATCACTAATAAAATGAATCATGACTTTAAAAATTGTCAAGGAATTTGTTGCATATAAAGTTTTTGGAGTGTTGTAATTATTTCTCCCTAAACTAGTAACTTTTTAATACTGATATTTGGCTTAGATACTGTAGTTACTTGTCTTGCTTTTCTTTGAGTTGTTAAAGTCACCCCAGAAAAGGGGAATGTCAGGCTTACTTCTAGTGGCAGGTCCTTAACTGACTTGTCCTTGCAATGAGCTGATGTGTGATGTGGATACCTTCCTTGTGCTTTGCATGATAGATAATGTACTTTAAGTTTAGAGCCATGTTCATTCATGTACAAACTATATTCCTAGAAGCATTGTAAGGGAGACTGATCTTTGTGAGGGGATATGGCTCCCATGTGTTTCTTATTACTTTAGCTTCCTTTTAGTTTCTTCTTATAAGCCAAGAGTAGATGCAAATGCGTATCACATGTCATTAGTAATTGCAAGTTGGTATGGAGTTTTGTGTTTCTGACTATAGAGGGAGCAGAACAGTACCTCTTGAGGCTGTCCTGGCATATACATCAGTAACCCAAATTACACAGGAGGTAGACATAGGAGGATTACAGTTCAAGACTTAACCCTGGCAAAAGAGCAAGACCCTACTGAAAAATAAGCTCAAGCAAAAATAGAGGCATGGCTCGAGTGGTAGAGCAAGCCCATGCCTAGCAAGTGTGAGGCCCTGAGTTCAGAGCCCTAGTACTACCAAAAAAAAAAAAAGAAAAGAAAAAAGAAAATAAACAAATAATAACCCCTGCTTTCACTGTATTTGATGTTGGTATAATTTGTGGAGGGGAAGGGAAAAAACAAATTGTTTAGATAGGGATACAGGTGGACCCATTGCAACAATGAGATGTACAAGACGTTATGTCGAAAAACGAACTTTACAATTTTGGCAGGGGGGGATGGGAATGGGGGAGAAGGGGAGATGAGAAGGGATGGGAAGAGGAAACAAAGGAGGAGGCAACAATGCTTGATAAGAAATGTACTCATTACCTTGTCCATGTAATTGTAACCCCTCTGTATAGTGTTTTCACAATAACAAAAATTGGTAATGAAAGATTAAGAAGACAGCAAAAATAAAACCCAAAAAACAAATAATAACCTTATTCATCACTGGTCTACTTAATGTGAAAGCTACACATTTTGTCAAACTGATTAAGATCAGAAATGTTCACCAAGAAACTTCTTCCATAGATAAAAGTTAGGTCCTTGAGAACAAGAAGCAGAAGAGAACAGAAGAGTCGAGAAGAAAGGGGAGCAGAAGGGAGAGGAAGGAAATGGCATGGCCAATAAATCTAACACACAGCTGGTCTAGCAGTTTTGTGACTAGGACGGAGCCCACACATGGCAGACTGGCCTGCATTTTGTGGCCCTTTGCCAGGTTGAGTTATGGAGATACAGGCTCCTGGTAGGGAGACAAATGAAGCTCCTGCCTCCAAGGGCTGCTCTGGGGCAAGCTGTGCACATTTGCTTTGTCAGAGGTGCTGGGGAAGGGAGAGGAAATGACTGAGCTTCTGGAAGCTAAACAATGTGGACATTCAGCCTGATGGATGAGACTGATTTCTGTATCTCCCTTTGCTGAGAGTTCATTTATCCTCGGATCTGCTCTGTACCTCTGCTGCTGTTAGGCCGGTGCTCTGACTATGAGAGTCACAGAAACTCCTTTAAACTATCTTTGTGTTTTAAATTCATTATAGTGGGCCAGTAGGCAAATGCCTAAAACCATTGGAGACCCTTCACAAGGCCCCCCTTCAATTGTGTTTACAGGAAAAATGCTTTCAGGGTTACAGCTCAACAAGTGTCTCTAAGAATCCTCTGAAATGCTGGCCAGAAGGAGGGAATCTTCCTAGCTCCAATCCATGTGTCCCAGGGATAGAATCCACTGGGAACAGGGACTAAGGAGCAGGATGCACTGGGAGGGTGGATGGGGCGGTGAGAGAGCCCATGGGAGGCTTTGAAATGATTTAGAGGGTGGGGAGAGACACAAGAGAAGGCACAGCAAGGCTGTTCTTGCAAAACAGAAGGGATGGGCAGTATCCTTGGGGATGGATCTTTTACCTGCCTTGTAAATTAAATGTTTCTTTTGGGGGATGACTTGGATTTTGACAATAAATCCAGCCTGCAGGACTAGACTTTTACCATGGGCCTTTGTTAGAGTAGGTATGTGTGTGGCTCTTGGCATTACTATTACTTGTCCAAGGTGTAGAATGAAGGAGATCCGGGAGGGAGCTAGGCAAGTATGAACTAGGCACGTTTCATAGTATGGAGTTTTCTATTTCTGGAGGCATTGCTGGCCCTCAGGAAGATGTGGATTTTGGAACATTTTTGACTTTCAAGTTAGGGATAGCTCACATTTATAGCGTTTTATCTTTTCTCAGTGTTAAGCAGTTCACACATGATAACTTGCATACTTGAGCTTTCCTAGCATCCCTACGACCTCTACTGTTACCTCCATGTCATACTGGAGGAAATTGAGTCCCAGGGATGATCTCAGATCTACTCAGTGGCCCAATACAGCTGACCTGGCAGCCTAGCTCCCAATTCTTCCCTGACTACCTTCCTGACACTGCCTGTATGCCCCCACAATGAGCCCCATACGTGCTATTGTGCACTTTCTTCAGGCCTGGAAGGAGCCCCGAGGAGGGGGCCTGGTGAGCTCTGACTGGCAGCACTGATTCAGGGAAGCTTAATTGGGGTCGGAATGCATTCTCTTACGTGTTCCTTGCCAATCCCGTGGTTACTTCTTATTCTGACTTGCTTGTTTCTGGGCCCTGGGGCTTGGCAAGTAAGAGCGGGAGGTTCACATGGCTGCACAGGAATGAGACAGACTCTTGCTCCTGTTAATGAGCGTTAAACATCTCGAGGGCTGCTCTTCCCCACCCTTCCCCGCTCCATCTTTTTGGACAGAGTTCAGACCACACTGAGATGCTGGTGGCCATAGGCAGAGCTGCTCTACCGCTTGTTCCTTTGGACTTGCTTGGCTTTGTGTAAGGAAAGAGGGCAAATTCTTTCTTTTCCCTCAGCACCGAAATCAAGTTGGTTTCTTCCATGTAAGTGTAGCTTTACTAAAAGGGAAGTTTTACTTTTATAAACTTGGGAAATAAATAGTTAGTACATTACTGGGCTGTTTTTGGCTTGTTTTAGTTTATTTTCCTAATGAATCTAGCTTTTATATAGGAGTCTGGAAAAGCTGGAGGATATTCTACATTGATGTCATGGTTTGAACTAGATGCTTCACAGATTCATATGTTCAAGTCCTGAGCACAGGCAGTTCTGAGTCTGACCTTATGTGAAATTAGGATTATTGCAGGTCTAATTAGTTGAGTTCATACTGGAGTATGGTGGTCCTGATCTTATAAGACTGATGTCCTTTTAAAAGGGGCCACTTGGACACAGGTAAGCAACACAATATGATGCCATGTGAAGATAATTTTTTGTGTATATGAAAAAATGGTTTTTTATAATAATTATGGGAATATTCCTACAGAACATAAAAGAAAAGGTAGCCTATTTGCTTCTGTTTTCCCCAGATTAAAAAAATAAATAAAAACACTAGATGACTTCCCAGTGAAATATTAAGTGGTGGCATTTTTGGGTTCTTCTGTATCGCAGCATACAAATACAGGTTTGTCTGCCTTTCAATACCATAAATCTGGTGACTTAGACCCAAGGGAACTGGCCTGTTTGTGCTGAACAAAGGAACTTGTAAACTTCAGTAAATGTAAATAAATGTTAGATTCAAGAGTGCTGTGGCTGACACCTGTAATCTCAGCTACCCAGGAGACAGAACATCTCAGTTACTCAGGAAGATCAGGGTTTGGAGCTAACCTAGGCAAAAATTAGCAAGGCTCCATTTCAACAAACAAGCTAGGTATGGTGTCATGGTACTGTCACTTTGACTACATGGAAAGCATAGGTAGAACTGAAGTTTAAGGTCATCCCTAGGGAAAAAATATTGAGAGATCCTATCTGAAAATAACTAAAGTGAAAAGGACTGAGGATATGACTCAAGTGGTAGATAATCTGCCTAACAAGTATGAAGACCTCAGTTCAAACCCCAGTACCACAAGAGGGTGGGAGATATATACCTACATACATACATACGCATAAAGCAGCAATGGAAGGAAGAGAGGGAGGGAGGGAGGAAAAGGAGAATGATAGGAAAGGGAAGAAAAATCAGAGGAGATAGAAGAGAAGGGAGGGAAATAAAGTCCTGGCAGCTTCAATCTGAGAGAGAGAGAGAGAGAGAGAGAGAGAGAGAGAGAGAGAGAGAGAGAGAGAGAGAGAGAGAGAGAGAGAGAGAGAGAGAGAGAGAGAGAGAGAGAGAGTAGAGTTGACTCATTCCAAAGTTTTTGTATTGCTTGAATGATGGTAGCGATGGTGATTAATTAATTTTATAAGGTTAAGAATGCTTATAAGACAGTCATTGAAAAAAATAAGGAGAGAAAGAGAGAGAGTGCTTAAATTACTCAATATGACTAAACAATTGAAGCTTTCTGTTGGTTAACCACCTGACCTGAAAGTCAGAAGGTGTGTGCTCAGCCCTGGATCAGACATAGTATTTAAACTTGAAAACAATTTAGCATATGTAGAGTATTAACTAATTACCAATCACCTACCGTAAGCTCTTTACAAGTGAGTATCTTACTTAATCCTGAGACTAATCAGAGGGTGAGGATGCTTCTTTCTTCTGTCTGCTGTAGAGGAAGGAGTGAGGGAGGGAGGGAAGAGGGAGGGAAAGGGGAACAGAATGTGCCCAAGGTCACCTAGCTGAGTGGCAGAGATATTGAGGTACAGAGGCCAACAGGGATATTCCAGAACATTCTCTTTAGCCTCAAAGCTATACTGCTTTAGCAAAATCTTGCAGGGAAATCCTTGCCTTAGGAAATAAAATTCTGAAGGAGTTGTCAAGGCTGCCATTCCCTCTCCTCTGTGAGCATTAGGAACTGGGTGCACTATACAGCATCAGAGCTGGGCCCTGGTGACCTCACAGCATCCACTGTTCTCCTTCCTGAGAACAATGAAGAACAGTGAAGAATGAGAACTCCAGTGCATGTATATGTGGAAGCTAAACTTCCACATTTTATGTTATTTTGTTTTTATTGTTATTGTAAAGGTATTAGACAGAGGGGTTACAGTTACATAAGTCAGGTAATGAGTACATTTCTTTTTGAAGAGTGTCACCCCTTCCCTTTCTTTCTCCCCATTTTTCCCTCACAACCCCCTCCCTCCCACAAGTTGTATAGTTCACTGCTACATTTGTTCACCCTTTGTCTCACCATTTCTGTGTTCCTTCCTTGCCCTCCTCCAAACAGATTCATGTTCATGCATGACAAAGGGTACAGAAGAAACAACAGTGACAAAGGAGAAATTAAAAACCCTAATAATGAAAGAATCTTCTTTCCATTTCTTAGAGTTCACATCAATAAACATCACATAGCTGTGGAGTCTTTGTGATTCTTTCCTAAGCATATCCTCTTTTAGTCTCACTGTGTGAATGTCTAAAGTCCTGTATAATTTCTCATGTCCAACTGTATTTTTTTTGTTTTTATCATCCAGTGTGTTTACTTGTAGATTCATAGGCAAATTCTAGTTACCACACACGAGAGAAACCATGCAACCTATGCTTCTTTGGGTATGGGTAACTTTACTTACAATTTTTTCCAAGTCTTTCCATTTCCTTACAAATGGTACACTTCTTAAGGAAGTGTAGAATTCCATTGTGTATATATACACCTCATGTTCTTGATCAGTTTGTCTATGGAGGGGCATCTGGGCTGATTCCATATCTTGTCTATAGTAAATAATGCTGCAATGAGCATGGTTGTGCTAGTAGCTTTTTTTGTGTTCTATTGGATAAATGCCAAGGAGTGGAATTGCTGGGTCATAGGGAAGCTCTATGTTTAGTCTTTTGAGAAATCTCCATACTGCTTTCCACAGTGGCTGAACAAGTTTATACTTGTACCAACAGTGTAGTAGCATTCCCTTTTGGCCACTTCCCCTCCAGCATTTGTTATCGTTAGTTTTCTTGGTTAATGGCCATTCCAGTGGGGTGAGGTGGAATCTCAATGTTGTTTTGATTTGCATTTCTTTTATGGCTAGAGAAGTTGAGCATTTCTTCATGTGTCTGTTGTCCATTCTTCTTCTTCTGAGAAGTCTCTCTTTAAGTCTTTAACTCATTTATAAATTGGGTAATTGTTTCTATGAGGGTTTATTTTTTTGGGTAAACTTCCACATTTTAGTCACTGAGAGGAGGCTATGTGGAACAGTATACTGTAATAACACATTAAAGTGTTTTGGATTTCTTTTCATACGTAGGACATACTTGCCATCCAAGGCCATTGTCTTTCCCTTGTTGAGGGATCTAACTTTGTGATTCTACACAAATAATTATGGCCTCCTCACCAGCATATATATGGTGACTCCATGAATATATTAGTTTGTCAAAACCAACCATGGATAGATTCCTTTACACCTAACACTTAAATAGTCTATGATTGTATGATGACTTGAAAAATCTTTGGGAAACTTGCTCCAGTAAATTGGAAATGTGTGAACAGAGGCTGAGGAGCCAGGAAGCCAGAACAGAAATTTTCTGAAAACAACTATCTGAGATTCTGAGACAAAACTGTGCCCTATTGAATCTCCAGGCTCACCTTTCTCCTTTTGTTATTGCCTTGTGTCTCTTTGTCATAGCTTCAAATTTGAGCTAGGCCTTATCTGACTTATAGGCCATTCTCCTTCCATTCTAAGCAGAAGCACAGATAGTTTCCTTGCTGGTGCAGAAGAGGGCTTTCATGGAAACCCATGCTTTTTTTTTTTTTCCAATTCTTTATTGTGATTAAGTGGTTACATAATTTCCCAAATTTCACAGTATTGTGGGATAGTGATGCTCAGTTAAAGTCACAAACACATTCTAACTTTCACGGGGCAAATTGTCTATCATGGTCTATAACATTTATGAGTTCTATGAGTTATTTCTTCCACATTGGGTGATATGTACATTTCTTTTGTTTTGCATAGCATCAGCTGTTTCCTCTTTGCCACTTGTTCCCTCCCTCCCATCGCTGCCATTGAGTTGTTTAGTTCATTTTGATCAATGTCCAGTGCAGCTAATGGGTCCCGCTGTTGTATGTTGTCCCTGACTCCCTCTAGTTCTGTGTCATCCTCCTGGAGGAAACCCATTCTTGGGCTGAGACTAGGATGAGCTGAAGAGCTCATCTAGATTGAGTTGGAAAGAATGTTTATATGAGAAGACTGAACTCTTGCCCATTTCCTCTGCTTCTGGGGGCTGCACCTTGGCCTGAAGGAAGTTAGTGGTCTGCTTGGAACTTTACTTCCTTGGTACAAGACCATGGATAGATTCCCTTACACCAAAAACGTAAGTAGTACTGTGGTACCAAAAATTAACCAGTTGCTGTAGATCTTTGAAACTCTGTTCTTTCTACTTGGGCAAGAGAAGAGCAGATGGAGTCACTCCTAAACAACTAATCTTACAAATTAAAAACATCATATCTAACTTGGAATTACCCTTGTTTCCCAACTTGGATTGATCTTCCTTCCTTCCTTCCTTCCTTCCTCCCTTCTTTCTTGACTTGTTTTACTTATAAACAAAACAGATTTTCAAACTGGCTTTTTCTTATTTTAAGTAGGATGATAGTAAGTTTTGGTTTGCCCAGGAAGATATTGTCTTAAGCATTTTGTTCTAGAGTCATCAACATCATACTTTTAAAAAAGCATCCTAGTTGAATATATATAATATGTAATAGAGCAATTGTAATAAAAGCTCCTGTGACTAGCCTTCTGTATTAGAACAGAAATAGAATTTCAGCTGTACCTTTCAAATATCATATGATTAATAATAGGAAGATTTAAGGTTGTTACCCATAAGGCTAATTACTTAAACTGCTAAATAGTGAAACAAAATTTTTAAATGGCCTTAGCAGACGTTATTAAATAATAGTATCTCTGTGCTAAATACTTGCAGCTTTTTTAACAATGATTATAATTTAATAAGACAGGAAATATTTGTTCTTCACTTCTTTTATGATAATGTGCCTTTAATTGTTCTTATATAACATTTCCCTAGGTTGCAGGAAGCTGCATGTTGGATAAAAGAGGCATCATTTAAAATCCATCTGTGTTGTAGTATGGCTTCTCAGGGCTTGGCAAACAGTACAGTGGTGACCTGCAAAGAGAGTGCAGAAAAGAAAACTTTCAAGATTGATTAGTTTGAGGGACGCGTGTGGATTTAACTCTCCAAATGGCATGTACCATCTGGGTAAAAGAGCAGAGGAAATCATATCCATCATTATAGTGTACTAACTAATAAGGCAGCAAACATTCGGGGAGTATTCCAGCAATAGAAAGAGTTATATGAACTTCATCCTAAACAAATGATGATGAGCATGAAGAGCCTGAGATCTGACTACTCATATCAGACATCAAAGAAGTGGTTGAGATAGGACAGGAAAAAAGAAATCCCGTATTAGGAATCCTAAGAATGGAATTCTAGTTCTTCATTCTCTCTTAACGGGACAAATGGCTTGCTGTCTCTGAGCTTCAGTTTCTTCATCTTTGATTATGGTAACAACCCCTGCCTTTGCTCAGGCTTAGTAAATTACAGAATCTTGTATTATCAGCTCTCAGCCACTATGACAAATGCCTGAAACAACGAGGTTATAAAGATGACAGATGTCTTTTGGCTAATTGTTTGGAAGTGCCAGTTCATAATTGCCTGGCCCTGTTTTGGGACTGTAGTGAGGCAGCACCTCATGGCAGGGGCCCATGGGCAAAACGTCTGCCTCCTGGAAGGGAATGGGAGAAAGGAAAAGGTCAGGGTCCCACAATCCCCTTTGGGTCTCAGCCTCAGTGACCTGAAAACCTCCTACCAGGCCCCACATATTAAAAGTTTCATCACCTCTCAAAAGCACCTCCCTGGAGACGAACCTCCACAATGTAGACTTTTAGGGGACATTTCAGATCTAAGCTCTAGAATACCCTATGCAAGCACAAGAATTTTTTCTCTCAAGATTGCAGGCTGTGAGAAAAATGAAATAGACATATTTGTTCCTTCATCATCTGAAATCCAAGGGTATTTGGTGTACCTCTGCTGGGAATACAATAGTAAAGAAGGCTTAAAATTAACACATTGAAGTATGTTGATTGAAGGTCTACTTTTTGGAAGACAATAAGCATAATATGACTAATTGAAAGTGAAACCTTTCCTGACTACTTGCCCCCTTTTCAATTGTTTGTTTTAGTGGTACTAGGTTTTGAACTCAGAGCTCTAGACTTGCTAGATTAGGGTCTATCACTTGAACTGTGCCTTTCTACTTTTGATTCTTTTTCATGTAGAGTCTTATCATTTTTGCTCAGACTGGCCTCAAACCACAATCCTCCTATTTCTGCCTCCCAAGTAATGAGGATTAGAGGCTCGAACCAATACACCAGGCCTCCTAGTCACCGTTTTAATTACAAACCTCCTGTTTTCCAAAATGGCATTATTTTCAGTCTCACAAGAGGGCATTGGTTTTTTTCCATTACATCTGTCTCTTTCATGTTCCATATAATTTGCTAAGCTGTGTGTTTATTATTGCTTAGTATTGGCCTCTCCTATTAGGACAGAGATTCTTTCTAACAGAAGATTTTGCTATTGTGGTTGTTCTCTTGTTTTCTTTTAAAAACTTTGTATCCTGGTACCTATAACCATTATTAGTGCATAACAAGTATCCAGTGAATGTTTGTTCAGTAAACAGTTGTTGAAGGAACACCCAATTAGGAAAGCAAGCAGACAGTTTGTTAGGCATTGCCTTGTCTGACAATGAGATGAGAGCTATAACAGAGCTTCTATTGGTATAGAAACAGAAGACTGGCTTGTAACTATAGGGAGATGGAAGGCCAATGTGAGGTGTGAAGTCTCTCAGAGAACTGAGCATCACTAGAGTCTTAGAGGATTCCTGGGAGTTCTGCAGGGAGCCAAGGATGCTATAGATAGCCTAAGAAAACCTGGCAGCTCTCCAGAAAGCTTGAGGTGGGAAATGACTCTATTGGGGATGACCATATTTCTGTTCCTTGTAAACATGGCAACAAAGTGGCCATTGTGACTTATTGGGGAACCTGGGTATATAGAAATACCTGCATTTTATTGGGGATACCTGTATTTTTAGTGCTCTTTTCAATGTCTAGAAGAAATGAAGTCTTAAAAGTTAACACCAGTACCCATGCTGGCTGGGTGGGTTTAGTGGCAGTATGTTCTATTCCATAGGTATGTGTAGGAGTACCCCCTGGTGGGCCACTTCTGTGTGACCCTGCACTGTCTTGGGGTTTATCTGTGGTCATTAAGTAGACTCAAAGCTCCCATGATCCTCTTGATTTTGCGGTGAGAGAGGAAGTAACTGTAAAGTGTTTTCTGCTGTACAAAAAGTCCACTGGTTATGTTTTAGTTAAATATTTAATGACTTGTTCAATGTCAAGCTAAAGAATGTGTTTTTCCTATAAAAGAATGAGAGTTACATTTTTGTTCATCTTTTCTGACTACTTCTAGTTACAGTCATCTGAGAAAACAGTCTTTTGGCGATGGCTCATTTTGGGGGGTTAATTGAATGAGTTAAGTGAAGAAGCTCAGGAAAAAACATCAGGAAAATAGTTTGGTGGAAGTCTTCTTCCACCTCCTGAAGCTTGGCAGTAGACGGTGATCACCATCTTTTCCACAATATAACCCTAACTGTACATATTTTTTTAAAAAAACTTTAATCCTTAAAATTGTCCAGCATGTAAATCAGGCATCCAAATTCCTCCTTTACCCCAACACTTGTGAAGAAGTTTGATTACCTGTCAGATTTTGTTTCATTTGAAGAGGCATATTGGATTTCAAGAGAGGAACTCTGTTATCTGTCTACTTGCATTTCAGATGAACACTGGATCCTTCTAGAGGAAGCCTGCTCTGTTAGTCTTCGGTTCATCCTGGCATTGTAAATGATCAGATATTTGGTGTTCTCTATGTCCACTTGAAGCCTGGCGAAGGTAACTTTAGGTTCTGCAAATGAACAGGTATAGTTAGAGCATGCATTATTTGCAAGGAGAATATTTCAGAACGAAACAGACTGGGAAGGTGATTCACTGCTGGACACTTGAGCTACACACACAGGTCAAAGTGGATTGTTTTCTTTGACTTGCATTAACAGCCTGATGATAAACTTTTCTGATGTAACAGAAAACATTTTAATCATTTGGAGAGAGACTTGGAAGTTTAGTAAAAAGGAGCTTATGATATTTTCTCAAGGAAGAAGACATAGATATGATTAAATACATATGCATTAAATAGGACACAGAAAGAAAACATTTCAGTGTTTACTTCCAGGTTAGGCCAGGCAAAGAGTAAGATTCTATTTTCAAAATAACCAGAGCAAGAATGGCTGGAGGGTTTAAGGGAATCCTTCAGGGAAAAAAAAAATGAAAGAACACTACACAGTAACTGAAAGTTATAGGAAAGATAAAAACCACTAACACAAGTAAACTGAGTAGATAAGTATAGGAATCTGTGTCATTGTTCTTTCAGTTGTAGTCCTCCTACTCTTTACCCCTAACATATTTTCAGCAAAAATGCACAAATAATAATGAATCTGTATTAGCTGGCACAATATGTGAAAGTATGATCTTTGACAATAACAACATAAGGAATGGAGAAGGGAGACATATTTTTTTCCCATTTTTTTGTGCCAGTTCTGGGGCTTGAACTCAGAGCCTAGGTGCTATCCCTGAACTTTTCTGCTCAAGGCCACTGCTTGAGTCACAGCATTACTTCCAGCCTTTCTTAGTTAATTGGAAAGAAGACTTTCACTGGCTTTGAACCACAATCCTTAGATGTCAGCCTCCTGAATAGCTA
Source organism: Dipodomys merriami (assembly GCF_024711535.1). Classification (NCBI taxonomy): domain Eukaryota; kingdom Metazoa; phylum Chordata; class Mammalia; order Rodentia; family Heteromyidae; genus Dipodomys; species Dipodomys merriami. The sequence goes on along the minus strand of NW_027202493.1, from coordinate 23,172,530 downwards.
GGATTACAGATGCGATCTACTGTTGCCTAGTAATAGAGTAATAGAAGTTGTTGTTGTTGTTTTTTACTGTTGTTTTAAAATAAATTCAAAATAGCTGGTTATTAGTATGATATCTTTAATGTAAGTCTATAAGAAATCAATAAGAACCACTGAAAAATATACAGAAAAAGGAAGAGAGATGTATACTACAAAAGTCAAATAAATATAAAAAGGGATAGTACTGAGAATTGAGAAACTGTTTTCTTCCAAGAAGAAAACAGCATCCTTTATTATCATTATTTTAAGTGTAAATGGACTAAACTAAATGAATTAAAGAACAGAGATTAACAGAATGTTTTAAATCCATAACCATGAATATAATAAAACAAATTTACTCTAAAGAGTGAAAATTAGTATATTATTATATTACATTATTATATTACAGTGAAGAATGCAAACAGTAACTAAAAAAATTAATAAGAATGTCTGGAAGCATACCTTAAATGGCAGAGTGCCTGTATAGCAAGCATAAGGCTCAGAGTTCAAATCCTAGTACTGGGGGTATGGGGGGGCAGGAAACATTTTAAGAGGAGAGAGCAAGTTGCTTCAGTATCAAGCAAGAAATCACATGAGGATAGAAATTCTGAATGGATACAGCAGTGGAGAGATTGTCATTTTTAATAGCTAGAAGAAAAAAAACTGTGTAATTAAGGATTTCTTGTTTTTTTTTTTCTAGATGCTTGATTTTTTTTATTTGCAGTAATTTTTCCTTACCTCCTTGGCATTTTTCAGTTGTATTTACTTAATATTAAAAAAAAAGACCTAGCAAGCAATACAAAAAGGAATTTCTTAATACTGAAAAATAGTATGTAAAACCAGGGCCATAAGTAAGTAGCATAAATAATAGCTATTACAAATTTCAAGATAAGGAGGGACCAAAATTTAATTGGCTTCTCAATTTCTTCTGTGTATATAGAGTCACCTGTCCACACACCTGTGTGTGTGTGTGTGTGTGTGTGTGTGTGTCTTTTATCCACCCTCCCCTGGCCCCAGGTAGGATGATGTCAGAGGTCTCCAGCTTCTAACCTACCAGTGCTTTTGGTCCCCTTGTCTCCATTCTTTTGGCTGGAATTCACATTCAGGTCTTTATCACCATCTTGCTCCCTAGGTGATCTTCTGCATTGTGGCTTGGTAATTTTTTTTCTCAAACAGTCCTGTTGAATCATAACTATAATGTTAACACCGTGAAATTCATCTATTCATCCATCACAGTTTGATCTGTTTTGATACATTTCTACAATCGTGCATGTCTCAGTCCAGTTCGGTTTTAGAAGGTTTCATTGTGCACAGGTTTCCTCCTGCCTGTGTGTTGCTGGCTCCCACTGGATGAAAATGTTGAATGCATGCCCAGTTATATCTCTTCTTTGCGTAGTATTCTGTCTGCCCCGTTTGCTTCAGGTGACTTCCACCTGAGAAAGAATAATGTGGTAAAACAGTGACTCAATGTTTTAGAAGCCATTAAGAGGGAAAAAGGCTAGTTTGGTTGTAAAAAACAATACCAACAACAACAACATTAAAAAAAAAAACAACCAAAAGCATACAAAACAAAATAATTCTTACCTCCTGATAGTGAGGAGGACATAGGTCAGAGGACAGACTGTGGCCTGCTGAACATCCTATGTTACCAAGTGAGATCCCAGAGGGCAGTTGGGAGAAGATATCCCATTTGCACGCATGAATCTCTGGTTGCATGATTCCCTGGTTGTGGGTATTAGTGGTCAGGGGTAGGGTGTGCAGATGGAACAAGGAAACTCAATGGGACTGGCAAGAGGGAAAGGAGGGAGGAGGAAAGGATGGAAGAGGTAACTGGATCAAGATACATTGTATCCACAAATGCACATGTTAAACTGAAACATCTTTGTACAAGGAATTGAAGCTAATTGAAGGAGAAAAAAAAAGGAGGAGGAAGAGGAGGAAGAAGAGGAAGAAGAGAGGGAAGATGGAGGAAGAAAGCAGCAGCAGCAGCAAGAAAAAACAAAGAATATTGCTCACTAGATTGTCAACAACAAAAAAGAGATAAGAATCCCAAGGCAGCCTCAATTCCATTTCCACTCGCTATTTTTAATCCAGAAAGGAATAAACATTTTGTGAAGTATCACAGATACTGCTGCCTTCACTGTACCCCTGTGTACTTTTTTGTACCACGTCCTGGTATAGGGAAATGAGTGTCACCTCTGCAGAAAAGGTGGGCGACTTCCTTACCCTTACACAGAGATTTAGGGACTTGTCCCATTTGACAGCGTACTTCTACTCTGCAGTCCCTGCACCAGGAGTTAAGCTTTGAACACATGGAAGACTCTAGGCTGAGCAGGTCATAGGACACAGAGCATAGAGCGGGACACTCCTACAGTTACCTTTATCCATCTGGAAATGTTGTAAGTAGTAGATTAGATTAGCACAAATGACACATGGCCCTATCTGCAAACACGTAAATGGTGTTTGACCAAATGGGGAGGAAAATTTGATTTAGGTCTTTCAAATCAATTAAATTTTAATAATAAATATGTCAATTTATTTTTGCTTCTAAACTGAATTAAGTACATAGTACATAATACTGCATTGGAATTTAAAAGGAGGATGCTGAAGAGACTTCTTGAATTTTCCATTGCTCCCCAAGAGCTAAGTTGTAGACCAAACCTTTAACACATACTGCCAATCCAACTGTATTAGGCAAAGATACAAGTTTCCTTAGCTTTTTATACTCAGCTTATTCTAGTTGTAAGGTTGATATTTTTAAAATGAAAAATAAGAACCATAACTCTTGGGAGGTCTTTGCAAAGCATTTGAATAACTCAAACTGAAGGCTAAATTCTCTTGACTCAACCATTATACCTATTTAGATATATGGTTAAATGTATTCTTTTAAGCACTTCAATTGTACTTGTAAATTTGATGTATTTAATTTAATTTTTTTCTTAAAGTAGATATATAGAAGAAATTTTCCAGTCTTAACAATTTTTAGGTTTATGGTTCATTGAAATTGAATGCATTCAGAATAGCTTATGGTTCATTGAAATTGAATACATTCAGAAGAGCATGCATTACCAAGGTCCATCTTTATCTGGTAATAATCAATCTCTTTACCAATTAAACAATGCCTCTCCTTTTCCCACACCAGCCCTAGGCAAACACCATACTTGGTCTCTATGATTTTGACTGTTCTTGATATTGCATGTAAATGGGGTCACACAGTATCTTTCTGTGCTAAAGCACAAGGTTTATGTCTCTTGTTGCAATCAGAAGATCTTTCCTACTGAAGACTGGATAGTATTCCATTGTGCATTCCTGCCCAATAGTGCAGTTACTACTAACACTTGCTATATTCTTTTCTTTTTAGTAATATTCACCCTGGTGAGTAGTAATACTGAAGATTCTCATGTGCTTGTTGGCCATTTGTGTATCGTCTTTAAAGAAGTTGTAGCTGTGACAACTGTAAGGACAATGAGCAACCATAAATAGGACAAAGTGTCCCTCGCCCTGTGGTATTCATATTTTTGTAACAAACTCATTTAATCACTAAAACTCCTATAAAGTCTTAAATGAAGAGAGTTTCAAAGACAAATTTCTTTTTTAAAATAAGTTTTTTATTGTAAAAATACTGTACAGAGGGACTACAGTTACATGAGCAAGGTAGTGAGTACATTTCTTATCAAGCATTGTTGCCTCCTTTCTTTGCTTTTTTCCCTACATCCCTTTCCCCCCACCTCCTCAACTACATCCCACCCCCTACTCCCGGCCTAAATAGTGTCTTGTATATCTCATTGATATAATGGGTCAACCTGTATCCCTATTTAAAGATTTTGTTTTTTCCCTTCCCCTCCCCAAATTATGCTGACATCAAATACAGTGAAACAGGGGTTATACCATGGGGGAGGAACATACAAAGCAACAAAAAAAATCACATGGTACATTGTGATACATTAGAAACATTAGAACACATTAGAAACAATAGCAAGAAAGAAAAAACCACTTGTGTCCCTATCTTGGGGTTCATTTCGCTTAACATCGTCTTATCTGGTCATAGCTTTTGACCTTTTCTCCTTGTCCCAGATATATACTAGTTATTGCAAATAAGGGAAATCATAGGACCTATGTGTTTTTGGGCCTGGCTACTTCACTTAATATAATTTTTTCCAAGTCTTTCCATTTCCTAACAAATGGGGCGATTCAAAGACAAATTTCTTATACCTTCCAATTGAAGATCACAAATCTTAACTCAGTTACACAATTGAATTTGATTTGCAAAGTAAATCTGCCTCAATAGCATCTCTAATCTGATACATAAATTCTACATATGTGAGGTGTTCTTAACCCTGATTTAAAAACATTAATAGTAAAACACTGATTTCTTCGATAGTAAGTAAGCTTTCCCAGTATTGGATACTAGAGTCCAAGACTGAGATTACCTGATGGATAGTTTATGACCTGCATTTGATACATATGATAGTCTCAGGTTCCCTGTGAGGCCTCAAATGAGGAGTAGGGACAAGGTTTCATTTCCTTGGACTGCAGTGAATAGTTTCATGCCAAAGGTGGATACTCTAAGTTGGATTCCAATAGCACTGGCTTCACAATATGCTGTCTGCTAGATGTCACCCTTCATAACCACATACAGCACTGTTACCGATTTGGATGAAGACATTTCTTGACTGTCCCCACCTCTCCTGCTTTATTTTATCATCTTTATCATCTGCTCTGATTCAGCAAATTCATTTTAGTTACTTTTTTTTTATCCAATTCTTCTGTAAGGTCTATTTTCAGAATTGGCTGAGCATGGCTGTAGTTGTCCTCTCTAAAATGTCCAAAACAATGGATTTTTTTTTCTCAATTTTAAGTCGAGTGATTCAAACATATAGATATGGGGCCTCACACTTACGTAATCCAAGGTGTTCAAGAGGCTGAGATCTAAGGATCCTAGTCTAAAGGCAGCCCAGGCAGACAAGTCTGAGATTCTTATGTCCAATTAGTCTGTAAAAAGCATGAAGAGGAGGTATAGCTCAAGTGGTAGAGTGCCAGCCTTGAGCAAAAAAGCTATGTGAGAGCCTGAAGCCCCGAGTTCAAGCCCCAATACACACACACACACACACACACACACACACACACACACACACACACACACACACACACACACACACACACACACACACACACACAGAGATTCAAACATATTTCCTAGGATTTTCCCAGTAGACCCTTCCGTTCGGACAGACTCATGTCTCTAAGCCCCCTTCTGAATAGAAATTCTAAAACTATCACTTTTTCTTTGCTTCTAATGATGTAGTGATTCATACCACGCACACTGCACTTGGAATGGAATATAAAGCCTTTAGCTTGGCCTGCAAGTCCTTGCATGATTTGGCTCTCTCTTTTCTCTGTGACCTCATCATGGACCTTACTCTTATTCCAGCTACACTGGCCCTCCCCTCCCCTCCCCCCCACCCGCATTTCTTCTGAAGAAGCCAAACTCTTTCTAACCTCAGTCCTTTGTACAGGCTAGTCCCATGTACTGGAATCCCATCTCCCCCAATCTTTGCTTGGGTAGACCTCCTTATTCTGCCCGTCTGTTTCCCATAGTGCGTTTTCTTCATTGAATTTAGCACAGTCTCTGCACTTAGTTGCTTACTCTGTCCCGTCTCCACAGATCATTAGCCGCAGAGGGCTAGTTATGGTGTTCTGTTTGCTGGGTATCGATAATTACCTGCCAAATGAATATCACAGTTGCTACACCTATCACCAGTAGCTGTAACATCATAACTATTATCCTTGGTATAACCACTGCGGCGCATGTGAAGTTCTGAGTAATTGTTGGAGCTATCTAAATGTCAATATCCCCTGCCCTCATTAATACAATTTTTTAAAAAAACACCTTTAAGGTTCTTTCCAAATTTGCTCTAATATAGTTCTCAAACTGTACTTTTTCTGTTCTTGGCATTTCTCTTAAAGGAGATATGTGCACAAAATGTGCCTTTTGGGGGAACTATTCTAACTTTAGAAAAACAGTATTGAACATTAGTCGATTGCTTTACAATTGCTAATCCATATTGATTGGTGTAACTAAAAGTTTTCTGTGAGACTGAGTGGCTATGTATTAATTTACCCCAGTATCTTTAGAGATAAGAATATTCTGACTGCAGGTTACAGAGGGGAGACTGAGAAACTAAATGACCAAGTTTTAGTTCTAGACTCTATGCCCCACCCCTCTCCGAGGTCCCCTAGGGAACCTCTTTGCCCTTCTCCCCTAATTCAGTCCTTGGACTAGCATCAGATTGTACTAAATCCTTCCGAATCTTAACCATTTAGAATCCTCTGGCTTTTAAAATTCATAAAACGATCTCTACCTAAAAATATGTCTCTACCATGGCTTAATACCCCTGTCTCTGCATCTCGGAATCCGTCTGTAGGAAACAGTATAAAAATGAGTGTGAAGCTTGCATTGTCACAGATCCCCTCCCTCTCCGCGGGGGTGATGAAGGGGGGGGTGGAGAAGATGCTCCAAGGTGAAATAAAATACAGCATCGAAAAAGGAAATCAGATGTCTCTTTCCTTGTTTCTAGCTCGCAAGCATTTTTGGAAACCCCAATGGAAGAGATAAGCGGTTGGAGACGGGGGAGGCAGAGAGGGGGGCGGGGAGGGGCGGAATAGCAGTGGCGGAGCTTGGTTGGGGTTCACAGCCGTGTGGCCCGGCACCTTTAACTCGGCGTGACCTCGGCGCCCCGGGCCCAGCGCCGGGCCAGGGCGGCGGGCGCCCCGCACGCCCCCTCCACCGCGCCCGGCGCGCGCAGCATTGTTGTCTTCTGGCGATTGGTTGCGGGACCAGAGACAGCTGTGCGGAGCGGAGCGGGGCTCAGGAGCTGGGACCTGCACGCCGCCTGGCCCGCTGGCAGTGACGATCGCTCGTGGGGACCGAGGGGGAACCGCGGAGGCGCGTTCCAGGCGGGGGTGCCGCGGGCGCCCCCCCGAACGGGGAGGTCGGGTCGGAGGAGCCCCGCCCTCGGCCCGCGGCTCCCCGCGGGGTCGTGGCAGGTGGGCCGGGCTGGACGCGGCCGGTCTGCCCGTTCCCACGGAGACTCGCTTTCTCCGCGAGAGGGAGGGGCCACCCTAAAATATGTAAATTACCCAAGCGCTGTCTCCAGGCTGGGGCGCCAGCCCGGGTCCCGGGGTCCTCGCCGGCTGCAGGGTGTTTTCCATGCAAATGAGAAGCCTGACCGGATCGGCGCTGCCGCGGCCGGCGGAGGGGTGATGAGCCGGAGCCGGGGCGGCCCTCCTGCTTCCTGAAGCCCTTCCGCAGCGCTTCTGGGGCGCGCTCGGCGCGGAGCGGTGCGCGGGGCTGCCGCGCGGGGGGCGGTCGGCGGCCATGGCTCCCGTCGCCGCCGGGGTCAGTAAGTAGGAGCGTGCCTGTGGAGGTGGAGGGGGGCGCACGTGCGTGGGGGCGCAGCCCGCCACCCACTCCCCCGCGCGCACCGCCCCGAGCCTCGGGAGCAAGGAGATTGACGGGCCGCCGCAGTCGCCTGCACGACTCGGGCTCTTCCTGGATTCCGCCGGGAGCCTCGCCTCGCCTGGCTGCAGCTGCCGTCTGCGGAGCCGGGCCGGATCCCCGAGCTTCCCTGCGCTCCCCACTCCACCCCTCCGCCCCATCCGAGCCTCGGGAAAGGAAGATCGGCCGTCTTGGGACTGCAGGGGAGGGCAGAGCCGGTGGACGCCCGGGCGTGCTGCGGGCCGCGCGGCTGCTAGGCCCGTAGGGACACGGCTTGGACACTGTCATCCCCACGCCCGGGCGCTGAGAGCCTCCTGGCGCAGTGGGGCTGCCGCCGCCGCCGCCGCCCCTCCGGCTTCCCGGGTGCCGGATCCAGGGTCAGCCCCGGAGGCCTCGGTTTCCTCATTTGTTTGGGTCTTTTGTGCCGTGGCTCACACAGTTGGCTAAGCACTCCGGCCGCTGAATCGGGCCATTGTCTGCGCTCCCATTGCTTTCACGCTGCAAGTCTCGGCGCCCCCACCCCGCCCGCCCCCTCCCCGCCTCCTCCTGGCCGCGGAGCCTCCAAAACGTGCCTTTCGCCTCCCCCCCAGGAATCTGGAAGCTATAAGCCGAGCGGATTGCAAATGAAGTGTAATGCATTGTGGGACGTGTGTAAAATCGGAGCCTTCGCCGTGGGGGTGTGGGGGGGCGTGGGGAGGGCCGGACCCGCTGCTGGCGGTGTAGACGCCGACGACGACGAGGAGGGGCTGGGAAAATGTGCGCAGAGTCCGCCTGGGTCGTGCCCGCCGTAGACGGATGAAGCAGCGCGCTGCGCCCCGGCGCTGAGGCCCCACGATCGGGGGCAGCAGGTCGCCCTCCACACCATGAAGAAGACCCGGAGCACAACCTTGCGGCGAGCCTGGCCTAGCTCGGATTTCTCAGACCGGGCCTCGGACCGCATGAGGTCCCGCAGCGAGAAGGACTACCGTCTGCACAAGCGCTTCCCCGCGGCCTTCGCGCCCCAGGCTTCGCGGGGCTACATGACATCAGGTTGGTCACGGCGGCGGTGCCTCGGGGCCGGGTCTGCGGGGCGTGCTCGGTGCGCGGCGGCGGCTGGGCGGCGGGGGGGGGGGGGGGAAAGCGGGGCGGGGGGGGGATTGTTTGGAGCCGAGGACCCGCGGTGATGGATGCGCTAAGTTATAGGGAAAGCAGGGGAAAAATTAGCTCACATCCACCATTTTGTACCTCTGCAAGATCCACAGCAGGCCCTCTTCCTATGGGGTTGGAGTGCTATTAGTTAGGTGAAATCGGGGGTTGCGGGCGGGTGGAGGCGGTGGGGGAGGGGGAGACCAGCCAGGCGTTTGGGGGCTGCAGGGGGATCAATGACCGCAAGCCCCCCCCCAACGCAGCAGCCTCCTTGAGCTTTGTGCGAGAGCCCGAGTTCGGGGTCTCCCGCAGCACCAGGCTCCCAGGCTCCTGCAGTGTGGCCAGGTCCACCTTAGTGGTCATTTACACAATCCTCTCATCGGCCTTTAAAAAAAAATAAAAAAATGGGAGCAGGTTCCACGCGCCCTTCTGGGTTCGAGTCAGGGGAAGAGGGTGCACGCAGATATCTCAGGCTCGTCCGGTTTGCACGCAGGGAACTAGGCTGGAGCTCATGGAAGGCATTCTGTGGGGTTAATGGTGTGGATTGAAGACTCCACCTGATTGTGCGTGGATTGAACCTATGTGGCTTTGGATTCGGTTGCTTGGAAAAGAATGGAGGCTGTGTCGTGAATCTGCATGTCAGACAGGAAGGACAAACAAAACGGTCAGTGGAAGTGGAGGCCTCAACATAGATTTCGTCTTAAAAATGCAGTGTGCCCTGAAAAGCCTTTCTGAATGGGCCCCGTTCCCTGTGGAAATAACGACAGAGTGGCTTTGGTTTGCGATGGGGGAACCCAGTGATAATATAGTTGAGATGCTGGAGGAGGAAAATCCCAGAAATCTTTTATTGCTTTCCCAGCCCTTCCTTCTTGCTTACCACTCGTCTGTAATGATATGGAAGACATCAGGGTTGTTTTTTTTTAATTATTATTTGTTTTTCATTGTGAATATCATTGATTTGCTTCTAAGATCCAGTGTAATGGAAGAAACAAGGTTTTAATTTTAAATCACATACCAAATCATTCTAAGTCCTGTCTTAACTGGAAAAGGTGGTTTTAAGCTGGTGATTGGTTCTTATAGGCAAGCTTTACTGTCTTCCTCCTAAAGCAGCAAGTCCTTTTAAACTGGGGTCACTATCTCATGCTTTAACAATGTCTTGTGACCACATTTCCATGCATACAAAGCCTAAGTATAATAACTTATCTTTTTTTTTTAATTGCAAAATCAGGCGACAGAAGGATGTTCTACTATTTTGGCAATAAGGCTTCCTTGATTTTTCTCTTTCATGAAAAGCCAAATTTGTAAAGGAAGTGACAACTACAGTTTATACTTCAGTAATTTAAGACCCTGCTGTGGTTACTGTATCTTCAGACTTGTGTCAGTAAATTCTAAAATATACCTAGATCCAAATCTAACCACAAAATTCATATGTACATAGATCCATGTCTGTACTGAGTGAATCCAGGCTTCACATGCTTAGGGGTTGAATGTCTTCATTCCATTTTGACCCCCCCTCCTTTTCTGTCCCTCTTAAATAAACAGCGCCAAAAGTAAGCATAAAGCAATTGGGGGGCAGTGCCCACCATTTCTTCAACAAACCTGCAAGACTCTAATAATTTCAGGCACATTCCCATGGAGCCTATTTTTATCTCTCTTGACATTGCTTCATTATGATTACATTTTCCATCTTTGTAGAAGAACTCTCTGCTGTTTCTGGTGTTGCAAGACATTTTTCCAGGGCTTAAGGAAGATGCTTTTAATTTTATATGATTCTCTGGTTTCAGCTCTAGATCTGTGTGTGGTGAGTTGGTCTTTTGGTGATCCTGAAAGTTAACCTGTTTCAGGTTAGTGGCTGTTCATGTAGATTCCATGTTAGGTTACTGCTGAGAATACAAGAGCCCCTGAAGAGCTGTGTCATTCATTCAGCATTTTATGAGGTGCCCACTCAGGGTAAAGCACTTTGTTCTACATCCTTTTGGGGTCACTGGATTGGATAGAATATATGAGTTTTATATAGGGAGGGAGAGATATTATTTTTCCTTTATGTTAGATGTCAGCTAGTACATGGAATAAAAAGCAGGTGTTGGTGTTAATGGAAAGAAACAGTAAAGATGAAGATAAACACCAACAATCAACATTGAAAAGAGTAGATGGAATCTTTCTTATATGCAAGTTTTGGGGAAATGTAGCATGGCAGGATGAGTATCTTATCTATTTTCTTTTCAAATAAGGATCTTTTCAACATAGGAGAGTTAATAGAAGTCAATGCTGTATTGAAACAGTTTGAGATCATTTATAAGTTCTTTTTCCCTTAGGAGATTAAAATGTATCAAATTAGTCACTATGGGTATGAGCAGAACCTTTGGCACATAAAATAGAAAAGAAGCAATTTTTTAATATTTTTTCCTTTCTCTTTGTCCAATCATTTGGTTTAGTGATTACTCATGTTATCATCTTTCTTTTGCTGTGTGTAAATGTATTTGTGTTCAAAAAACAAGATAAGCCAAAACCTGAAGAAACTTCAACTGAGCCTAAAGAAACTTCAGCTAAAGTTATTTCTAGAATTCCCATAGCAAATATCCCTGATCATTAAGAAGAATAAGCATTTAAAAAAGGCCTGGTAAATGAGAAATTACAAGGAACTTTTAGAAAAAGACACCCTTAGACTTGGTATACCTATGTAACACACAGTAGGTGCTTTAAGCAGAATTGTAAGCATGTGTGATAGCTTGATAATGAGACAACACCATTTCTACCTAGTAATAAGTAATTGCCAGTGTGAAATGTGATGTATAGCTGTGGGTTTGACCTTTGGCCTTAAGTTCAAGATGTTGGATCAGACAACAAGAAGACTGATGAGGTCTTGCAAAAGGATGGGTAGATGGAAAATTAGGAAAGTTTCCATCTACAGGCCCACGATTTCTGTGTCCGCTTTTTATCTCCCTATCCATGCTAGCAAATCTAAAGTAATCCTAAGAGTCCACCAGCCTCCTAGCAACCAGGAGGTGTAAAGAGCAGGAGAGGAGTCCATTGTTCCTCTGGCATATTAATTTCCCAATGGTAGTTTCTGAGCAGAAGGTTGGGGGGAGGTGGGGAGGGAAATCTTGCCTTTTGTCTAAATTAAGATGAATAATGAATCCATGCATGGCATTATCTGAAGAAGAAAAGGGATTGGATCCAGTATATATAGGGTTATTCTTCCACATTTTTTTTTAAACCAGAAAAACAAAAGAGATATTAATGGAGACATTAAAGTAAAACTGGAAAAAGTAAAAAGGAAAGCTGTGTTAACGCTTAGTACTTTGTAGGAGCCAGCCTACTGGTATACCTCTGTGACATGTTTTCCAAGGCCTCAAGTAGATGAAGCCATTAGAACTTGCTCTGGTACTGTGCGAACAATCATTCATTCAAACGATGCTAACTTCTTCCTTCATAGTTCCTCCAGCAGAACCAGGGCTGTTTTTCATGTATAATACCACTAGAGTCATAGGGGCCTTCTTATTGATCAAGATTCAAAGTTATTTTTTCCAGTCTGCAGGTTTTATAGAACATGTTTCTAAAAGGCTTTGCTTATGAACGAGCAAGCAAAGTCCCTGGCAGTTTGAGTTTGGTACATGTCATTTTCAATAGTGTCTTTTAAGGAATAAAGCAGATTTAAAAAAAAAAAAAAGTACTGTGGCTTTAAAGAATTTGAAAAGAAAAAGCAAAAGTCTCTGACTTAAGAATGTCAGTTTTTCTTTTTAAAGATCAGTTTTGTCTGCTGCTTTAATGAAGATTATCAGTGGAGAGAGATAACCAGAATACCACTTGATTGGCTTATTAGTTTTCATTTCATAGAAACAAATCTGGAGCCACATTTGACTGTGTTCCCCATGTTCTCTTATTTTAAGGAGATTTGAGAATTTTTCTGGGCGTGGAAGATGAACACAAGCTTCTAATGTGGGCCTTCTACGAACCTGCCATCTCCCTGGAGGTGGATCTATGTTTGGGCTCCATGGTGGCTGTGTAGTGACTTCTGAATGCTAGTACATAAATTGCTTGAAAAGCCCTTTTCCCTTTTCAAACTTACTGGAGTCACAGGCTTCTGTGTGCAGGAATAGTGCTGGGTGCAGTGAAATCCTGTTTCCTGTCATCCTCAAATCGTACATTATGAGTTTGCATCTCAGGGTTTGCCCTGGTAACCAGAGCAATGAGGGGGAAAATGATAGATTAAGGTCTTACAGGTTAAAATTAAATGCCAGTTTTCATGAACAACATCCTGTCCCGTCCTTTGCCCTCTTCCCAAAGATCCATTTTCAGCTTAGCTGCTCCAACTGAGTTTTAATTTGAAACTACCTTTGTTGACTTCTTTCAGGCAACATGGAAAAGAGGAATATTACCCTTGGTGGTGAATAACTTTCTTCATTTATTTCCCAAGAGAACTGGAAGGTGTTTAGTAAAGGTCACCTCTCTTGGTGTTTCAAGATCTGTTACACTCTTTGTGAATGTTTTTATTTGGAAGTGAGGGGTAAAAGTAATATGAACATACTTCATGAAAACCTAAGAGTTTTTAACACCCTCACAGTGATTTTGGCCTTAACTTCCCTCACCCCACAGGCTTGGAACAATTCAGATAATGGAATGTTCTTTGGTACATGTAACCAAGGAGCAAAATCTGGTTAGATGCTTGCCAGTGAGATAACCGACTTCTGAATTTAATAAAACTTCTGTAGATCAATCATAGAGACTGTGAAATAGCTAATCTTTAGGGTATACAGTTGAGGTTCTTATGGTATGTGAGAATACAGATTGTAGTCAACTGTAAATTAACTCTAGCTACAGTACCACATGAACTCAATGACATGGATGATTTTTAAAGTAGGTAATAAACTTTCCCTTAAGTAGTAAATCCCTAGACTATTTTTATTTGACATTGGAATGTGTACCAGTTGGCCAGAAAATCCTATTGATTTCTACCATCTAAACATCTCTTCATCCCAGTTTGAATCTTCTGTTCTTCCAAAGGAATCACTTCTCCAGCCTAATCCATCTTCTAGGTGTCCCCTCCCAACCCTCTGGGCCCCAGAGATTTTGTGTGGTTCTAAAGCAACATTGCATGTGTTGCTTCCTTTTTAAATGTTTCTTGTGGACATGAATGAAGTCCTACATAGATTGTTGACCATGAAAATCTTTGAGGTATCACTTTCCCATTGGTTCTTCCTCTGCTTCTATCCTGTCCCTTAACCCCCTGTGTACCAGGCTCTGAGAGCTCTGTACCTTTGGCTCTGTCTGTTGCACTTGTCATTTTATGTGCTATTACTTGGAATGTTTCCCACATCTCCAAGTCTTAAAGCATCCCATTAAGCATTTAGACAACTGATCCCTCTCTCTGTCTCTGTCTTTCTCTCTCTCTCTCTCTCTCTCTCTCTCTCTCTCTCTCTCTCTCTCTCTGTGTGTGTGTGTGTGTGTGTGTGTGTGTGTGTGTGTGTCTGTCTGTCTGTCTGTCTTTCTGTCTGTCTCTCTCTCCTTGGGGTCTTGCTGTGTTTCTCCAGCCACCTTTGACTTTGTCATTCTTCTGTCTCAGCCTCTCTAGCAACTGGGATTACAGGTGTGTACCACCAGGCCCAGCTTACCCTTTTAGTCTTCCTTCAGGTCCTTTCTGAGTGAATCACTCCTATAAGACTTGTTTTGTATGGATGTTATAGCAACACAGTCACATTGTATTGCATTACCAGTTTACCTGTACACCTCCTGCATGGACAGAGGGCTCCTCCTTAACAGTACCTGTTGTAGTCACTGGTCCATTTTGCCAGCAACCACAAAAGTTGGCATGTATAAAGACTCAATAAATGTTTATTTGATGAATGACTTCTCTTTAAAAAACTTGGATGCAGAGATGTCTTGAAGTCTTAATGTGAGTCATCTTTTTTATAACTGTGGAAGTTAATAGATCTCTCTCTTAAAATCCTTCCCTTGGAGGATCTCATTCTGTGATTGGTAGATTGGACTGCCTGTCTGGGAAAGCAAGAACTAATAGGAATAAGTCAAGAGTCAAGAAGGGAGCTGGATAGAGTTGGTGTAAGTGGAATAGAGCTCAGAGAAGACAAGGATGCCACTTAGGAGAGGTGACTTGGAGGAGAATTTCTGAGGCTGTGAAAGAGTGGGTAGGATTTGGAGAGATGGGAAAAAGAATTAGAAGAGGACTATGGAAGTAGTATGACCTAAGGCATGAAGCTAGAAATAAATATGTGTATGTGAAAGTCCTTACACTGCAACTTGGAGATGTAACCAGAAATAATGTATATCTACGTGTGGAGGGATCTTGGAATTTGGGTGTAATCAGGAATTATGAGGGAGTAACAGATTTGTGAGACTTTGGGATGGACATGATAAAAGTGAAGGGAGCTGTGGCTTACAGGGTAGGAGCCATCCTGGGTATTGAGAGCTGTGATGAAAGACCATTATAGAACTAAGTTTCTCGACAGTATTAGGCATTAACACGATACCCAAGACATTATTTTTAAACCATGCCTACATACCACTTTGTCTTAGACAGTTTTGTGCTGCTATAACAAAATATCTGGGCTGAGTAATTTGCAAAATAGTTTATTTGGCTCAGGATTCTTTTCTTTTTTCATTTGTGGGGCTTGAACTGTCCCTGAGCTGCTTTTGCTCAAGGATAGCATTGTACCATTTGAGCCACAGCACCACTTCCTGCTTTTTCTGTTTATGTGGTACTAAGGAACAGAACTCAGGGCTTCATGCATGCTATGCAAGCACTCTACCACTAAGCCACATTCTTGGCCCTGGCTCAAGATTCTTGTATCAGGAAGATTTGAACAGTGTGGTGCATGTCCTGGGGTCACCAACCCTACTTTTTTCCTGCCACCCTGTCTTACAACATGGCTAAAAGGAACTGGCTGAGTGCAGAAGGAAACAGGCACAAAGGATGGCCTTTCTTTTTAGCAACCAGTCTCGTAAAACCTAACCCACTCCCACTAGATGGGCATTAATCCCTTTCCAGGAGCAGTCACCTCATGATCTAATCATCTCTTAAAGATCCACTGTCTTTAAGTACTGTGATGGGGGACCAAGCTTCCATCTAGTACATGAACCTTTGGAGAACAAACCTTACCCAAACTATAGTATCTGTGCTCCTGTGCACCTGTACTGTTATTTCCTTATTTTTTTTCCTTTATGTTTGACCTACTTCTTTATTTAAATGAATTAAAAAGGAAATTCTCGCTGGGTGCAGGTAGCTCTTGCCTATAATCCTAACTACTCAGGAGGATCCAATTCGAAGCCAGCCAGAGGAAAAAAGTCGGTGAGACTCATATCTCCAATAAACTACTCAGAAAAAGCCAGAATTGGTGCTGTGGCTCAAGTAGTAGAGGGTTATCCTTGAGTACAAAGAGGCCCAGGGACAGTGCCCAGACCCTGAGATCAAGCTCCAGGACTGGCAAGAAAAAAAAAGGGGGGGGGGAGAATTCCTTTTTTGTGAAATTGTGGGTTTCACTTGATAAAATTGATTTTTTTTCCCTAATCCCCACTAAAATAAACATAAAACTCAGTTACAGATACATAACCAGTTAACCTCCTAAAATGAAGCCGAACCACATAGTGGAGGACAAGGAGGGCGTGATGGAAAGGAGGAATAAAAGAACGAAGTTGTGGGGGTTTTTTGTTTGTTTGTTTGTTTTTGGTCATTAATTGGATTTAAGAGTTGAAAGAAGCATGGACCTGGTGGATCATGCCTATAATCTCAGGAGCTTGGAAGATGGAGCAGGAAGATGTTGGTCCCAGACCAGCCAGCCCAAAGCAAAATTGAGAGACCCAATATGAAAAACTAACAGCAAAAGATCTTGGAAACATGGCACTAAGAGGTAGAGCAGTTGTCTATTTGTCTGTTCTCAATCCTTAGTACTGCTCAAGCACATGTTTGCATATACATATACATATACACATATACATACACAGACACACTGTACACACATGCAGGGGAAAGAAAAGATGTTAGAAAAACAAAACAAATGACCAGGAAACTGGGGAAAGTAGAGCAGATGATGAATTCTATTTTGGATTAACAGATATGTTGTCTGAGCAAGGAGGTAGGGAGACTGTTAGGCATACATGCATGGTAAAGGTTAGAGGTTTAGGTTAAAGGTCACTCATCCATGCACGCTTGCCTGTTAAGAACATGAGAATAGCTTTGCTTTTTGTACTCTATGTTCTACTACTTAGAGGAGAACAGATGACTTAGGTTATTTTTATTTCCAGCAGATGGAGGGTCAATTGCATTCCACTGACTCTGAGTTCTTAGGTTTTGAAATACCCAGAGAACAGCAGTTACGATTGCTTAGAGATTGCTCTTCTCTTCCTAAGAACAAAGTGTGGCTTAATTTTTTTAGATTTGTTTTATTCATGTTTGCATTGGTTTCAAAGATGTTACGTTGTTTTGTTGCTAACAGGAATATGCTTTTGGTAACTGCAGTCAGGCTTGAAAAGAGTTAGAGCTATGCAAGAAATTACACAAAAGATGAGACCAGCTAGCTATGTAAGTAATGTATATTTCAAACATCTGTCATATACCTATTCAGTGAGAAAATTATGGCTTAGGTAATTCATACTCACAGTTAAAATCTTCATTTATCTTCCCACTTTAATCCATGATGGCCCCTCCAGGCCAAGTTTTCTCTTTTTGAAGATAAAAGAGAGAAATTTGGCAGATGCCCATGGCATTAAGGGTAGCAGGATGTATGCCTGGGCTTAGGCTTCTGATGGCCACACGTTTTTGAGGGAGGGACCATCTAGCTTTGCAATAACACCCCCACCTCGCCCCTACTGCAAATTCCTGTCTGGGTTGGTCCCCCTATGAGAGCTAATAGACTTTTTATGGCTTTTAGGCATATCCCTCTTTTGCTGTGAAATAATTTCATTATTAAAGTGAAGGCCCCCATAGCGATATGAGATGCATTAGATACTTGTCTTTTTTTTCTTCTTTTTTAAGGTTCCTGGAATGTGAAACTTTTTTTGTTGGTGTAGTTTTACCCCCAAAAGATCCATTCAAACTCTAATGCTTGGTACCTATGAATATGACCTTATTTGGAAATAAGGTCTTTGCTGATATAACTATAAGGTGCAAATATACAAAGATAAGGTTGCTCTTAAATGTTAGAGGGTTCATGTTCTTTAAGCTAGAAGAAAAGAAACAAAAATACAAGAAAAGCGCTGTGTGACCAGAGAGGCAGAGAAAGGCCAGAAGCTAGAGAGGGGCATGGAATACATTTTTCCCATGGATACCTCAGAACGAACAAGTTCTGCAGACTCTGACACTTCCCACTTTTGGCCTCCAGAAGTGAGGAGTGGAGATGGGAAATCTTTGTTCCAGGCCAGCTAGTGTAGAGCAAAAGCAAGAGACCCTATCTGAAAAACAAAACTAGGACTGTGTGTGTAGCTCATGTGGCAGAGTTCTTGACTGGCCTGAGGCTCTGAGTTCAACCTGCAGTACTGGAGATTGAGGCACTCACTTGGTGTTACTTGTTACAGCACCTGTAGGACCCGAATAGATCTATTTTGGGGGCCTTGTGAGAGGCAGATCCCGAACTTTTTCATGTGGACATTCAAATTTGCTGCATGATTACTTTTCCAGACCTTTTTTTTGTCTGTTGGGGGGCTTGGACTCTGGGCATTGGCGCTGCCCCTGAGCTCTCTCAAGGCAAGCACTCTACCACTTGAGCCACAGTGTCACTTCGGGTTTTCTGGTATTTTTATCGCAGATAAGAGTTTCACATCCTTTCCTGCCTGGGCTGGCTTTGAACCGAGATCCTCAGGCCTCAGCCTCCTGAGTAGATAGGATTACAGGTGTGAGCCACCAGCGTCTGGCCTAGATTTCTTTTGTGGAAGCAGCAGCCAGTGACCTGGTTTTGATGATTGCATACTTCCTGACTTTGACCTTGCTGAGTCTGGTGAAGTAGTGAGACACAGTTCCTGGAAATGGAAGTGGTGCAACAAGATGGCAGTGTGCAGACAGTAATGGCAGCAACAGGTGATGCCCTAAGTAGCAGTACCAGTGGTACCAGCTGCAGGTTTAGGCCCACCTGTGGCTCTCAAGGGGTCTTCCTCGAAGCAGCTCTAGCAGCACAGTTCCTAGTCTGGGTCTCCACCCTTTCTAGACTCTTGTGAGTTACTCATTAATATTGTAACATAGTGAATTAGAACCAAGAGACATACCTCATGGCCTAGTTTCTCTACCCTAGCCTTTCCATCCTTAGCTGGATAAACTATATACTTTACCCATTTTCCAAAGACCCCATGTTTTAGACCCATAAAACAGGAATAATACCTAATGGTATCTACTACCCCTTTAGGGATTGGATGACTTGTGTCAATTAATTTGCATAAAGCATTTAGAGCTAAGCTGGGTACATTGGAGGTATTATATCAGTATTATTTGTTATCAGTGTTATTTAAATAGCCAGTTTTAGCCAGAATTAGTTTCTGTTGACTGAGAATCCCAGCAGACATAGATTGGCAACAGGATCTCAACAGTTGTTACTTTAAAGCATTGCCACAAAGAATGAATTGAAAGAAACTTTACCAACAGGTCTAGCTCAGTTTAGGTTTGCAACTATGTTGCCTTCATTCTTAAGAGAGGTTCCAGTGCTTCTTCCCCCATCCAGACTTGTTCAATAATCTCCTGCTCCCCTCTACTTTGCATTCTAGTTCCAAATAGGGTTAAAAACACCAGGAAGCCTGGTTGAGTGTATTTGAGTTGTTCCTTCTCTGTGTTCCCAAACTATCCTTTGCGCATCTCTAAGATGAATGACATGTCTGTCATCATCTTGTTTGACTCGCCTCTAAGACCAGAAACTCATGTCTGCTTTTAGCTTTGTGTTCTCCTTGTCTAGCAGATGTCGAGAGACCAACTGTATGCCTGTGGGGACACAGGGTCCTTTGGACATTCCCAGTCATTACATTGGGGTCTCTGGATTTCACTTTCTTCTTTAACCATAGGTATAGTTGGTGTCCTGGAGTGTTGTGTAGAGGCTGCTGGCTAATTGTGGGGAATCAGTAATCTCGCTGAACTCAATCTGGGTGGAGGAGCAAGCTGGTGAACTAGGGTAGTTTGGGTATCTTCTGGGTTGTATAGATCTGTGCTTCTATCTTAGGCATTTAAAGAATTCCAGCATGGATCCTTGGAAAAATTATACAACTATTTGACTCTTTTGAGTTCATGAAATGTCTAAAATTAAACATACTTCTAGATTCAATGCTAGTACTTGTAGTTACAGTGGAGTTTCCTAGTGGATACATTTGATTTTTTTATTTCTATTGGTTGTCAAGTAATTGAGAGAAGTATTATATATACATACATATAAATATACATGCATATATACACATATAATGTATATGTATATAAATATATGTGTGTTTATAGATATATATTTACATTTCTTAACTGGTTGTAAATAATGTAGATAAAGGCCTATGTTGATAAACATTTAAAAATGTTTGTAGATAATCTACCAGAGAGTAAACAAGCCCAGAGGAGCAGAACAATGAAGGTAGTAATGATGTTAGAAAGATTTGTCCACATTTGTAGTAGTGAAGGTCCTGTGACTTAGGCCTTGGACAGTCATATGTTGGTGTCCTCTTGCTAGCCATGATACAACTGGCAGTTTTATCAATCTGTCCTCTGTATTGCTGTCTGTAAGTTGAGAATAAAATCATACCTCATGTATCTAAATTATGGTCTTCATGTGAAATTAATGACTAAATGTATGTGAAATAACTAGCACAATGATCGCATGTGGTAAGAACTTAATATATTTTTACTATTATGTTATTATTTCTTTGCTATATTGGTATTCTTATCATTATTATTATATTACAATGCAGGATTGGGCATTCTTAGGTAGTTTACAACCATGGATACATACAAAAGGGGGGTGACCACAGGCAACCTTCCAAGGGTCAGATTGAGTTAAAAGAAACTCTAAGTTGGATTCTGGTTGGTCTCATACTTGATACTCATTCAATCAGAAATCAAATATTCCATTTCTTATTGATTTTGGTGTGTGATCTTCTACGAAAACCTGCAGAATTATTCATTTATCTAAGTGGGCTCACCTTGGGTTGAGTTTCCAACTTAGGAAAATGGTAGAGAATCTTTGTGCATTCAATATTCCTATGAAATATAAATCTTAAGAGAGTTTGGCTTCACTTTAAAATAGGGGAATTGTGCCCCATGTAACCAGACACAGATCCATTTGAGATGCTTATTTTGATTTTTCAGTTGAAGGTAAAGGGAAGGACAAAGTTTTTCTTCAGAATAGGGAGTTGGGCTGTGTGTATATGTTGGTGCATGCATGAAAGATGGATCTTACAAAACTCCATGTAAGAAAAGAAAGATGTGAAACTAAGCTGTGTTGTTCAGTGCCAGTTTTCAAAGTAAAACATAGTGGAATCTCTTCTCTAAACCAAGAACATTTCTTCTTCTCTGATGGGACTGAAACAGTAGAGAAGGTTGGGCAACAGTGACTCATGCTTGTAATCCTATCTACTCAGGAGGCTGAAATCTGAAGATGTTCAAAGCCAACCCTGGGCTAATTAATCCAAGAAATTTTTGTCTCCATTTAACTAGCAAAAAGCCAGAGTGGAGCTGTGGCTCATGTGGTAGAGCACTAGCCTTCAGTGAAAAAGCCAAGTGAGAGTACAAGGCCCTGAGTTCTAGCCCTAGTACCAGGACATAGTACCTAGTACCAGTCTAACCTCAGAGCTGTGTAAGACTTAAGCCTTGTATGCTTCAGTTTATGGTCCACTTGTCATAGGGTTTAATATTTCAGTTACTTTCCTGGTGATAGATGGTGGTACCCAAGTTAGGCTCTGAGCTGACAGCTGAGCTGAGGAGGATTCATACTTGCCAACTCACATAATCCCGATCTAGCCAAGGTTTGGGAGCTCAGAGCCACTGAACTGAAACCACTCGAGTTTTCCTTTTGCTGAGACATTTTCAACATGTTGTTCCACCCCAAATCAAGGGGAAAATGGCTGAAGGAAAACCTAAGAGGTATAAGTAATGTACTTCCTGGGTTTAGTGCCAATGATTTAAACTTCCAGGCCAACTATACATATGGCACCCCAGTCTCAGCTTATGTCAGCGAAAACAGAATTTCTGGGGGATTCAGATCTTGTCTTGCACATGTTAAACCCCTCAAAGCAGCCAATAATTCATATTTTAAGCAGCATAAATGATAAGAACTGAGATTTTGTGTGCACACATGCACACGCAGACACACAGAGTCTCCCGCACATACTTACAGTCATTACATGCTTGACTGTCAGGCTCTATGTTAAAGATTAGTAAAAATTAACTTTTTTTTTAGTAAAATATTGACTGTTTTCATTCATTCTCCCAGTGATATTTCTGCCTTATCTTGAGCCAGGGAAACCCTACTTGAGAGGCTTGAAACACAGGGGAGATTTCAAACTTCTCTGCATATTCCTAAAGAGTCTCACCTTAAATATTTGTGATGTTATTTAGAAATAATCTCAGGCAGTTGAAGTTCTTCTAAGGATTACTTGGTTTTCCCCAAAGAACAAGGTTGGGGGTGGGGATCACTACAGTGTTCCCTAAGGCTTCATCTTGTTCTTCTTCTTGTCACTGGAGGCTAGGTGTCTTCTGGTCTGCTGAGCTTCTCTGCATATTTTTTTTTTTGGTAGTGAAAATTTGTAGATATAATTGTTTGGTTTTATATATATGTAATCTTTAAGTAGTTGTCATTTAATAAAGCAGTTTATAAATACAATGTAGCTTGATCTATTGTATTTCATATAATTTAATATGTTATATATTTATATAATTCTATTATATCTATTATATATATTATATGTCGTCTTTCATCAGCCTCCCCATTCCTCTCAACTCCACCCTCTCCCTCAATTTTCTTAATTTTTTAGAATATGTATTGAATTTTATGACTGTATTCTCCCCTCTTTCCTCTCTTCATTCACCTCCCCCCCCCTTCCCATGACTCCGTTCTCCCATTTTGAGTGCCCATTTCCTAGTGTTTATTTTGATGGGCTTCTCTGCATTCTTAATTGGCCTGACATTTTCATAAGCTATTAGTCATGCAGAAACATCCCTGAATCTTGGAGGAGGTGATAGTTGGCCACTGCGCAAGTTCTAGGTCTTCACTTGTTACTACCAAGGTATCTGGCAAAGTGTGCACTTCAAACGGAAAGAGGTCCCACCTAAAAACACACAGTTTCATTCATTTGCCAACTATTCTTTTCTTCTTGTGTTCATCTTGGCTTTTTTTGGTTATGAAGTAATTGCTGAAAGAAATGTTTGGTTTCACGTAGTCTGCTATTGTTAGAATTGAGGATGTTAGAATTTCTTTTCTAGCAGGGTGCCAGTGGCTCATGCTATAATCCTAGCTACTCAGGAGGCTGACATCTAAGGATTGCTGTTTGAAATCAGCATGGGCAGAAAAGTCCCTGTAAGACTCTTATCTCCAGTTAACCACTCAGAAACTGAAACTGGTGCTGTGTCTCAAAGTGATAGAGTGCTAGCCTCGAGCAAAAGAGCTCAGGAACAACACCCAGGTCCTGAGTTCAAGCCCTATGACCACCACCACCACCACCACCAAAAAAGCATTTATTTTCCAAACAAGACGATAGGCCAGGATCCAAATAATTGTACAAGTAACCGGACCTAGTGTGATCATTTAAAAATGGCATTGTGGTACTCATTACTTGACTTATAAAATGGTAACCCCTCTGTAATCACTATTGTAATAACAACAAAAAATAGCATTGTGGGGGTTGAGAGGGGAGAAGGAGTTATATGGAACTCGGAGTAAGATTAAGTTAAATTCAAAGTCATCCAGAAATGAATAAACTGGGAGTTCTGATGAATGTGATAGTGAAAAGTAGAGGTGGCTAAAATGGATTAATTAATGATGTCTTTAATAAGAATCAGCTAAATGGGCTAGAATGCATTACAGTAAATACATGTGGGAAGGAAAGTGGTCCCTGTGCCTCCCATGGGAAGGTCACTTCATTTTAGCAAATCCTTCATGGTTCCCTCCAGCTTCTGTGGTCAGGAAGGGTAAGTTGAGTAGCCATTGTGGGAATAATTTGAAAGCATAATCTTCATTTAGTTCTGCTAGTCACTCTTTCAAAGTCTTGCACCTCCATAATCCCTGCAGTTAAGGGGTCAGGCTATACAAATACAGCAAACACCTGCTCATTCAAACATATAGGAAGTCATAAAGCTTTATGGTATGTAGTATATTTTCCCCAAACCCCAAATTGCTTTTAAATAATATTTAATAGTTAAAGATTGTTTCTTATTAACCCTGCCCTGTTATGTGGCTCACTTTTAAATTCTGTGTATGTGAGAGCAAAAATACTTGAGATATAACATGAAATTAACAACTCCTAACTATAAAAATGACATAAATTGGGTGCTGGTTGCTCATGCCTGTAATCCTAACTACACAGAGGAGGTTGAGATATGAGGATCACAGTTTGAAGCCAGCCCTAGCAGGAAAGTCTGTGAGACTCTTACTGCAAAAGAAAGAAAGAGAGAAAGAGAGAGAGAGAGGGAGAGAGAGAGAGAGAGAGAGAGAGAGAGAGAGAGAGAGAGAGAGAGAGAGAGAGAGAGAGAGAGAGAGAAAGAGAGAGAGAGAGAAAGGAAAGAAAGAAAGAAAGGCAGAGGTAGAGGTAAAGCTGCTGCTCAAATGTTAGAGAGCTAGCCTTGAGCAAATGAAGCTCAGGGATAGTGTCAACGTCCTGAGTTCAAGCCCAGGACAGCATCAAAAAAAGAAGGTGATACAGTTTTTCTGCATTCTTAACTTTAGAATCAAGAAACCAAAATAGGTAAGCTCACAAAATGTAAAGGCTCAAATTCTGAGGTTAAAAATTTAAATGATCTGCATCTCTATAGTTCAAGCTTCCTGCTTGCTTCTTTAATAATTTGCAGGTACAGTTTTGATTAGTAAATTCCTTTTTTAAAGAAAAAAGTTGAACCACCTATAGTAAATTAAATGTATAGAAATTATATTCATCTCAGCATAGAAGACTTTCATAAATTTATTATCCCTTAGTCCTTGAGAAAATGTTCATTTCTTAGTTATAAGTGTGTTTAATTCTGTAGACTTACTCTTATTTTTTTCTTTTTAACAACAATTCCCATTTTTCTTTGCTCCTAGGCATTAGCAACAACCATTTTGTCTCAGTGAATTTGACTAATGTAGATTCCTTGTATATGTGACTTGCTTGTTTCACTGAACTTATTCTCAATGATGTTATCATTATCAAGATTCATCTGTTATAACATGTCAGAGTTTTCTTTTTTCTTAGGGCCACATAATATTCCAGTGTAAATATACATTTCATGTATCTGTCAGTAGACATTTGGGTTCTTATCTTTTGTGTCTTGTAATTAATACTTACATGCACATAAGTGGACAGATAATCTGTTGAGTTATTGGTTCTGAGGCTCTTGGGTGTGTTTCTAGAAATGGCTTCTTGGGTAATTCTGTACAATTGAACATTTGTATATTTCCTTATATGTACCTGACAACACTGTTGTCTGGATTTTTTTTGATAATGCTGACTCTTAAAGAAGATGAAACCATCAGGAGAACAGATATTCCTTGCCATATCCTGTTGTTTCCCACCTAGAGAAACGTCCCACATAAAGAAAACTTGGAGACTTTTCTTAGAAGTCTGGCTATACTTACCCAGTGATAACCACAGTGCAAGGTCATGGGTGAACAAATACCACAAATGGGTTCCTAGTTTCTTGTACTTTTTTTGAATAGTTTTCTTCACATCATTTTTTTTCCAAATGAGAAAACATAGAAATATGAACAAAATCAACTTCTAATTACTCAAATTTTATCCTTGTTTTGCATACCTCCCATGAGGTCGTGCTGTAGGATGTACCGTCAGGAGCCCTTAGACCCAAGGGCTCAAATCACTTAACACATAGCTAAGAGCACAGACTATTCTTGGAGCTGAGCAGCAGAGGGGCAAGTGTTGTGTTTGTACAAAGTCACAAGTCCTGACTGAGGGACTGTATGGTAGGGGCAACATGAAATTGTCAACAGGATCGGCATTGAGTTTTTCCTGTCCTTCCATTCTACACTGTGCAGGAGGTAGGCAAGACAGGAATATTCTGTGGAGACTGGAGATCCTAGACACCATCTGTGGCCCAGCATTGAGTCGGATCCTTTGTCAGAATCATCTAGGGAGCTGTTAAGCAGCCTCACATCTTGGCTTCATTCCCCACGTTTTTGCAGACTTGGGATGAGGCCCAGAACTTTTAAGTTTTAAAAAACACTCTAGGTGATTTTGATGCACAGTCAGGGTTACTAGCCACTTGTTTGTCATTGTCTAGGACAGTGAGCTTCTCCATTCATTGATTCATTTGCATTCTCTTCTTCACACATCCAAAAAACCAGTATGGAGAGAGAGCCCATGTGAGGGTGTTGACATGATTATTTTAGAGAGTTAAGGCTGTTCTTGCTGAAGGTATGATCCCCAGGCAAACTATTGCCAGGCAATGGGATGACAGTAACACTGGAGCTGAATAGGAGGTTCAAGGACACCACAGAGCAAGAGTACTCAACAGAAACTGAGGTGAAAGGAAAGGAGGGGTGCAGAGTGCCTGGAGCCACCCTTAAAGTTTCAATGGGAATAAGCCTTGCAGAAGGACATAAGATTGAGGAAAAGAGGCTGCAAATGGGAGTGTAACATGGACAATTCTGTCCCTTTGGAGGCCAGATAGACATTTTGAGAGAGAAAGACACAAGAGAGGAGAAGCCAGGATCTAGAAAGACCTTATATTTCAAGCTGAGGAGCAGTAATTTTATTCTGAGTATCAGAGTAACCCTTTTGGAAATATTCTTTCATTGTCATTATATAGGTGATGTTCAGAGGGGTTACGGTTACCCAAGTCAGGTAAAGAATACATTTCTTTTTGGACAGTGCCGCCTCCAAGAATTTTTTTTTTGATGGTCATGGGGCCTGAACTCTGGGCCTGGGCGCTGTCCCTCAGCTCTTCAGCTCAAGGCTAGCGCTCTACCACTTGAGCCACAGCACCATTTCTGGCCTTTTCTGCTTAGGTGGTGCTGAGGAATCGAAACCAGCGCCTCATGCTTGCATGGTAAGCACTCTGCCACCTTCCCATCCCACCCCCAAGTATTTTAAAATAAGAATGTGCATTAGAGAACTTACCCTGGCTCAGATTGGAAAATAGATTGAGTTGCTTAGATGAAGAGGTGCATAGGTAGAAAGTGGATATAGATATGCTTGTGAGAGTAACAGGGACCAAACTGCTGGGGGAATTCTAAACCCAATGGTGTCTTTCTCCTTCTTGGAGCATGTTTCCTAGGAAACATGGAACAGAGGATGAGCTAGGTGGCAAAATAGGAGTCCAAATATCCATCAAGAGGGACGCATAAACAGATTGAGGAGCAGTCTCAAGCCCAGCTGAAGAGGATACCATGAATTTTTGGTGGCACCCAATTCTTATGATTGAGTCATTTTCCTAAATAATGCTTTATGATCTAAGTACAAAGGTGAGAAAAACTAGATGTTTGCATTTTTCTAGGGTCGATGCTTTGACATGCAGAAGGACTGAGAACCATAAGGAAGCTAAGGCTTGTTTCTCTCCACATGATGTGGCCTTCTCAGGAAGCCAGAGCTGGTGGGATGTCTACTTTGGGTCTTGCTCTTGATGGAAGAGTACAGAATATCAAGGTGCAGGTGGATAAGGAAGTGATCTATTGATTCCACATTCTGTTCTGGATAATTCAATGGGGCTGTAAATGAGAAGGAAATGCAGTAGGTAAAAATTTGTCATATGAATTTTGAATGACTAAGTCATACAGAAATCACTTTTCAAGGTGCTTTAAGAATAATTCAAATCTGTCTATATCATCATTAAGAGTTATTTCTTAAGGACAATGCATGTTTTTTTTCTAAGCTATGGTGAAGAAAAATTGACCATCTCAGTTTTTGTCAGATGTGACTTGCTATATATAAAATGTTCCAGCAGACAATGTAATAAATATAAGTAGGACTAGAATTGCTCTAATTTGTGATAGTTGGGAGAAAGTAGAAGATTTAAATCTTATACAATGCTTAATGAAATAGAGCTTTATTACTTTCATGTCCTTGGGCAATCTAATGAATGGATAAATTATTTATAATTATCATATCAGTTGTTGCCTTATAAGAGTTTGCTCCTCTGGTATTTAAAAACAGGTTATATTTTTAATCTTCAGCAATTGACATAGTACCGTGATATGTTATTCATACAACTTAACTGTAGTGAATAAAGTAAAAGTGACTTTAAACCTGGCCATGTCTCAAAATTCTTCAACTCTAAATGGGAAGATTTGAAATTAAAATGAAATGTTGTTACATGGAAGGAAAATGTACATGTTGGACATCTGCATGTGAACAGATGATTTTTTAAAAATTCAAGATGAATTCATCTACAAATATTGAAGATAAATAAGTAGCTGGGCATAGTGGTACACACCTTTAATTTCAAGTACTCAGGAGGTAAAGATAAATTTGAGATGTGGGCCAAAAGTTAGTGAGACTCTGCCTCCAAGAATCGATAATAACAAATAATAAACCTGTTTTGCTGAGTATCTATTAGTTGCCAGCTACAACCTTCCTTTTTCCCCCTACCTTGTTTTTCCCTTTATTTATTTATTTATTTATTTATTTATTTATTTATTTATTTATTTATTTATTTATTTATTTTTGGTGCTGGTACTGAGACTTGTGCATTCATTTGTTTTTTATTTGCTTATGGCTGGTGCTGTACCACTTGAGTCTCACCTTCAGTTCTAGTTAATTGGAGAGAAGAACCTCTTGGATTTATTTATCTGCTTCTGAGATCTCAGCCTCCTTAGTTGCTAGGACTATAATTACTTCTTTCATTTAATACAGCCAGTTTCATACCGTTGTGATTGTGTTTATATCAATTTGCTGGTTAAAACTTCCTGATTGAATATTAATCACAGCTAACAAATGGCAGAGGTAGGACCAGAATCCAGACCTGTCAAATTTTCTTAGGCTAACCCTTTTCTTAGGCTGACCCTCAGAACTAACAGTGAAACAGATCAGTAAGAGAACTCAAAGATAGCAAGTGGCCACTAATTAAGAATCAACCAGAAATATAAACAAAAAGACAGGAATGGAGATAGAGCAGAAACATCAGCGTTCCCTGGGGACCAGGCAGCACATCCCAGTAGAGTGTTATTCATTGGCTCGGCTTGCCTTTCTGATTCTTTGCTGGCCTTTCCACTAGTTTTTTTGAAAGTGCAGCCAATTACTGGATAGTGGTTTAAGATGGTTGTGGAAGAAGGCTGCTTAAGTTGGGGTGCAGGTTCTGCCCACAACCACCTATGTACACAGCAGCACCCATATTTCATGAGATTGTTCTGAAGATTCACTGTAAAATCTTAAAGATAGTAACTGGCATGCAATTATTATTATTATTATTCATACACCCGCAGTCTGGGCTTGGCAATAAGCAGCTTCAAGTCTCTAAAAAGGGGTCACTTGTTTGTGAGAATTTTTTCCTTTCATGAGGAAGTAGAGAGACTTAACTGCCTGTAATTACAGTGCCCCTCCCCCCCCACGACCTATAGGAGCGATTTGAAAGAGTAAGTTTAAAATAGATTGGCTTTACAGGATAGATGTAGGACTCTTTTGATGCACGTGTTTCTGATCTAGAAGTAGCAATTAAGACTAATAGTCATGAGGTTGCCAACTGATTTTTTTTTTGGATAGGTAGGAGTGTACATGTGTGCTGATGTAACATCTTAATTATTGCCTGTTTTGTCCTTTCTGGGACTTAACCCAGGGTTCCACATCTGTGAGGAACTACTATCAGTCTGCTCTCTCTTTCTCCTTAGGAAATTCCCTGCTTTCTATTTGCAGGTAAGTGAGCAAACCCCTCAGCAAGGCCTGGATTTTCCCACCAAGTTGCCTGGAAATGAACTTGGTTCCATAACTCTCCTTGCAGATTGTCTTGCAGATCTTGTGAGTTTCCAGTTGGATAGCAGTGCCATGTTGCCCTCACAGGGCATTCTACTTTCCAAAGGGCTTATTGGCTTTGTGGAACCCCTAGTCCCTAGATTGGTTTTCAGTTCAGGTCACCTGTCTTTAGCGCACTTGTTAGGAAAAGGAACAGCTCTATTGGTGATCCATTCTTGTATCTGATGTGGTCCTCCTGTTCATTTCTGCATCTTCTTAGAGTGGTCCAGAAGATACCTGGACCCAGGTATTTAAAACCAAACACAACCAGCTCATACACCTAAGGTTGCTTCTGTGTCTGCAGGAGGTGGGATTTGGTCCCTTTGAGAGTCTTGAGAAATCCATCTTCCAGTTGGAGAATACTGGGGCTATTCAGAGATTTATGAGAGTTCATTTGTACATGGGTGATGGGGAAAGAGGTCCAGGATGCACTTGCAGCTTAGCTAAAATACAAACAGTACAATCCTCTGTCCTGTCACCGTGAGCCCCAGTGACTCACAGCCTCTCAGTGTCCAACCCTGTGTGGCTCTGTGGGCCTGTTCTCAGAAGTTTTGGAGACAGGAGGATTTGAAAAACTTAACTTGGTCTTGAAAGAAGATACTGACCACTGCACCTGGTGTAGAAACGGAGAGACTGTGAAGAATTCTGAGAAAGTCATATTTCTTATCCAGAAGAAAGAAGCATTGGATAAAGTAGGTGAATCAAAATTTGGCTGTGGTTTGGATTACCAGGAAAAGGTAACTTTTTTTGTTTGTTTGTTTTTTAACATCAGTACATTTATTTACCATCCTAAATTTCAGATACATAACTCAGTATGTAGAGGTAGCTTTTTTTTTTTTTTTTTGGTCGGTTGTAGGGCCTGAACTCTGGGCCTGGGTGCTGTCTCTCAGCTCTTCAGCTCAAGGCTAGTGCTCTACCACTTGAGCCACAGCACCACCTCTGTCTTTTTCTGCTTATGTGGTGCTGAGGAATTGAACGCAGGGCCTCATGCATGCAAGGCAAGCACTCTACCACTGAGCCACCTTCCTAGCCCTAGAGGTAACTTTTTAGTTGTGAGAAAAGTGCATAGGATATAGTCACATTCAAAAAGCCTGAATGTTTAGCAGATCTTAGAACCTCTGTGTTTTAAATAACTACTTTCTTTTGTGCAACATACCAGCTGAAAGAGAGCTCAGGGCTGTGCCCTGCACATCAAGTTCAGAACTGTAATTCAGTCAGATATATTATACATTCTTTGTTGTTTTTGTGATGGTATTTGCTTTCCCTTGAGTAAGCCTATGCAGAAGTAGATGAATGTTTTGGAAATTCAGGGTAAAAAAATAGTCTTGGTCTGGTGAATTTGGAAGAAGTAGGCATTTTCTCTTAATACTACAGAAGTGTAGTAAGGAGATTGCCATACGTAGATGTACTGGGATGGATCGTGTTTATCAAGAACCAATTAATTGTTGGGTATAATTCAAGAATTTTAAGTGAGACAAAGATAAATTGAATCTCTAGCCAAAGTTCTCACCAAGTTCTCCTGATACTTTTGTAAACATTAAAACCTGACGTGCCAGGAGGTTCTTAGTAAGGATTCCTAACTCTCATCCATACACAGAGCCAAAAGAAGATCAGATAGCAGCTTTATGTAGCAAAGGCCACAACACTACAGCATGGTGGGCCTTTCCCTTAAACGAGTCTGAGGCTCAGCATTTTTCTGGTGTTATGTTCACTGTTCTCTGATTTTTTTTTGCACAGTTAGGAAATGTTGCAACTATTTATCCAAGTTATCCTATATAACTTGTTTTAAAGAAGTCAGTGAAGCCAGAATCATGGTTTGAGACCATTCTGGGAAAAATGTTAGCAAGATGCCATCTCAACCATTGATAGTTGGGCATGGAGGTATATACCCGTCAACCCAGCTTCATGGGAGGCCTAAGTAGCAGGATATTGATTCAAGCCAGCCCAGGCATAAACATGAGACCCTGTCTGAAAAATAACTTTAAAAAAAAGGTGTAAGAAGTGAATGGCATAGCTCAGATCACAGAGACCAGCCAATAAGTGAAAGCAAGTGTCAGATACTGAGTTTGAGTCCCAGACAAAAAAAAAAGTGTAGGTTGAGTGATCTAGTACCTGCCTGGAAAGTGCAAAGGCCCTGAGTTCAAACCCCAGCACAGAAAAAGAAGAAGAAAAGAAAATGAGTCTTCAATATTGAGTTTTAAAGCTTCTGAGAACAATATGATGCTGTGTTTTCCTCTTGTGGGGGGAGGAAGCCATATATTTTTTTTTGGATTCAAAAAGTCTGTGTTGATGAAACACAAAGGTGTTTCATCTCTACAAGTCAGATTATGAGCACAATGCATCTTGATCAATGTCACCTCTTCCATTGTTCTGGCTATGTAGCCTTGGCTGGTATCAAACTCACAATTCTCCTGCTTCTATTTCACACGTTCTAGGAAGTACTTATTTGTTTATTTAGTCTGTCCTGGAACATAAACTCAGGGCCTGGGCACTGTCCCTGAACTTCATTTCCTCAAGGCTAGTGTTCTACTGCTTGAGCCACAGCTCCATTTCAGTTTTTCTTTGGGGGTGGGGGTATTTTATTGGAAATAAGCGTCATACTGACTTTCCTCCCTGGTCTGGCTTTGAACCATGATTCTCAGATCTCAGTCTCCTGAATAGCTAAGATTACAGGCATGAGCCACCAGTACCCAGCTACTGGGAAGGACTTCTGAATATCTAGTTCCAACACTGCTCAGATGTACAGTGTTTTCTTTTATGATATCCCCAGAACCATATGCAACTTCTGTTAATACCCTCAAATCAAAGAGACTGAATGTAAGTCATGACAGTAAGAATAGGAATTTCTATGGGGGAGGATAATGAAAGTGGCTTTATTAATAATGAAAGTGCCTTTACAGAAATACTCATCTAGGAACTGTAGAGTTTTTGGTAGAGTAATTGTAGATTTTCTTTTAATTTCTCAAAATATCATCCACTATAAGGGATTTGTAATGGAGTTATAATATTTACTCTTTATTATTTTTTTGTTGGTTGTGGGGCTTGAACTCTGGGCCTGGGTGCTGTCTCTGATCTCTTCAGCTCAAGACTAGCACTCTACCACTTGAGCCACAGCCCCACTTCTGGTTTTCTGGTGGCTAATTGGAGATGAGTCTCATGGACTTTCCTGCCTGGGCTGGCTTTGAACCTGGAACCTCAGATCTCAGCCTCCTGAGTAGCTAGGATTATAGGAGTGAGCCACTGGCACCCAGCTAGCTACAATATTTTTGATATTCCCTTCCATTGATTACTTCAATGCTGTTCTTGTGTCTACAAGTAGACATTCAGGACAGGGACATTAGACTTAAGTTCCCTGATTTTACAGCGTATAGAGACAATGGAGGGAAATAAGTGATGAAAAGGAATTCGTGGTGCCTGCAAGGAAGTGCTTGGCAAGGAGGAACTGGAGCTGAGACTGGAGAGGAAGATGAGTCAGGAGGCCTTGTAGATAGGTGACCTTGTAAATGAGAACACCTAGATGGGTAAATGCAGTCACTGTATAGCAGCAACAGAAGAGAAAGCACAATCTGGAGCATGTCCCAAACTGGGTAAGACCCATGGTGGCTCTACCTGCAGATGTAAGGACTTGGCATCTTGTTCAAAAGATGACAAGCAAGAAACCATAGGAGGTACTAAAGCTACAGAGTGATGCAATAAAGAATGGCATTGTAGAAGACAGAGATGGATTGGGAGAACAAGAGAGGACTCTTGGAAATCACATAAGGGGTGCTTGGGGATACAGGTATGAAAAGATGACAGTCTGGAGCACTTGGTACTAATGGAGGGCAGATAGTGCTAGCGGAGGTCAGAATGGAGACATACTTCAGAGAACCAGATGACAGAGGATGGCGATTGACAGGATATGGCAGGTGGACAGGAAGTAGGGGGTCAGAGGTGACGCACAGTGTCTGAGTAAATGAGAGACGTGAATTTACTGAGGTGTCTGAGTAGGAGCAGTTTGGGGCACAGGACCCATTTGGGGTACAGAATATCCATGGATATGCTGAGTTGGAGGACTTGTGCATATCCTAACGTAGAGATACCGGATGGACTTTTTTCCTTTGTGTGTTAATCTGAAAAGCTGCCTACACATCCCAACATTGTTGCTTGTGGTTTTTAATCCTTATAAAGATCTTGAGCACATAGATTTGCCATGATTCACTGAAGAGCTCATGTTAGTCTTGAATAATTGGTTACTGTTTTGAGCTTGGTGAAAAGTAGTGTGACTGCTCTTCTTGAAGCAGCTTAAATCCAGGTGACAGAGTGAATTCCACTTCCTACAGCAACAGTGTTTCCCAGCTACTTATCAGAACCAAAGAAGCAATGGCGGGCATCCACTGCTTCGGGACCCAAGAAGCATCCTACACAAGGTTCCTCATCTGACCAGTATTTATAGCTTCTCACGGACTAGCACTTCAAAAATACCTTGTGTTTATAGCCCACTTATTCTTAGTAATTCTATTTTCCCACATATCCTTAGAATAATACATAAGAAGTTGGCTAGAGGTAGATTTGCATTCTAAATGACAATGGGAAATAAATATAGGAATGTGACACCACTTTCTGTTTTATAGATTAATGTTTCTATTAGCCTCATGCTTATATTTTAATGTACATCAATAGAAAACTTTCTTCTAAGCTCATGGAAAATTTTTGAAGCAGATTGCCTGGTGTACATCCAATATTTATTTGAGTTTGTAGACAGATACGAATGTCGTACCTATCCCAATATGTCTTAAATGATTCTGATTAAGGCTTAGCCAAAGAATTTATTGAGAATGGCTATTTTTAAGCATGCCTAAATCTTTTGCAAGTATCTGCACAAAAATAAAATCTATATAAAACACCAAGGAAGTTATATGATATAAAGTAGTGCCCAAACTAAGTACAGTAATATGATTTCAATTTTAAATGTTGTAGTTAAAATGATAATATCATGTATTTGGAAGACTATTATTTAGAGAGAGAAAGAGAGAGGGGGAGGGGGAGAGAGGGAGAGAGAGAGAGAGAGAGAGAGTGTGTGTGTGTGTGTGTGTGTGTGTGTGTGTGTGTGTGTGTGTGTGTGTTGGTACCCTGCTTTGAACTCAGGGCCTTGTGCTTTCATTTAGCTTGCTTGTAGGGTGCACTTGGGGTGGACTCAAGTGTTCTTTTAGCTCTGTGACCTGGGAGTGTTTCTTCACTTCTTTGCATTTCAGTTTGTTCATGTGCCAAATGACATGGTAAGGAGATATAGTATTCCCAAGAATTCTAAACAGTGGTGATTAATCAGCAGAAAGGGCCATAGTTACAGAATGCCATACCATTCATGTTCTACCACATTTGAAGTGAAGCTTCACATTGAAATCTACCCCTGGTTCTCTTACTTCATGGATTCATGGTAGTCTTCTGTGCCTTCGTAACTTTGTCAAGGCATTGACATGGCAAGAGAAATAATTACCTGTTCTGTTAACTCACCAGAGATACCTGACTGGGCAAGTCAGTATAGAAGAACTACTAGCTCAGAGTCAGTTTGAAAAGTCTTTTTATTATTTTCTCTTTTCAGTCATGAAGCTTGAAAGCAGGACCTGGATAGTGTCCTGAGCTTTTTTGCTTGAGGCTAGTGGACTACCACTTTGAGCCACAGATCCATTTCTGGCTTTCTGGGGGTTAATTAGAGATAAAGAGTCTCACAGGGACTTTTCTGCCCTGCTGGCTTCAAACTGTGATCCTCAAATCTCAGCCTCCTGAGTAGGCTTAAGCCATGGGCACTTGGCAAGTCTTTTATTGTTACATACATCTAGTTACTTGCTGAGGGACTGTGCCTACTCTGAGCATTGTAATACTTCTAAGCCTGATATAGAACATATCCCTCCATATTCCCATTGCATACTGATTTTTTCATAGTATAGATTTTTATCACAGTAACCAAAAGCCAGCTTCACCAACAAGTTGTCATCCAAAGAAATATAGCATGGTCTAATTTGGAATGCTAAGATAATCAAAGGTGACTGTTTCCATGATGTCCAAAAAATGTCAAGTATCATTTCTTTCTAATTTGGTCCTACTGAATTTACTTCCCAATCAGTGATGTTGGAAAGTCTTATTTCCTTTTTCTTAATAAATTTCCAGGTCCTCATTAGAGTGAATATTTTGCATGTTAGTTTTTATTTGAAGTCTAATGCTATCTCTACACTTGCCAATTCCATTTATTCGAATATTTAAAAATGTTATTTTATAATCCATATATAATTTTCCAGTAAGTACTTTTTAATGGAAATACTAGCAAGCCATCCATATTTTATTCAGTTTGGTACAGAATTGATATACTCAGGAGACAAAAACTTGCTATGTGTCTTTTCTGTTTTGTTGTTATTTTGTGTGTATATATTTTTTGTTCTGTTTTGTTTTATTCAGGTTTGTTATGGCAAACTAGCTGCTTGTTTAACTGCTGATCCTGAGGCTTGAACTCTGGGCCTGGGTGCTATCTTTTGCTCAAGGATAGCATTCTACCACTTGAACCACAGCACCACTTCTGGCTTTTTTTGTGATTAATTGGAGATAAGAGTCTCACAGACTTTCCTGCCTGGGCTAGCTTTGAACCGCAATCTACAGATCTCAGCCTCCTGAGTAGCTAGGATTACAGGCGTGAGCCACTGGCACCTGGCAATTTAGTATCTTTTACATGGACCAAAGTAAAGAAAGATGAGTTAAAAAAATCCATTCTTTAATTCATCTCTTTATGAAACAAGTAATTTGCTATTAGAAGATGAGATGGAATTATAAATTCCAAGTGCTGATGGAGTCTGTAAGCAATAAACATGTTATAATAGTCAATTTACTTTTCTTCTGTTTTTCTTTCTAATCTGAAGCTTTGTCATTTATTCAGAAGCATTTCTCAGGGCTGGGAAGGTGGCTCAGTGGTAGAGTGCTTGCCTTGCAAGCATGAGGCACTGGGTTCCATTCCTCAGCACCACATAAGCAGAAAAAGCCGGAAGTGGCACTGTGGCTCAAGTGGTAGAGCACTAGCTTTGAGCTGAAGAGCTGAGGGGCAGTGCCCAGGCCCAGAGTTCAGGCCCATGACCGACAAAAAAAAAAAAAAAAAAAAAAAGAATTTCTCAGACACCTCAGTGTATTTGTACAAGTTTTGCACTAAATACATTGGGTGTATGGTGATAACTGAAGTATGGCACGCATACTTGCATATGACCTTAAAGCACTTAGTATGGTGCCTGGCATGTGTTAAGTCAACAGCACATGGTAGGTGAAATTAATATGAATATTACTAGGTACCTGTACTGTATGTCAAATGCTCTACCAGAAGGAACACAGGTGATGACTTTTTATTTTATTTTATTTTATTTTTGTTAACTCTGGGCCTGGGTGCTGTCCCTCAGCTCTTCAACTCAAGGTAGTGCTCTACCTCTTGAGCCACAGTGACACTCCTAGTTTCCTAGTGGTTTCTTGGAGATAAGAGTCTCATGGACTTTACTGCTCCAGCTGGCTTTGAACCATGATCGTCAGATCTCAGCCTTCTGAGTAGCTAGAATTACAGGTGTGAGCCACTTGTGCCCCGCTCCATAGGTGAAATTTTAAACAAAAGATTGTGAATTTTTTTTTTTACTGTATACTTTGACTAGAGGAGGGAAGTGAGATTTCTCTATGACAAGTGACTGTTCTGTTGACATTTGTCAAATCATCGTGCCTGCCAACCTATTCTGACTCTTCAGCTATTAGACTTCACATGTGTTGAAGGGTCTGTCCTCAACCCATTAAAACTATGTCTGGTCCTTAGGGGTATTTAGTGCATCAAACATGTTTAATACCCTCAAGGATTAGTAAGTAATTAGCCTTCCTGCCTAGTGTGTAAGCAGCACAGGGGTCTTTGATTTTGGCTCAATCAATGTAATTTTAATGTTAACAGCTCTGAGATCAGCAGCCAACAGTCAAATAAACTTTGACACCAAGAGCAGACATGTCAACAAAGGCACAATCTAATTTACTATTGATGGATGAACCAGCTAATTTCCTTTTGGTTTAGACACTTGTGAAACATTTATCTTACATGTGTACTATACACTTGTGCAGAGTTTCTTGTTTTGAAAAACAATAACTATTTCTTTTTAATTTAACTCTCATGATTTACCCTGTCAGGGCCGACCTCTGATGATCAGATCTTGAGTTTCTTGAGGCATTTTTTTTCTTTCCATCTTAATAACTTATAGACAAAAAGTCTAATCCTCAAGCTCCCTTCTTTTCAAAAGAAACAGTCATTCCATATTATATGATTTACATTTGTACAATGACTTTTGACACCCTAAAATGAGATTATATAGTATTATTTGTGAATTTGGGCCAGACTTCTGTTTCAGTTTGAGGAAACAAATGACAGCAAGGACCTTTGTAGAACTACATGACCAGTTTTCACAGAAAAGAGAAATGAGAGCCTACATGCAAAGATTTCTTTATCATATTTAAAATATCTTTCTTAATAGTTTGAAATCAATTTTCATGGACCTAAAGTAATAAATCTTTCTTACTTTCCTAGCCAAATATTTTCATTTCATAAAGAAATAGGCGTATGTGCTTTGCATTGCCATGCTAAGTGCTATTTGTTAGATGATCAATTTAATGGGTCCTTGAATTCCCAGTTGTAGCAGCAGTGAGTTTGAACAGTCAAGTTCAATGACTTCAAGTTTGATGCAGTCAGGTTTTAGGTTGATAAAAATCATGAGATCCCAAATTTACTAAGGTTTATTAATCCAGAGAAAGCTGATGCTGAAAGAGCACTGATGTTTCATTAGTAAATGTATTTATCTATTTGGCTGGCATTAATTGTTAATATAGATTGCTATATGACAATTAACTACAAACTTCTTCATGAACAGGACCACAAGTGAGTTGTTCAGTTGATAAACTTAACTAAGGCAAGGAATATTTTTTTAGAAGTATTTCAGGTATTTCGTCTTAACAGAAACCAGCTTTTTGATGTAGAGCCAAGGATTGTCTTTGGAATATGTTTGTATAATTTTTCTGGAATAAGTCAAATCTGCTAAGTATCAACTATGATTTCTAGTTTAGTTTCTATAAAGAGGGTTTATGGTGAATTAATTATTGAAGCACGATAAGCATCTTGGGGTCAACGATATGATTCTGCCAGCTTTTGAATGTGTTTGAAATGTCCCATGTTCAAATGTTTTTTTAAAAGTATAAAAAAGAACAAAGAGATGAAGAATTTCAGACATCTGATGAGAATTGAAGTTCAGAATCATCCTTAAGATTTATGGTTTTAAAAACATCTGTCCATGGGAAGCCTTTCCAGAGACGGTGCTATAGATTCCCAAGTGTCTAAAAAAAAATCAGTCCTTCTTGAGAAATCCATGGGTTGATACAGAGAAGATTAACATGTAAATTAAAAAATAGGCATTACTGTTTCATGAATATTCCTCTTGAGTCAATATGGAAAGAGGTAAGAACTAAATCTAAGAAGTTGGGGAATATTTCACAGAATGGTTGACAGCATTAAGTCAGGGTACAGTTGTAGTTATTCATTGTAGTGATTTGTCTTACTGTTAAGCCAGTATCTTGACCAAGTTGTGCAGAATGGCCTTTCCATGTCCTGGAAAAACATACCTTTCTTTGAATACCACTGCTTAACTGGACTAGTTCATGGGCTACTGATATTTCTTCTGTTCTGTTTTGTGTCAGAACTGGGGCTTTGACTTAGAATCTTGAGCTTTCACTTGGCTTTTTCTGCTCAAGGCTGGTGCTCTACCTCTTGAGCCCCACCTCCACTTCTGGCTTTTTGCTGGTTAATTGGAGTTAAAAGAGTGTCTCTAATTTGTCTGCTCAGACTGGCTTCAAATCAGGATCCCTACATCTCAGACTTCCTAAGAAACTAGATGACAGGTGTGAACCACTGGTACCCAGCAACTATTGCTCTTTGAGTCCTCTCAACTCTAGTGAGTAATATACTGAAATACTACTTTAAGAGTATATCATTAGTCATTGGGTATTTATTGAGTACACATTTAAAACACACAG
This sequence comes from Dipodomys merriami, assembly GCF_024711535.1. NCBI lineage: Eukaryota > Metazoa > Chordata > Mammalia > Rodentia > Heteromyidae > Dipodomys > Dipodomys merriami. The sequence goes on along the minus strand of NW_027202493.1, from coordinate 23,132,782 downwards.
ATGAAAAAGTCATTTAGGTAGAGATTCTCTATTTGCATTTGAGTACCTCAGGATGCCAAATAGTAAAGAATATTTGGAAGAATATATTTATTCAGCAAATTATAGAACTTCCCTATTATAAACCTATCTTTTATTCATTCAACAAATATTTATCTTAATATCTACCATGTCCAGGACTTACACTCAATACCACATGAACACAGAGTGCAGACACAGTTACAGAATGATATATAATAAAATGCCATTTATTTGAGACTAAGATTATACACCTAAAATACCAAGCATTGTTTGTATATACATTTACACATGTCAGAATGTTTTTTAAAGTATTGGAAGGATTGGGATCAAGTTCAGGAGAGTGATTGCCTCTGGATATAGAATGATGAATCTATCATCTTCTCCCCCACCCCCCCAAAAAAGTTTCATTTCTTCTATAGAGAAGATCATAGAAAACTTTTAGGCATTGCTTTGGTATGATAAATGGGCAGACATTTGTTACATGTATGTATACAAGATTGCAATGTTGTGTGCTTATATGTAATTCTTTAATATTTAAAGAAATTCTTCATCAAAATCCAAAAACAACAGTGAAAATGATGGTGAAAAAAATGAGTATCCCAGTGGTAGAATCTGGGTTGGTGGAAGTAGAGGAGACACAGACATTTGTTATTTTAGTAGGGGGTCATGCTAAAGAGGGAGCTAGAGTGACATATCCATCCACTGGTGAGAAAGAAAGAGATATAGTGGTTATTTGCCAATTAGAAATAATTTGTTTAGTTGGTTTTATACCAATAAATAAGTCCTTTAGATTCTTAGGTCATTTTCACATTGCTTTCTATACTGGAGCAACATTTGGTAGGTGCTCAGGTTGAGGTTGCTGGATCCAACTTTCTATGGAGGCCTATGGGCTACATTAGAAAATACAAGCTGTAAAGTTTTTCTGGAGAAAAAGCTCTTGGGGAAGCAAAGAGGATTCTGTTTTCTTGGGATATTATGAATGTGGCACCAGGTTGAAGAAATCCATTTAATTTAGTACATAGTAAAGTTGTTTTACATCCCTGAAATCAAAGCATACCATTTTAATGACACTAAACAACACTTATAATTTAGGTTTGAAAGTGTTGGCTGTCCCTGTTTAGTTTGCTTTGGTAGGACAAATTGTTTCCTCTCTCCTTGCTAAGAACTGCAGTCTTCCTATCTTCCCCAAGAATAGATTTCTTTAAGCTGTTTAAAAAACCCCCATCATGAAATTCTTAATGTTCTCAATCTGAATAAAACCATTTTGAATATAGCTGCATAGCTCCCTTAGGACCACAGGTGTTTTTTTTTTTAATAATGGTACAGTTTAAAATATTTTCTATGTAAATGAGCGCTAAGGTAAATGATTTTGGAATGAATACTGTACTATTTTGTAGATATAACTGGCCTTATTCTAAAACAAGTAAATCCAAGATGGGTAGGATACAAGATAACAAACACTTTCTAATATTCCCAGATGACTTCTCAATATTTAATAAAATGGCATAATAGCATGGTAGGTAAAATCCTAGACTGACTTGATTTCAGGTTCTGAATCCAGCATTTATTTACTGTGTGACCTCATGTCTTTACTTAGCCTTGATTTCTGGGTTTGTAAATGGCTATTGTAATAATAACTCTATCTGGGATTATTTTTAAAGTGAGGAGAATATTGAATGAGATGATGAATATGAAGAATGCCAAACACATGGAAGAATTCAATAATAAGTAATACTTATTGTCGGCCATGGTATTTACTGCTGCGTGAATTGTGTAGTTAGGGAACAAGGCCTGACTTTCTCTCCCTCCCTTCTTCCCTCCCTCTCCCCTTCTCCTTCTCTCTCCCCCTCCCCTTCTCCCTTTCTTTATCTTTTCCTTTTTTGTACCAGTATTAGGGCTTGAACACAGGGCTACAACACTGTCCTTTGACTTTTTCCCACTCAAAGCTGGCACTATCACTTGAGCTATAACTCCATTTCTAGCTTTTTGGTGGATAATTGGAGATAAGAGACTTGTGGACTTTCATGCCCGGACTGGCTTTGAATTACTGTCCTCAGGTCTCAGCCCACTGAGTAACTAGGATTACAGGCATGAGCCACTGGTACCCAGCAAGGTCTGATTTTTGCTTCTCATATAACCCTCAATCCCAAACAGGCCCTGATTAGGCTCACTGGTGCTGCATAGAACTTTACATTTTTACTAGCTGTATGCATTATTTGATTTATGCTTCTATTTCTTATCAATAGAAGGATTGTTGTGAGTATTAAATAAAATAACAGCTGTTATTGTTGTTTAATACCTAGTAAATATTTGGTGTGTGTGTGTGTGTGTGTGTGTGTGTGTGTGTGTGTGTGTGTATGTGTGTATGTGTATGTGTATGTTTCTGCTGATTTCTTTGTAAAGCCTCCCCCCATTCCCCTTACTCCTTCTTGAGGCCTTTTTCCTCATCACCTTCTCTGCTCTGTTTCCATTTTTTTGAGCTGAGTATAATATTCCCCACTCTGTTCCAGTACAGTTTGCACATAGAAATATTATTGCAGTTGGCCTATGGTGTTACCATCATATGGCTTTGGACTTGATTCTTGGCTGTACTACAACAGGGTTCCATTGTAACAAACTCATTCAAGAGTAAATACTGAGAGATGTGTGGCAATATATGGAATCTTTTAGAAAAGGAGAAGTCAATAGAATATGTTGAGGTCAAACATTCATTATTCATCCATAGTCTAATACATAGCTTTCCCGTCTCCCCTCTCCTCCCTCCAAAATGAGCTCAAGTCACAAAAACTAAGAACCAAGTCACAAAACAAATACCCAGGCAGATTTTAGATCAGTTATAATTTTAATTCTTTAGACATTGAAATGAAAGGTTTTGTTCTTTTCTCTTCCCTGTCGTCTTTAATTTCAAGACTGTTGTGGTTTGATTGTTGAGGTTACTTGAAGATTCCTTATAGTAGCAAGGTTGAAATGGTGACTTTCTTCATGACGCTGAGTGAGTAGGAGAGGAGGGACCAATTCAAGCATGAAGGAAATGCAACAGGTTTATACCAAATTCAGAAGAGTGTGTGACCTAGGCTAGACAAGAGTGGCAGAGGGGAGGCCAGTGGGTCTGGGTTCTGGGGAGTTGTGGGAGCAAGTCTACTCTTTAGTGCCACAGGAGATCTGTAAAAATCCTAATATGGCAGGTGACGTGAGTAGGCTGAGTGGGTGTACATCTCTGTATAGTGATGTGGGAGGCATGCAGCTAAACGGTTGGACATGAGATTTGGTACCTCAGAAACTAGGTGTGCTGGGGACCCCAACAACACATAGGCCATCCTCAATGCTTCAGCAGAGTGCAGCCTGTAGCAAGTTCAGGACTGGAGTCAGAGCTCTTTGGGGCAGAGTGTAGGAAGGACTGGCAGCCATGCACTTGGAAAATGGTAGCTGGGTCATTGCACAAAGTCCTCCAACCCATGTTGAAAGGTATTGGTTTCCCAAAAGGCAGAATAGTGTAGCTGAAAGCACACCATTAGAAACTCATGTACAGGGCAGGCCAAGAATTGTGGTGACTTCGAAGGAAGAGGAATAGGCCAGAAAAAGGGAGCTACCATTGTTACCTCCTTGTAGATAATCATAGTTATGATTTGGAGGACGAACTGTCTCTTTTTCAATGTTTTAAAAGTAGGTGAGCAACTGTCTTCACCATTCAGTGCTTTCCTAGAGCTCTTTTTAGTTTTCACACATTAAAGGAGTTTGGTTTTTTGTGAGATAAACAACACTGGGCTTCCAGACTTTGAGAAACTCTAGTATAGAAAGGATGTACTTAGGGGTTTTCTCAAAAGGCAAGTGAATGTGAAATAATCTATGCATATTTCAAAACAGGACAAATACTATAAAACCTACATGCTACTGGTTTTGAAAAGATATTCTAACAGGGCCTGGGAAGGTGGCTCAGTTATAGAGTGCTTGCTTCACATACATGAGGTCCTGGGTTCGATTCCTCAACACCACATAAATAGAAAAAGCCACAAGTGATGCTATGGCTCCAGTGGTAGAGCACCAGCCTTGAGCTGAAAAGCTGAGGGACAGCACCCAGGCCCAGAGTTCAAGCCCCACAACCAACAACAACAACAAAAAAGATGTTCTAATAGAGAGGTTTTTTAAAAATATAAAGTATATTGTACCAGTTATCCATGATTCACAATATTTTTTGAATAAAAGTGGAGAGTCTATTAGTGATGTTGCATTTGTTCTGAAAAATCTTTAATTGGAGCTTTTAGACTTTTGTTTTCTGAACCAACTATGATCATTTTCCAAGTTGTGTATAGATCTCATTGATATATGGTAGGTTTCTTTTCACCAAAATTATTTAGTTGATGAAGGTTTTGATCAGTTGCTGCTTTCATTAGAAAACTTTGGAGGCCTTATGAAGATGGGTACTATAATTAATGACTATAATCCAGCTGCCTGAGATAAGGAGGATTGCAGTTCAAGGCCAGCCCAGGCAAAAAAGTCTTGAGACTCCTTCATGGATGACGTGGATGACTCATTCTGGATGACAATCCAGACCTACCTTGGAGGTTAGGGTGGGTTAGGTTAGGTTAAAAGTGAGATCCTATTAGAAAAATAATGAAAGCAAAAGGGCCAGAGGTATGACTCAAATGGTAGAGTACCAGAGTGAGGTCTTGATTTCAAACCCCAGTAGCACGAAAAGAAAAATTGAAGATTAAAAAAAACAATTCAAAATAATAAGAGTAAGACAAAAAGGAACTTAAAATATTATGAAGTGTAAGAAGTAAAATGTCTCCATCTTCACACTCTTAAAAACCCATGTCAGTGCTCCCAGATTTTGTGATACTTAGGCCTCTTGAATGAAAAAAATGTGTGTGTGTTTGTGTGTGTTGTGTGTGTGTGTGTGTGTGTGTGTGTGTGTGTGTCCATGGTCACATTGGTTTGGGAAATGTTGGATTAAATGAAATTAAGCCGTTTGCTTTACTGTGTTTCTTGACTAATGTTTTGTTGGGTTTACTTTAGAAATGCTAATCTTTCAGGCAAGGATAAGGGGAGGAGAGGTGAGCTATTGAGAACATTTCTCCTTTATGCCTTTGTATTGTTTTTGCCCCCAACCTCCACCAGAAGCCCTGGAGAACAAGAACTGCCTCTTGTGTATGTTGTACCTCCGTGGCAAGCACAGGGTTCCATCCGTCATAATATCAGTAAGGGTCAACTCGATGGAGCGTTTTCTCTGCGCTCCATGTTATTTATGAAGCATGCCATTCTCATTCTCATTTTGCCAATGAGAAAACTTTAAGCCACTATCAGATTGGAAGTTGCCTAGAGTCACCCAGCCTAGTAATGAGGTAGCCAGAAGAGTAGTTCTCAATAAATGTTTGCCAAATGAATGAAGTTTGTTAGACTCTTCTACAACTAGAACTCCGGATCTCTTTATTTTCATAAGAGGTCTTCGAAAGTAGTTTCATACTGACAAATACCTAATTCATCACCATTAAGGTAAACATTTCAGTGGTTCTTGATGGGAAAAACACTTTTATCATTACTTTTTTAATAACATGAAGAAATAGGAACTCAGAAGGATGTGGTAGAAAAAAAGAATGTCCACCACAGCACTAAGAAGTGCTGCTTCTCAGAGTGCATGCCCGAGGGAAGGAATCAGTGATAGTCTGACTAGTGGATTGGTATCTAGAGCCTTAGTTCATTAGTTTGGCTTTGAATAATTTGTTTTTACAAAATAATTATGTACATTGTGTAAGAAGTCATGTAATAGAGCAAGGCACAGTGGCCCACATCTGTAATCCTAGGTGCTCAGGAAGCTGAGATCTGGAGGATTTGGGGTTTATTGCAGCCCAGGCAAAATGTTCATGAGATCTCATAACAGAAAAAAACCAAACTGGGTGTGGTGATTCACTCTTTTCATCTCAGCTATGTTGAACGCATAAATAGGAGGATCACAGTTCAGGTCAGTGTAAGAGCTTACCTCAAAAAAGAAAAGCAGAGGCTGTGAAAGTATGTCTTCTTTAGCTTTGTCACTCATTTCTGGCACTCTTCCATTTGAGTCGCACCTTCACTTCCAGCTTTTTGTTTGTTAATTGGAGATATGAGTCTACAGACTTTTCTGCCCAGGCTGGCTTTGAACCATGATCCTCAGATCTTAGCTTCCTAAGTAGCTAGAATTTTAGGCATGAGCCATGGGTGCCTGATTGAAATGTAGACTTCTAATATACTTTCTTTCTCTCATCTTCTCAATGTGGCTATATAAATACTTAAAGTTAAATCATTAAACAATGTTTATATTATATGGCCTCTGTCACTTTTAGTTTTTAAATGAACAGTTATTGTACTATGAATATATTTTAGTTACTTCTTTAACCATTTGTTTTGCCTAGAGTTAATGACTGCCTTTCTTTCTAAATTGCATATGTTTTAAATGTCTAATTCCTTCCAATACTCTAGTATCTTCTCTTTTTTCTTGCAGGATTTTTCCTCCTCCTTTGACTTGGGCCAATTGCTTTCTTGGCTGGCTCACCACTATTACATAGGTGTTTTCTTTGTACCATAACTTAGTTAAAGCCAGTTTTCTTATTGAGGGGTCTTCTGTATTTGGTTTACTTATTTTTCTGGGTTATCTCTCTAGTAGTTTCCTAGGATAATTGTTTTTAATTATTATAATTAAAAATTATAATTAATTTTAGGAGTTTGGGAGAGTTCTGCTGTGCATCTTGTCTTTATTTTTTTTCCCTCAAAGTTGTTTTCTAGTTTGTGTCTTGTTTTGATCTCTAAAGATATAAAAGTGCTATTGGAAGGTCTTTGGGAGGCAGAACTTGTCTCCCATTAGGTAGGGTGAACTTTAAGGTTTATACATAATTATTTCTCTTGGGTCAATCATTTCCTCCAGAAAAGTCTCCCAGTTTCCAGACTGGCTGCCATCATTCCAGCAACTCAGTCTCTTTTCACATAATTCCATTTTACAGAGTGCCTGACTTCCCCTTCAAATATGCTTGCCATCCCTAAGTTAACCTAACTGGCTCCGTCTTTTAGAATGTAAGATTTCTGTCATTTACCCAGGTTGAGAAGTAGTTGTGTGTGAGAAATAGTGCTGGGGGTTTAAATACTTCCTGTAAAGATTTTCAGGCAATGATCCTGAAATAATCAGTCCTCTCCCATCCTCTATGTTTAATAAAACCTGAATTCTAGACACCAGCATTCTTTCCTTCCTTTTGTTTGTGTTTGCAACACAAAAGTTACAGAACAAAGCTAAATAGAACATGAGAATATGCTTCAATTTATTGTCAACATTTTGTCAAATTGATTGGCTCTGTCTATATCTATCTATATATCTGTCTGTCAGTCTATCTATCTGTTGTCTATCAATTATCTAATAATTTGATGGTACTGTAGTGGTAAGTATCATGATAATTCACCATTAACTGTTTGACTGGTACATTTAGAGGTAACAGGGTCATTATCTTACACAGTGAAATTAGGATGACCAGATTCAGAAAGTGGAACATTGATCTATATTATGATCCTAGGTGCAGTTCATCTTTAGATTTTTCCTGTTATCCCAATAGTAAACTCTGGGTTTTATCATTCTTATTTTGTAACTTCAAGATGTGTGAATTAAATGTTATTTTTATACTTTCTTTTAAAGTTGAACTGTTTTAGCCCCTCTTCACTTTAGAGACAATGACCTTTGTGAAAATTGTTGGATGGCAGAATTTCTGCAGACTGTTCTTTAACTTGAACTTGTATGGTTATCTCTTTATGCTTTGACTTAGACTAAGCTTTCTGCAATAATGCTTACTAAATCCAAGCATACGGCATTCTGTTCTATAAGAATTATATAAGAATACTAAATAGACTAGGTTGTATTTATTTCAGAATCCAGTGCTAGGAGTCATGGGTGTGGCTCTTTGTTTCACTGGTGAAGACCTAAGTTTGATCTTTTGATGATGGTGCTATTGTCTCGGTATCTCCCTTGTTTTTATCCTTTTGAAATTAAAAACTATTCTGTTTCTTGATGTTATGAGCCTTATGAATAGTGTGTTCTCTAACCTTTTACCTTATACTTTCATCATGAATCAGTAATCCCAGCTTTAATCATTTATTGTAATGGTGGTTAAAGCCATACAATATTCTAATTTTACAGTTTTATCTAAAAGCATGGATTGTTATTTATTTGCTTTGCACCTGCACATCCGGTACTTTTTATTTAGTTTTACATCACAGTAGATTCATGGGTTCTTTAATTTCAGTAGCTTTTGGCTTCTGTGGACAAGCTGTTTTATGTTCAACATCATTCCCAGTTTTGCCAGAAACTCTTTCAATCTGTACCTTATGTCTTTTGAAGTGTGCTATCAGATTCTGAGCTTTTTTGCTTTCTTACACACACAGAAAAATTCTAGGTTCAGTTACACTTTTCCTGCCTTATACCTGTGTATCACTGAGAAGCAATCACTCCTCAAACTGCTGTTTCTTTTATTGAGGAATGGTATTTGGTTCATAAGATCATGAATGTTGTATACTTCTTACTATGGGGGTAGTATTGGTTTTTAGAACTCTTACTGGATAGAGCTGGCAATACATATGCATGCATACATATTTCTCTCTCTCTCTCTCTCTCTCTCTCTCTCTCTCTCTCTCTCTCTCTCTCTCTCTCTCTCTCTCTCTCTCTCTCTCTCTCTCTCTCCTTTTCCCCCTCTCTCTTTCTCTCTCCCCTAGGATATATATTTGTACTTAAATCTAGATTTCATATGGTCTTCCTCTTCCTTTTTTAATGCCATTCCTGTGGCTTGAACTCAGGACCTGGATGCTGTCCTTGAGCTTTTGTGCTCAAAGCTAGCACTCTACCACTTGAGCCACAGCTCTATTTCCATTTCTTTTTGCTTTTCTTTGTGGTTAATTGGAGTAAGTGTCATTCAGACTTTTCTTGCTTTGGCTGACCTCAAACTGTGTTCCTCAGAGATAAACCTCCTGAGTAGCTATGACTACAGATTTTAGCTGTATAGATGCCCAACTTCTAATCTGTATTTCTATTCTCCTTCTCCTACAGAGTATTTACTAACTGTATCCATCTTGCTATGCATACAAAATTATTTTAGAATTGCTATAGCACCATCCATGGTTGGTGATTCCTCTTGTATGTATCTTTAAACTTCCTTCATTCTTATCTCAACTACTTCTCATCCATCTGCCTTTCTGACTTACAGAATTATTTGACAGTTTCCTCTGTTTCCATCTTCCCTCTCATTTTTTTTCCCCTTACTGTCATCTTAGTAGGAGTTTGTAGGAACTATTTGCATGCTGTAGTTCCTCATGGGAACTCATGAGGATGTTCCATGTGTTGGTTATTTGAGTAACTGATGCCAGGTAACTGCCCATCATCTCCTCTTCATTTCCCCTAGCCTGCATCCCTCCCATGTCCTTCACGGACAATGTAGAGCTCCAGATAGTGCCTTTGAAGTTTCTGTTTCTGACAAACTCAGTGGCTGGGACTTCTTTTCAATTGTATTTGGAAGTAGACCTGAAAATGCAGGGATGTGGGTTGCACTGGAGAGAATATAATCAGCCTGTTTCATTATATATTTGTTTTGTGCTTGAGGAGTGAATACTACAATCAGGCAGCTCTAGATTATTTCACCCCAAGAAAAATTAGTAGACAAAATTAATAGAAAAACCACTACACACACACACACACACACACACACACACACACACACACACACACACACACACACACACACACACACACACACACACACACACACACACAGAGCCTGTTTCTGATAATCTTGCTTTTCTCATTAAATTGAAATTAGTGCAGACTTTTCTCATTGGCTTTCAAATCATGGATGTGTGTTATCTTTGGTTATTAGTAATGAACATAGTTTCAGGTTATAGTTTTCTTTTTCCCTCTATTAAATATATTAAGTAAGAAGATGAAATAATGGGAAATTTTACCTTTTAATTTTAAGATACCAAAAGGTGGAATCACTGAGGGATAGCAGTAACTAACAACAGATTAGGTAGCCAGTAGCCATCATTCATTTAAATGTTTTAATTTCTTTCTCTGTGCTTCAGTAAACAAAAGCTGGCATTTTCTTTCCATAGTATCTCCAATGACAAGGCTGTTGTTTCTGTCCTCTGGCTCAGGTACATTTTGGTGGTCAAATCTAAAACATATAGCAGGTTCACAGACATGCTTTTTTTTTTAACCCAAAAATCTCTTCAAACACTTGCTATATTGAAGCTTCTTTCTGTGCTTTATTTATTTATTTACTCTGCTTGCACTGTGGAATTATGGGTAAAGCTGCTTTAAATCAGAACCATGGTAAATAAAATGATTTAAAAAGAACATTTGACCAAGAATAATGCAAATCTTGCCATGTAAATAATCTAGGCTGAATTGGCTTAGAGATTTCAAAACAGGAAGAGCATCTTTGGAGATGTTTCTGGCATTTTTTTTTTTTTTTTGCTTTGCTGCAGATTAGGTTTAGCGACAAATTCCATCTGGCTACAGCTACATGCAGTCTCTCTATTGATTGGTTATATTGGGACTTCAGGGGAGTGTCCTTCAAATCGCTTTTCCCAGCATTTTTTAAAGCTCATTGAAGAGAGAGGGAGAGCCAGAAGAGGAGAAGGAAAAAAAAAAAGGACCCTGCATTGTTTCAATTTGCATCCAACATGCAAAACATAGTTCTAAATTTTTAATTAGCTAAGTGAGTGGTGAAAAGGAAAAGTGATATAACAAGCCTGGGTGAGCAGCTGGGATGTGTTGCCATGACGACAAGTTCAGCAGGCTGCCAGCGAGCATGTCAATGGGTAATATTGGGAGAGGGCTTTGAAACAGTGCCTGCTAGCCACAATGTGATTGGTCACGCCTCTGTTGTCTTTGTGTGAACCGGTGGATGCTGGGTAAGACCTAGAGTGAATGCTCAGCTTGTCTCAAGGCTGCAATGAGGTAATGCTTCTGAATCTTTGGGGATTATGAGCTCCTGCCTCCAAAAGACTGCAGTCTAGAGTGTTTTCATTCCTATTTGGGTTAATTACTGGCTCGAACATCTGAGGAAGTTTTACAGCTGCCTTTATTCATTCTTGTCTGTGTGCATGTGTGTATTATAGGTAACACGTGTGTACGTGGATCTCAGGCGTATTCTTAAAAAAAGAGAGAGATAACCCTCCATATTAGTCATTCTGCAGAGAGCCAACATTTCATTTGATTTCTGGCATCAGTGACAATGCCTCTTGATGGATAAATGTTATGTTAAAGTGCAGTTGTGTTGGGGTAAGCAAACTCATTCCTTTCTAGAGAATATTTTGGCACGGATTACTTTCTTAAATCTTTTATGTGATTAGTGTTTATAATAGACATTAAAAAGGGGGGTTGTAAAAAGGGTCCTCTTGGCTTGGTCAGTAGGTTTAGCTCATTTATGATCCTTTGAACAGAATCTGATTGCTTCAAAGTTATCTAGTGAATAATGCCTTGTAAAAGGAAGCTATGTTTATAAATATAGAGAAGTGGACATGTTGATGAGCGGCTGGTGAAACAAATATATCAAGGTGCTGATGTTACAGGGACAATGAACCAAGCCCCTAAACTGTAAGCCTGGTTCTCTGTGACACACATAGTGACTTGGATCCGCTCCAGGATTTTTCGGGTGGTTAGAGAGTATTTTATGATGTTCATCAATAGTAACCTAGTGCCCTGGAAAGGTGAGGGTTTTATCTGCATCTGTGGTGTGCATAACTGGTAGGGAAGCTGTATTGGCTGGTCATATGCATCCAGCCACAGATTGGAAGCATGTGAACATGAGTTTGGACTGAGTTCATGGAGCCGTCATATCTTGCCATCCTGCTGTATTTACCTCACAAACAGTTTGTAAAAAAAAAAAAAGTAAGCTTTTAAATGTTTAAAGCAAAGAACAAAAGACACCTCTGACAACAAGGAATGGCTTCTGCTACTGGGGCAGGGTACAGTGAACTCTGCCAGCTGCCTTGCCTGCTATGAGGTCAGGCCATAGGCACAACTTTGAATCTGGTTGATTGTCTAGCTTGACCATCAGTCACCATTTATGAAGTTCAAGCTCTGTGGCAGTCAGGAGCTGGTAGGTAGCTGAGTACCACACTTTCTTTACTCATTTAAAGAATGTAAGATTTATAGTCATCTGTATGGCTTTTCTTTATATGTCTTTGTAATGAAAGACTTTACCAAAGATAAACCAGTAGGATAGTATATCTAGGTTTTAAATAGGTAAGCAGCAAGAATAGGCTCTTGCATTGGAACTTTCACCAACATGTTGATTCTGTCTATGGCACTAATGTCTAACCACCTATACTTAGACCTCAAGCGGAGAAGCCCTCGAAGTAGGCGGACTGCAATCCTTTGTCTAACATCCAGCAGGATGCAGTGACCTCATGAAGAAAAATCCACCTGTTGATAAGACAGGCACTTCGTACTCTAAGCATTTTAATGTCCTCTTCCTTTCTCTGGGGAGAGAATAATTGTGTCATTTCAAATCTCAAGCAAGCTTTGCTAATTTAAACAATTTTTAGGTTCATTAATGATTTGGAGTTTACATAAGATTGGATTCTGTCTAAGACAGTCCAGTTATTATAGGCAAAATTAGTTTCTTATATTACCTCACAGACTATACAGGTTTCCTTACTTTAACTTGACTTCATATTTACTTAGCACCATACTCATGTGTCTGTGTTTTCTGTATTGTATACTAAGATGTTTTCCTTAATCAGGCAGCAAAATTCTAATCTTTTATGGTCATGTGGTTTAGCATGTCTCATTGGATCAGATTTGACGTGGTGAAATCTTCATTATCAAGCCCTCTGAGAGTATTTAACACATGCAAAATTGACATGTTCAAGATTAAGATAAATGATAGGTAAAGAAAAGTTCTGTTTGATAGACTGAGTTTTACAAGCTTTGAGCTATTTCAAAAACCCTCTCAAAAAGCAATTGCAAGTTCCAAACTGGTGTGAGTCATTATGTCCTGTGGCAGGTTCCACAATAAATGACTTGTGATCGATGCAAAGCCTGAAGTCCACAGATAAATCGCAAATGGAGTACTGTAGTGTGCCTCTTTCATCACTAATGGTATCAAATAAATAGTGCAGTAGCTTAGCAAAGGGCTGTGTCTAGAGGTAAAGTGTGCTTGGTAATCCTGCTGGTCTGTAAAGTTTCCAGAAATGTGACCCTGCAGGGAAACCTAGAGGAAAAAACCCTCTACTTGGAGATAATTCTAGTAGTTCAAGAAATTTAAAAATTAAAGAAATGTACATCCTCCTGCCTTCTATGTTTGCAAGGACAGTTTATTGGGCAGTAAGAATATAATAGAATTTGTGTGGGGAAAGCTGAACCTTAAAAGAGAATGCAAAACAGAAATGTAGAGATTCTGAAAGGCAGAATATCAAGAGTTTTAAGGCTTTGAGTGAGATGAATCTTAATTCTTCTGTAATTCTTTAGTGTAATTTTGATCACTTAATTCTTTTTTTTAATTGTGAAAATACCGCACAGAGGGGTTACAATTACATGAACAAGGTAATGAGTATATTTCTTATCAAACATTGTTGCCTCCTCCCTTGTTTTTCCTTCCCATCCCTTCCCATCTTCCCCCCACACCCCCTCCCCCTACTCCCCCCATCCTCCTGCCTCCTGTTCATTTTTCAACATAACATCTTGTACATCTCATTGTTGCAATGGGTCCACCTGTATCCCTAATTAAACAATTTGTTTTTTCCCTTCCCCTCCCCAAATTATACCAACAACAAATACAGCAAAAACAGGGGTGATACCGTGGACTTAATTCTTTTTAAGTGGATACTTTTCCCACATCTGCCGTCACTATCTCAGGTATGGAGGAGAGGAGTGGATGGATGTTCACACCACACTTATAAACTGAGGAAATTCCTTCAGATGAACAGGAAAAATATGATCCCACTAAGGAGATCATGGGCTCCATAAAGTAGACTTTTCTTATGCTATCAAAAACACTCAGCTTCATTCACAAAATGCCACTGAAGAATTTATTTTTTGTTTTGTTTCTTTGTGTGGGGTTTTTTTTTTGAGATAGAGTTTCAGTAGGTAGCTGAGTCTGGTCTTGGATTCAGAATCCTGCTGCCTCCACCTCTTGAGTACTCTTACAGACATGTACCACCATACTTGGCTGAAATAATTTTTAAGCAACACTAATTATTATAGTAAGAAACTCATCACTGATCAAGATGCATTGTATTCATAAACTGTTTTGTTAAAAGGCATCCCCTTATACAACTACTTAAAGATAATTTAAAAAAATGAAAAAGACTCTCACACTGGGCCTGGTCACCAGCTGTAATCCTAGCTCTTGAGAGGCAGAGGCAGGAAAATCCTGAGTTTAAGGCTGGTCTGGGCTACCTAGGAAGACCCTGTCTCAAAAACTGTTGTGGAAGTGGAAAGTCAAAGCTAATATGGATTAATTCCATATTAAAATGTTATATTCTTTTTTTCACCCTCCCCCCCCCAATACAGGGGTTTGAACATCCATATGAGCTACCACTTAAGCCATGCCCCCAAGACTTCAGTTTGGACCTTGTTTTTGAGATAGGATCTAGAGTTCATCTTTGCATGGGCTGGCCTTGAACTTGAGATCCTCCTACTTGGCTTTTCAACTGGGATTGCCGTTGTGGACCATTACTCTTAACAGAATGTTAGACTGTTTCTACTAGGATAAAACAAAACCTTCTAGGGTGCTAATTCAGTATTTTATTTATTGAAAATGGGCTACTGTGAAATGTATCTTTGTTCCACATAGGAAGGATTTTCCATCGAAGTAATGGCACTAGAAAGCACATGAGCAAGAGAATCTGCTGCAGAGAATATACATGGCAAGTCACTGTGGCTCTTCAGATGGGTAGCTAAATATTCAAATGTTATATTTGGACAGGACTGACATTTATATCTCTTCTTTTCTTTTTCTTTTTCTTTTTTTCTCAGTTGTGGGGCTTGAACTCTGGGCCTAGGTGCTGGTCCCTGAGCTCTTCAGCTGAAGGCAAGCGGTTTACCACTTGAACCACAGCACCATTTCCGGTTTTCTGATGGTTAATTGGAGATGAGTCTCACAAACTTTCCTATTCGGGCTGACTTTGAACTGGATCCTCAGAGCTCAGCCTCCTGAGCAGCAAGGATTACAGGTGTGAGCCACCGGTGCTCAGTTTTGATTTTCACATCTTTGTGACCTAGAATTCTTTTCTTCTTTCTTTTTCTTTTTTGTTTGTTTTTTGGTACTGGGGACCAGACCTGGAGTGTTGCACCTGCTAGGCGAGCACTTTGCCACTGAGCTACATCCCAGCCCTAGAATTCTTTTAATATGGCATACTTTATTTATTCATATCCTTTAAATGTATCAAATCCTTTCATAGTTGGAGCTGGTATTATTGGTTTTTTTAATTTTTTTATTATCTCTAAGCAGGTGTACAAAGGAGGTGCCATTTAACAAGACCGCTTATGAGCACAATATGCCTTGATCAGTGTCGCCCCTTCAGTATTCTCACCCCTCTTCTACCCACCCCTCCATTACTTTTCTTAATTTTGTGATATGTACAAAGAATTCTTGACTTCATTCTCCCCTCTTTCTTCTTTCATTCATGTACCTGTCTCTGCTTGGCCCCAGCTGGTATTATTTAGGTTAGATACTTGGTAAAGTTGTATAGAATGGGAAATGTGGTACTGGTAGGACAGATGTGGTCTGTATAAGTTATGCTTCTCTACTTGGGTTTCTCAAATTAGAAATTTGTTATTTACAGGTAGACAGTACTGTGTTCGTCTTTTCTTTTGTCCTGAAATACCAAGCACAGTTTTAAGTGCAAAATAGATGCTTGGAAAAAGGGTGCAGCGAATATGACAGAAAGGATGAAATGGATCAGAATCCAGTGTAAATGTGTGGAGATATAACAGTGACAACTCCTTCCCACTGTATAGTTGAATATAAGCCAATACTAAAATAAATAGATAAATAATCAAAATAGATTCTTATTTCGTTATCTAAATTTGGTTGGTTTTTATGTAGAAAAGTTATGGAAGAGGCTGGGAAGGTGGCTCAGTGGTAGAGCACTTGCCTTGCATGCCTGAGGCCCTGGGTTCGATTCCTCAGCACCACATAAGCAAAAAGAAAAACGCTGGAAGTGGCGCTGTGGCTCAAGTGGTAGAGCGCTAGCCTTGAGCTGAAGAGCTGAGGGACAGCACCCAGGCCCAGAGTTCAGGCCCCATGACCAGACCCCAAAAAAAAGAAAAGTTATGGAAAATTATTTCTGATCTCAGAGGAAATTGAAACCTTAGACATGTTTCCTGTTGACTTTTCTCTTTATCTCTTTTTCTGTTTCTTTCCATTACTATTATTATTAATTGTTATTACTATGGGGATTTGAACTCCAGAAGTTAATGCTTGCTACCCAAATGCCACTTGAGCCATGCCCCAGCCTTACCTTTAATTTTCTTATCACTGAATAGTGTTCTCTTTACCCATCCCCTCTTTTGATTGACATAAAAATTTGTAGACTTGAAGTTTAAATAGAAAAGGCATTATTTTGGTCAGATTTAAATCAAAGCATTTGTACACTATATATGACCCTTTTAACCTTTCAACTACGTCCAGCACGTTCTGGGTAAGAAGGGGTATGGAATGGTGACAAAGCACCCATTAAGTATATTAGGCAGAACCTCATTTAGATCCTGGACGTGTCATTTAGTTGCAGAAATACAGAGCAAATGAATCTGAATCTTCCTTTTATCTATTTAGACAGGGTTTTGCTGTGTAGCCCAGGCTTGCAGCACTAGAAAATCTCTGTGTGGCCCAGGCTGTCCTCAAAATCTTCTTGCCTAGACTCTGACTGTTGCAGAGTAAATACTTTAAGTAGAGAGTAACCCCATATCCTAGGATTATTCTAACTTAAATGGCTGCTGCATATAATGTGTATGTATAGTAGTTGCTTAATAAATGTTAATATCTGTCTGCATTTAATTGATAAAATGTCCAAGTATTTTCAACTGTAATGGCATACCTTCCCAGATGAGAGGAGAAACAGTATTTGTTTTTCAAGTCGGTAAGTTTTTCTGCCTTTTTGATACAATTACACCTTTGTAATATATTTGGTTTTTATCATTGCAAAACTACATAGATGCAAGTGCTATCCACATCATTGTAGCATTAGAAGTTTGATAGTAGAAAGCCAGCAGAGAACTGAGCCTTGATGGGAAAATCATTCTGGCAATTACATTTGGGGTGCATGGAGGAGACTAACATAGAGACCAGGGAGAAACCTAAGGGGTAGTGGTCTGGCTGATAGTAAAGCAGAAAGAGACACCTGATAACCAGTAGACCATCTGTACTGATGCTGGGGTGGGAAGGCATTGGAGGAACATGAGACAGGAATCCAGTGATCACCTTAAGTGTGCAGTAGTCCAAAGGTGAAAACTAGGATGTGCAAGAGGAAGTAAGATTCATGGCAAAGAGAAAGTTGATTTGGGACATGTTGAATAGAACCAGCCAAGGAAAGTTACAGAGACCCAAGATGTGAATTTAGAATCCAGATTTCCTTCTAGTAATTTATACATGATGAATTTCTCCAAAGAAATGAGTAAGTCAGCTATTTGGGACCCGAAAAGCTGAAACTGGGAAGAACCACCTTGCTTCTTTTCCATTTGATTGGCAGGTTGCTTGATCTCCTGAGTTCCCCAAAGCTTCTCCATGGCAGCCTATTCCCCCCACCTCCCCCAGCAGCAGATTCTCCAAACATCCTTCTCATGGTGTGAACCCACACCAGAGAACAAGTACTCCAATCCTCTATCAGTTCCAAGCAGTGCAGATGCCTGTGGGAAGTAGATACTCTGAACATTCAGAAACTTGGAGCTAAAGATAGATTTTATTCTTCCACACCATGTTTAATATAATTAGATAAAACATGACCTAGGACACACATGCATGTGTGTGCATGCTGATTCTTGGACTTGAAGTGCTGAGGCCCAAATGCTGTCCCTGAGCTTTTTGCTCAAGGCTAGTGCTCTACCGTTTGATCCACAGCTCCACTTCTAGCTTTCTGGTGATTAATTGGAGATGAGAATCTCAGTCTTTCCTGCCCTGGCTAGCTTCCCAAATGCCATCCTAAGATCTCAACCTCCTGAGTAGTCAAGATTACAGGCTCAAGTCACCAACTGCTGGCATTCCACATTCTTTTTGAGAACTATTAATACAAGCTGATTATTCTTCTCTTTGTCAGATTTTGCTTCAAAATTTTCTTTCACTTGATTCAACCATCAGTGTCATAGCTATTATGGTTACCTTCCATGAAACCTTTAATTACTATCACCTTGGGCAAGTTACCTAACTTACCTAGATTTCATCTGCACCATAGATATGATAGTAACTATTTCATAAGATTTTGAGAAATAAATAGCCCAGTGTTTGTGATGCTCCTTGGATAATACATAGTTTACAAGGGCACTGAATAGAGGACAGGATTATTAGTCATAAGAGGAACGGAGAGATACAGTGGGTCCCTAGCTAGGCATTAGATAGGGTTTTGAGATAGGGAGGGATGGCTGGGTACTGGTAGCTCATGCCTGTAATCCTAGCTCCTCAGAAGGCTGCGATTTGAGAATTGCAGTTTGAAGCTAGTCCAGGTAGTCCATGAGACTCTTATCTCCAGTTAACCACAAAAAGCTGGAAGTGAACAGTGGCTCAAGTGATAAGAGTGCCAGCCTTGAGTGAAAAACTAAGAGACCGAGCTCAGTGCCTGAGTTCAAGCCCCAGCTCCTCTTCCCACAAAGACAGCAGGATAATGTGATAATGTTTGTAAAGCAAGGATGGGCATGCAGACACTGGAACATATACTGGCCATTAAGGGTGGTGTTTACACCTGGTAGTTGGTTATGTAGGGCCCAAGATATGTCTAACTTAGATCATTTGTTCAGTGCCAGATGCTCCAATTGTCTTCTTTGCTTAATTTTAGCTTTGTGAAATCAGAAATAGTTATGATTACAGAATATAGTAAAAATGGTGATACTAAATATGAAAGTAGTAAAAAACTGGACTTGAAAGATAATTAGTTTTTAGATGATAAAAAGTATAGTGCTAAAATATATGAAATGTTGAAAATTAAAAACAAAAATGGATGATGTAGTAATGCTAAGTTTGGAAGATGAATCATGCATTTTTAATGCAGGAAAAGATAAAAGGAATGCAAAGAATAATGGGAGATGTATTTGAAAAATAATCAACTGATATACATTAAAATAGCTGAAAGCTGACATGAATTGGGGAGCAAGTGTTAATGCTTTTGTTAATCAAAAGATATTAAAAGTGTAACACTTGAACTTCAAAACTCTGGACATGATAAATGGAATGAGAATATGAATTAGATCTTAAAGAATTAACTAACTAAAAAGAACCTTTCCTCTCTTGTCTGAAATCTTATCCAAGGGTTCTCAGACTTGAACTTCATACACCAAGAGAGCTTCAATAATGGATTTGTGTTATTCAATGTAAATTTGCCATCTTTTAGTTCCTGAAATGAAAGACTTAAAAACTTGTCATCTATTAGCACCATTTTTGCTTTAAAAGACAAAACATTTCTCTCTCACACACACATAATAAAATCCCATTTTGAAACTAAAGAGAGTTACTTTTTATGAAGACTTGAGTTATTCTTTTTTCTTCTTTTTATGTAGATCAGTGTAATCATTATACACACAAATGCAGACCTACCCACTCGAATTTGGGAAGTGCTGCTGTGTGCTAACGTGACCAGCTCAGGACAGCTCTGGAGACAGAAATCCTACCGCCTTCATGACTACCAAGTCAGCATTGAAAATTCCAATCCTTTGCCATGCAGAAGCTCTGCAGCTTCATACAATCCCATTTGTCCAACCTTTCTTTGATTTGGTGTGTTCAAGATCAATAGAAAGCCCACGGATTGGGAGAAGATATTCACTAGCCATACAACGGATAAGGTTCTCATATCTAAAATATACTTGGAACTAAAAAAACTAAATCCCCCAACAACAAATCCTCAAAGAAACAACTGCCCAATAAATATGGGCTAAAGACAAATAGAAACTTCTCTGAAGTGGACATAAGAATGGCCAATAGACACATGAAGAAATACTCAGCCTCTCTAGCCATAAAAGAAATACAAATCAAACATTGAGATTTCACCTCACCCCAGTTAGAATGGCTATAATCAAGAACACTAATAACAACAGATGCTGGAGGGGATGTGGACAGAAGGGAACCCTACTGCATTGTTGGTGGGAGTGTAAACTTGTTCAATCACTTGGGAAAGCAGTATGGAGGTTCCTCAAAAGACTCCACATAGAGCTCCCCTATGACCCAGCAATCCCACTTTTGATGGTTACCCAAATGATCACAAACAAGGCCATACTAAGGCTACCAGCATAACTATGTTTTATCGCAGCATTATTTACCATAGCTAAGATATGGATCCAACCCAAATGCCCTTCAGTGGATGAATAGATTAAGAAAATGTGGTATATGCATACAATGGAATTATATGCCTCCATCAGAAAGGTTGACATTGCCCCATTTGTTAGGAAATGGAAAGATTTGGAAAAATCATATTAAGTGAAGTAAGCCAGGTGCAAAGAAACATAGGTCCCATGGTTTCCTTTATTTGCAATAACTAGTACATGTGTAGGACAAGCAGAAAAGGCCAAAAACGATGTACATATGACCATATAAGATGATGTTAAGTGAAATGAACCCCAAGTTAGGGACACAAATATCTTTTTTCTTTCTTGCTATTATTTCTAATGTATTTATCATGTACCATGTGATTTTTTTTTTGTTTATTTGTATGTTCCTCCCCACAGAATAGCCCCTGTTTTCACTGTATTTGATATCGGTGTCCTGAATCTTGTATATACACTTCTCTAATCTGGGGTGGGGAAGGGAAAAAACAAAATGCTTGAATAAGGATACAGGTTGACCCATCGTAACAATGAGATGTACAAAACACTATGTTGAAAATGAACTTTACATCTTCGGCGGGCAGGGGCAGGGTAGTTGAGGAGGTGGGGAAGGAAGGGATGGTAGGGGGAAAACAAAGAAGGAGGCAACAATGCTCAATAGGAAATGTACTCATTACCACGCTCATGTAACTGTAACTCCTCTGTACAGCTTTTTTACAATAAAAAACATACAAAAAGAAAAGAAAAAAAAAACTCCAATCCTCCTTTCAGATCCCAAGCCAATTTGTCAAAAGGATCTTTGTGGCCAGGAGATTTTTTTCCCCCCTTCTTTTTTAGAGAGGTGGTTGAGTTGCAGGGGGGAGGGGGGAAGGGTGGGGTGGGGGTGGTAGTAAGGATAAAAGGTAAATAGTGTAACACAAAGTAAAATTTTAAAGTGCGTAGAACTTGAGGCTATGCAAGCTGGAATGTTTTCAATTCTAACATGCAGTAATAGGATCCAGCAACATGCTGGGGATCGTATCTTTCTTCATCAGCCATTTGTTCTTAAGCCTTTTTTTATGAGGTGTGGAACTTTAAAAGGGCCAGTTGTGCTATTCTCATGAGAACTGACTCTGGTATTAGAAAAATAGGAACGTGGCAGACACACTGACTCGGGAAAGGTAACAGAAAAGTTTACCAATCTAAACAGATCACTGAGTGTGTAATCACCTCCATCAACTTGAAAAAAAATTAAAACCTTGGAATTACAATGACTGACTAAGAAAAGATATAAAAGGAGAAATGTGAGAGAGGAAAATGCATCATGATTTATTTTAAGAAAGTTTAGAATGGCCTAATCTTCAGAATCATTTGCTTTAAAAAAAGCTATTTTTATACTCAATATATAAACTCTAGTCTTAAAATTTACACTGTTTGTAGCTCTTAGATGTCAAATGTGTATCTGGTATTGGAGAAACTATTGATCTAAGACCACACTTTTGGTCAAGTTAAAGTATGAAAGAGCTGATCAATCACTCAACCTCTTGAAATAAATTGTTACCAATTTCTTGGTCCAGAGATGAGAAAATACTTCCTCTTATTTTGTTGCCAGTCCTCAATTTCAGTCTACAACTGACTGAAATCTGTATGTGTATATCTGTTTGTGTGTGCATGTGTTCACCTGAGTTGAGTTGGAGTTGGAAATGTTCTCTTGCTTGGTGGTTGTCGTCGTTGTTTTGTTTTTTGTGGCATACTGGAGCTTGAATTCAAGGACTCACGCTCTCCCTTGGGTTTTTCACTCAAGGCTAGAGCTCTACCACTTGAGCTACACCTCCACTTCTAGATTTTTGATAGTTAATTAGAGAAAAGAGTCTCATAGATTTATCTGCTGGTTTTGAACTGCAGTTCTCAGATCTCAGTTTCCTGAGTAGCTAGAATCCTGAGTGAGCGACCTGTGCCTGGCTTTGGCTTATTTTCTGATTTCTCGTGTTTTTCTTGAACAATGCTAAGTATGATCTGTCAGACCGCATCAATAACCATTGTTCTCTGAATACGTATCAGTGACAGACTCACTGGTAGATAATTCAGTTGAAATGGTTCCTGAGCCACAAGGCAGTCGGTGAACACTGTGCTCACTTGGGGAGGGGTGCTCCTCAGCTATCCCCTCTGCGTTGGATGAACCACATACAGATTGCCACTCACTGAAGAGCTCCCAGGAACCCTGTTTCCTCCCCCAGGCCACACCTAACTCTCCTCATGAGACCCATGTGTAAGTGGCCCCTCATGAGTCATAGGGAACCACTTTGACGGAAAGGTGGTTACCACCCGTGCACAATAGCGTGGGGACAGGCAGATAGCAGAAGCATCTGTGTGGAGTGGCTGGAGCTGGGAGGCCACCTTTCTGTGCCCCACACTGTCTTTCCACTGTCTCTGCAACACTTTGCTGTCTCCGCAAAGTGTTGGTACCAGTAACCAGAATGAAAATGCTCATTTGGCTTGATTAGGAAAATTCATCTATTATACATAAGCCTAGAACGCAAATCCACTCCTGCTGAGTGTATAATTTTCAAGTCTCTCTCTCTGTTTCTCTCTCTCCTCTCTCTCCTCTCTCTCCTCTCTCTTTCTCCTCACTGTATTTCTAGATAGAGTAGAATTTTAACTACTGCCCCACAAAAGATTTCTCTTAACAGACATTTCCCTGTTATACTATGAACAGCCTGCTCCAGCAAATGTAATCAACATTATCACATTGTCTTCATGAAGATCTTTAAAGATAGCTACCTGGTTCTATGCCCCAGTTATAAAAAAAAAACATTAGAACTTGGGGTTTAGGTTATTTATGCATAGCCTTTCCATGGTTGAGATGAATGGTTTGGATGGAATATTTTGAGTCGGTACATGTAGTGTAGCATCCAGTCAGACTCATATACTGAGTGTACATGGATGAAGACATTCTTCTGGATTACAAATAGCAGCAACTTGAAGTACAAGAGAAAGGAGGACCGAACATTCTTAGGGGAAAGTCTAGGCCATTTCTTATTCTCCTACAAGTTGTAACGGGCTGGGCCAGGAGGGATTCTGTGAGAGCCCCATCACTCCTCTCGGTGCTATAGATAAAAGAGAGAGGGTCAAAAAGGGAAGCGATGAAATCCATAATTACATGTGACGCTAATGATCTGGTTTGTGGCTAGCGTGGGTGCCTCAGTTCTCCTGGTCCATCGAACACTGATGACAAAGCTCATTAGTGTTTGTGCCAGAGGGTGGACTCAGGGAAAAGAGGTCGGCACGACTGTCAATCGCTTTAGCTTCTCATTAGTAACTTGAAAGAACATATTGTGCCAAAGAGGGCAAAATCACAATCAAGGAGGTAACTTTCATATACCCCCATCCATCCACCACCCTCACAGAGCTGGGAAAGGAATGTCTGGCACGTGGGAGATGTGGGACGTGTGGGCATTGAGATGGAATCTTTTTTGAGACAGAAGTAAAATATAAACAACAACAATGAAAAGAAACGTAGCTTCAACAGTCCTAAAATAAAAGTTGTCTTTATAAAAGGGAAACAGAGACTGAAATGAACATAACTTGCTGCTCCTATTGTTTAAAACAATAAAATACAAATTACACTCCATCTTGCTTCTTCCATGATGGAGCAGGCAAGCATCCCTTCAAACCTGGATGCTGGCTGTAGCTATGGAGGACTCTGAAAACACATGGTGCAGGAACATGGGAAAGGAGATCCCCAACCAAAGTACAGGTTTTTGCATACCTGTCTGTCCACCTGTAATAAGCTTAAAGGCCATCCCAAGCCCAGCTGGCATCCCGGTGTGGTCAGAAAAACCTTCAAGAGAAACACTCATTTGCAGGAAAGGAAACTCAAGTCACTTTCTTTTCTTCTTTATTTTGGGGAGTGGGGAGAGATGGTGGTGGTGGTGGTGGTGGTGGTAGTAGTCATGGCCTGTAGTCATGGTAGTCATGAACTCAGGGCCTATCCCTGAGCTTTTTTGCTCAAGGTTAGTGCTCTACCACTTTAAGCCACAGCTCCACTTCCAGTGTGGGCTGGGTAATTGGAGATAAGAGTCCCACAGACATTCCAGCCTGGGCTGGCTTTGAACTGTGATCCTCAGATCTCAGGCTCCTGAATAGCTAGGATTATGGGCTTGAGCCGCTGGAACTCAGCTATTTTCTTCTTTTGTTCTCTCCTTCTCTAAACTGTCCTGTGGAGTCCAGCAGCAAAGCGGAGAGGGTAGGCACCTAAAACTGTGAAAGGGGGCAAGCCATCCTCCTGATTAGGAGTTCATTGGGAGCAGTAGTCCCAATGGGAAACACATTGCCATTGCATCAGACTGAGACTGATTGCCGGAAATATGATGTGGTAGCTGAGCAAGGTGAGTGAAGTCCCAGCCTCCTGGGAGAAAGACCATGAAAATGGGCCCTGGAACTCAAAAGTGTCAGGGAGATCACAGAAAGAATCATGTGGTTTTTTTCTTTAAAAAAAAATATTTACTTACTTTTTTATTGTTTTAATTATATTTATTTATTGTAGAGTTGATATACAGAGGGGTTAAAATATTGCATAACATATTGTCTAAATGCCTGGACTAACTTCTTAGAAGCTGTATATGATTGGATCAGATCATAAGCAGCATTCCGAGCACTTAGAGAGCTGAAAGCAGAGCTAGCCCAACACAAAACCCCACCTGACCACTGTGCCATACATATGGGGCAGCAGCATCATGAAGACTCTGAGTAGAAACCTGCCATGATACTCAACCTGGTGTAACTGCTTTGAATCTGCAACCTGAACCTAACTGTTGGTCACCTGCTTATAAAAAATATATACTTAGCCAGGCATCAGTGGTGCATACCTGTAATCCTTGCTACTCAGGAGGCTTAGATCGTAGTTCAAAGCCAGCACAGGCAGCAAAGTCTATGACACTTTTATCTCCAGTTAACCAGCAAAAATCTGGGAGTGGAACTGGAAAGTCTATGAGACTCTTTTCTCCAACCAATCACCCAAAAACCAGAAGTGGAGCTGTGCTTAAGTGGAAGAGCACTGTCACCCACAAAAACTCAGGGATAATGTCCAGACCCTGAATTCAAGCCCCAAGACTTGCACACACACATGCATGTGTGTACACACACACATACACACAACACAGTTGGAAGTAGAGTTGTAGCTCCAGTGGCAGAGTGGAAGCTTTGAGCACAAAAAGCTCAAGGACAGTGTCCAGGCCCTGAGTTCAAGGCCCAGGACCTTCACACACACACATGAATAAATTAAATTAATGTTCAACATTGTCCATAGGATTCCAAGACTCATCTCATAATTCAGTAACATTACTCAAAATTTCTCAGTGTATGAAAAACTAAGTTCATTTCAAGTTCTGTAAAAAGGAGTTAGCAATTATAAATACTGAGATGTCACAGATGATGGAATTTTCAGCCATGACTGTAAAGGAACCATTACAATCATGGTCCCAGAGGTCCCAGAAGTCCCAGAAGGATGGGAATAGAACATACGTTTCAGGACCAAATGAAGATTTCAGAACTGAAATATGTAATAACCAAAATTAAAAATTTATGAATGGCCTCAATGAGTGGAGGCAACAGGAGAATTGGTGAATGTGAAGGTAGATCAATAGAAACCATCCAGTGTGAACAGAGATACGAAGACTTGAAATGGCTCGGACACCAGCAGTTCACGTCTGTAATCCTGAGATCTCAGGATCCTGGTTTGACGCCAACCCAGGGAGGAAATCCCTGAGATTCTTCTCTTCAACTAACCATCCAAAAACCAGAAGTGGAGCTGAATGTATCTCAAGCAGTAGAGTGCCTGCTTTGTAGAAAAAAAAAATACCCAAAAAGACAGTGCACAGGCCTTGAGTTAAAGCTTCAGAACCAACACAGAAAGAAAAAAAAAAGATTGGCAAGTTACATAAATGCATTATCAGAGATGGGTGGAATGGTTAACAAAAGTGTTTCACATTGTGTCATCAAAGTTCCTTAAAGAAATAATGGCCAGAAACTAAATTTGGTATTCAAGATAAACAAAAAATAAAGATGACTGACTCTCAACAGAATAAACTCAAGGAAATTCCAAATTAGAACCATCATAAACTGCTGAAAATAAAAAAAGAAAAATCTTAATAACGAAAGAAAAATGATATGCAGTGTCTAATTACAAGTTGATAACACATTGAGTGGCTGCACATTTATCACTAGAAGCCACCAAAGCAACTACAGACAGGGTGACATGTATCTGTAATTCCAGCTTATCTGGGAGATGGAGAATGGGAAGGGGCAGTTCTAAGCTAGTTTGAGGGGGGAAAAAAGACTCCCATCTCAACAAACAAGCTGGGCTTGATGGTGTCTGTGTAATTCTAGTTACCCAAGGGATTGTGGGTACGAGGATCAGGGCATAAGACCAATTCCTGGAAAAAGTGTGCAACTTTTATTCTAACTAAACAAAAATGGCTAAGGATATGACCCAAGAACTATACTATAGTATTTGTTAGGAAACTATGAAGCTCTGAATTGAACACCTATATAGTGCCAAAAACAAAACAAATATAAACAACCTTGCCATGACCAGAAAGACAGTGGAACAATGTTTTTGAAATATCCAATGACAATAAAAAAAGAAATATCTAATGAATATATCCTCCAGATATTAAAGTGAATTCACTATCTTCTCCAATTAAAAAAAAATAGTTGACTGCTGCAGTCTTAGTCTAAAAGAAAAGGGAGATAATTATAGCACTGGAAAACCTGGACCATCAATAATAAAGGAAAAGTACTGAAGCAAAATTTCTTCGCAAATATAGTTAATTATTCTTAAATTCTTTTAAATGTGACTAATGATGGAAAGCAAATTATTGTTGCATTGATGAAGTTTTCCATGTATACAGATGTAATACATAGCATTATTACATAAAAGAAGGACAAGTGACTAGTTTGGTGGTAAAATTTATTACTCAAAATAGTAAATATCCTGTGTGCAATGAAAAATTATGTATACGTCTTGAAGAATCTAGTACAGGAACTAAAATATTACACAAAAATACAGTAAAAGCTTAATAGATAAATGTAAATAGGACTAATATTAAAATAATTAAAATGAAAGTAGGGAAGGTAAAAAACAGGAACAAAATCAGAGAAGAAACATTAATAAACGATATCTGAACACCAACACATAAATGATTACATATGGTCTAAATATAGCAAATAACAGAAATTATGAAGGTAGGTTTTTAAATAACTCAAGAGTAGGCTAAAAGCAAAGTATTTTAATATAATTTTATTGTTATTATTAAGATGTTGTACAGAGGGGTTATCATTTTATAAGTCATGTAATGAGTACATTTTTTTTGGACCATGTCACCCCTTTCTTCAGAAAGGGAAATATTTTTAAAAACAATATGCAATGGAAGCTAGAGTAAATGTCAGTAAAAGACTTCTGGTAAAGAGCCAGGTGCCGGTGGCTCACGCCTGTAATCCTAGCTACTCAGGAGGCTGAGATCTGAGGATCCCGGTTCAAAGCCAGCCCAGGCAGGAAAGTCCGTGAAACTTTTATCTCCAATAAACCACCAGAAAACCGGAAGTGGCGCTGTAGCTCAAGTGGTAGAGCGCTCAACTTGAGCTGAAGAGCTGAGGGACAGCGCTCAGGCCCAGAGTTCAAGCCCCACGACCAAAAAAAAAAAGACTTCTGGTAAAATATATTGCCAAGAATAAGATGGCCATTATATAAGGAAAAAAATAGTTAAATTCACTAAGATGGTATAGGAAGCATGAAGCATATGTTCCTAAAAACAGATTTTCCAAGTACATACAAAATAAAGGAAAAATACATATATTTGAGTTGTTTAACATAATCACCTCAGTAATTTTGAAAACAAGTATCTAGAAAACCAGTAAGAGCACAGAAAAATTGACAGTGCTATCAAGCAACTTGATCTTAATGATTTTTTCTAAAATATTCCTTCTCCACATACCAGAATACATAGTCCTTCACATTCTCAGAGAATGTTCATTCATCAAGGTAACATAGGACCTGAAGATGGCTTGAGACTGGAATCTAAAAACAACTGAAAGAATTATAATGATCCAAAGTGATTCTTTTACCATAATGGAATTTATCTAGAGCTCAATAACTGATAACTGCTAAATAGCCAAGAGTCTACTTTTAAGTAATCCATGGAGCAAAGAAGAAATCCCAGGGAAACTAAATGTTTTTTAACTACTTTGAACAAAAATGAAAGTATGTCATTGTTCATATGAAACAGCTAAAGTAAGGCTGGAGGGAAACATTGAATTTGAGTGCACATACTAGAAAAGAACATGAAAAGACATACAATGAGCAATCTAAGCTTTTGCCTAAAAGAAGCAGTACAAGGGAGGAGGTTGTAGAAAATAAATCCAAGTAGATAGTAAGATAACCACCAAATCAACAAATTAGAAAAAACAAAAATAATATAGAAAACCAGTGAAATTGAAAAGCTAACTCTTTAAAATTATCATTTAGATTACTAAAGCTCTAGCCAGATTGATAGGAAATTACCGAGGTACAGAATAGAAGAAGATAAAATACTATAGTCCCCACAGACATTAAAAGTGTATTAAGTAAATATTACAAATAGCTTTCTTCACATAAACTCAACAGTATGGGTTAAACCCTGAAAAAAGAAACTATGAAAACTCATCAAGAAGCCAGGTGCCTGTAATCCTAGTTACTCAGAGGCCTGAGACCTGAGGGTTATGGTTCAAAGCCATAATTGGGCTTTTAAAAGTCCAATTAACCACCAAAAATAGCTGAAAATAGAGCTGTGGCTCATATGGTAGAGTCACTAGCCTTAGGCCCTGAGTTCAAATCCCAAGTCTGGCACAAAAATAAAAAAAAAAAATTAAAAAAATGCCCACCTCATCAAGAAGGAAAAGATCAATGTGTTTTCAATAAATTCACACATTAGAGAAATCTGTTAAAATATGATACATCACTACTCTTCCTATTTCTGAAATTATAACTATTTGTCACAAGAAGTTATTTGTCCTTACTACTGTTCCTTGCTTTCTAAAATAAATGCTTATTTATGCCTTAAAAGAAATATATCACCCAAATAATACAATGTCTTTTCAACAAATTTAGCTTATACTTTCCAAAAAGTACAAAAATCAAAGTATTCTAGGTTCAGATGATTTCACTGGAGAATTTTACCAAACATTTGTAGAAGAAATAATGGGAATTCTGCATCATTACTTTCAAAAATAGAAGAGCAAGCAACACTTTCCAAACCATTTTATGAAGTCGGCATATCTCATACTCAGAGCAAAGTACCATAGAACTCTACAGTCAGTGTTCCTCATGAACACAGGCGTGAAACATCCTCTTTAAACATTAGCAAGTTTTATCCTGCAGTTTCTAAAAAGAATGTTAAATCCTAACCAAATGTGCTAAGCCTTAGGATGGAGGCTAATTCAGCACTTGGAAATTAATCAGTGTAATCTATCACATTATTAGACTTACGATAAAAATCACAGAACAATTGATTCAGAAAAAGCAATTGATAAGATTAGCATATATTCTTTTTTTTAGCATATAGTCTTGGTAAAAACTTCTAAACAATCTAGGAGTAGAAGAAAACTTTCATTTTTTTTTTAATTTGAGACAGAATCTTGCTGGATAGTCTAAACTGGACTTCAACCTGCAAGACCTCGTGCGGTCTCTGGAGTGAGTGCTTGAATTACAGGCATGCAGCACTATACCTACCTTTTTTCCCCATCATCATTATTATTATTTCTATTCTTTTGCTGTACTGGGAATCAAATCCAGAGTCTTGTATGTGCTAGTCAAGTCACTATACCATTGAGCTATATTCCTAACCTGATATTCTATTAGTTTTACATTTTCAATAGGCTTTTTCGAGTTTTGTAAACACCTCATTATTAGAGATGTGTTCTGACTTCCATGGTTGATATATGAGGGCAACATAGAGAATTAACCTAATGTAAATTACACATATTTGATGAGTAGATGGGTTAGTAGCCCAATAAGTATTTTTAAGTCAACAAATGCAGTAGTCCTTCTTTATCTTTGGGGGACCCCTGGTAGATGTCAGAACAAACCAACCATGGACTGTACTTTTTCCTATACTCTGATAAGGTTTCACTTCTGAGTTTGACCCAGTAATAGGTTATGAATAAAAGCTAATAATAAATTATAACAACATGCTGTGGCAAAAGTTATGGTAACAAGTAAGTTATGGTAAGTTAAGGTAAAAAGACCTTATTGAAATGATGCGTATGGCCAAAATAGATTGTTGTCAAGGATGGAAAGAGACCAATGAAACTTCTTGAAATTGTTTAGGAAGGTAAAAGGGGGATAAGGAGAATGACAGTTGGTAGTGATTGTCCAGAGTACATTGTACACGTGCATGGAAATGTCACAATGAAACCCCCACCTTGTATAGCCCACCTGTGCTAATGACAAATGAGCAAACAAAAAATCTTGTTGTATTTTGACTTTTCTGCTTACGAGAAGCACTTAGAGCTTGTCTTTGAGGAATCTCCACTGTCAGCCTCACAACTCTTGTTTTTGGAGCCATCATCAAGTGAAACGAGGTCTACTTGAACACAGGATATCAAAATAGACACAGATATGAAATTAGTGATTAGGGAGTGTAAACTGTGGATATACTGCACAGAATTCATATCCCTGGTAAAATGGAGTAAGATTGAATATATCATCATGTCAGGTCCAAAACTATGCAATGCAAAACACATATATTGTTGGTTTCTGGAATTTCCATTTAATCTTTTGAGATGGTGGCTGATATTTTGAAATTGTGATAACTAAAACCTCTGAAAATGAACTTGTGGATAAAGAGAGGAGCCACTGGTTTGGTTGCTGAAAATAGAGGAGTAGAACGCAGCAGTCAGAACTTGCTCTCATTCTAGCTTGTAGGAAGAAAGACAAACATAGACATGAGATCCCATGTGCAGGCTGTGTTAAGATATGAGCAAAGCAGCATGCTGATGGCACCTCCCAAAGCATGTGTCTGATTGTAGCTTCCTCTGTCTGAAGGCTCTGTTTGGAGCTACACATAGTTCAAGTTCAGCCAGGGCATGCGAAGTTCAAGTTTATTGTGAAAATGATTGCACACTGTCTGGACTTACTTTGCAGTAATTTCCCCTCTCCTATTCATAGCTGTTTTGGGAAGTGTTATGATACCGTCTTTATACGGGTGTTTACTTTTCATTCCTCAGTTAATTGGAAGCACCTTGGGGACAGAGATTAGTTACATAGCTAAGTCTTAAATATATATATATATATATATATATATATACACACACATATGGCAGCCATTGCAGTCTTCAGATTCCCCCCAGATTTCATCTTACCCAGGAGGAATGCAGCCCATAAGAGAAAATAACTTGGCCATAATTAAATAAGCTAATGATAAAGTAATTCAGTTTCTTAGCCCTTTGACCTGGTAAGTAATTTCAGCTAAAAGAGCTCTATGACTCAATAATGGTATATCTTGAAAGGAACTGATATGCTGGTGATGGTTTTGAAAACTAATTAGAAAATAACATATTCAGGTATAGTTGTTGCTTCTCAAATTGGGGGCAATCTTGCCCCAAGGGATTGGAACCATGCACAGGTTACTTTATTATGTGGCCTCAATATAAATGTCCTGGACAATGTCCCCAAGGGGTCAATTCATCTGTAACTTGGGGAAGTAATGTTGAATTGTGTTGAATGTAAGTTAATTTAGCTCTTTTTTTTCCCTCTTCTAACGATCAGCAAATTACTGCAGATTAGAATGTATATTTTATCTGACTTTCAGAGATAGTCTTTTGAGTGGGATTTTATTTTTCTCCTGCCAATTCCAGGCACCTCAGGCATGGCATCACTCTCCTTTGCCACTAGAAATACTGTGTAGAAATATCTGAGATATATTCAGGGTATTGTTGTTGTCATGTGTGTGTTTGTGGACTGGAGTTTGAACTCACAGTTTTATGATTGGTAGGTCAGTATGATGCCATTGGAGCCACATTTCCAGTCTCTTTGTTCTTGTTATTTTTGTGATAACATCTTGCTTTTGGCCTGGAACAGCCTGGAAGGTGATCCTCCTGTTAATGCTTCCCACCATAGCTGGGATGACAGGCATGCTCTGCCATGTCCAGCTGTTGATTGAGATGAGATCTCAGTAACTTTTTGATCAGGCTGGCTCTGTACCAAGACTCTTTCAATCTGTGCCTCTTGAGTAGCTAGGATTTCAGGCATGAGCCACTGGCACCCAGACTTCAGAAAATTGGAAAGAAATCATCCATAAATCCCAATATTAGTGTAGTAAAATTACAATGGAAAAGAGGGATGTTTCTTATGTTTCCCATAGGACTTGAAAAATTAGCATAAAAGCAAATCAAGAATGTGCTCCTTTTAACTGGAAAGTCTACAGGTTCTCAGTTTTTCTTAGTTTACTGTCATCTTTTTCTTCCTTGTCTTCTTTGGACTTTGATTAAAGGCAGTCAGGAGAGAGAAAAATGTACACCATATTGCAGTTTGGAAAACTGAGTGACTGCATTTGTAATTTGTTATCTAAAGTACTTCTGGAGAAACCCTGAAACAGCTTTCTTTGGATATATTTTACCAGGTGTTGTAGAGTGATAGGAAGGTGTCCACAATGAGAATAAAGAGATTTGAGTGTTAATTCTGGCTTTGTTACAAACTCATCCCTTTGGGCTACTCACTTCCCCATCTGAGCTCTCCATTATCTACTATGAAATGCCAGTAAATGAGATGACTTTGGTATCTCCCCGAGCTCTAAAATTTTATCGTTCATCTTCTCGGTCTCTCCTATGAACTGACAGAATCAAAGGACTCTTGGAGATTTTAGGAAGCAGAACTGTGAGATTCTTTGTTCATGCCGATGTTCCCTGATACTTGCAAGGATGCTCTTTAAGTATTTGATTTCATTGGCTGTACTGTGGTGTTTCTAATCCACCTTTAACTGTCATCGTTTCTTCCCCTATTACCCAAATGCACTTATTCAGTAAACCCTGAGCTATAGCGAATGGCCCTGGAAACTTCAGAATTGTTTTTGAAACTGCTTTAGTTGAATTTTTAATTTGTGTCTATTTCTCAGATTTTGTGCAATCAGGAAAATCTGATCTGTTGCTGGTACTCGGGAACTTCTGTTTAGAGGATGTCCGCTCTTTTTGAAAATTCCTCAGTTTGAATAAATATTCTACCCTGGGCACTACTATGGCAAATATCAGGCAACGTTTACAGCATGGTCTATTGGATGGATTCTGGGCAAGGATATTCTTCCTACCTTCCCCCGCCCCTCACCCCGACTTTCCCCCTTCTCTTCCCTCTCCTTCCCTTTTTCCCCTTGTCCTCTCTCCTCTCTCCTCCTTTTTCCTTCCTTTTTCCCTTTTCCCTAAGTTTGGGCATTTAACCCAGGGTCTCCACTAAGTTTCCATCCCAGCTAGGAATGTGTTTTGGTTGGTCCCCTAATATTTCATGCTGAGCATTTGGGATAATGCTCTTGTGAAGAGGAAAATTTTCTCTTACATCCCTCTGCTTCTCTCTTCTCTGATTTAATTAAGCATTGTACATCTTATATTGTTTTTCACAATAGGTTTTTACCTTGTCTTAATTATTTTCTCTCTTTAGGGACATCCCATCTTCTGTTTTTTTCTTTTTGCTGGTTCGGGCTTGAACTCAGGGATTTGTACTCTAGCTCAGCGTTTTTGTTCACAGTTGGTGCTCTACCCCTAAGCCACACCCCTCCTTCTTGTTAATCGGCAATAAGAGTGTTGAATTTCTCTACATGGGCTTCAAGCCTGTGATCTTGAGATCTCAGTCTCCTGAGTTCAGATTATAGGCATGAACCACCAGCACCCAGCTTAGGCATGTTATATTCTGTTGCCAGAAAAACCTAAACATTCAGAATCAGTACCATCACTCTGTGAAAATTTGTAACATCCACGCTACCTATTTAATGTTCTCTGAAAGCATATTCTGACCTAGCTCTTAGGCTTTATCTTTGCCAATCTCTTTCACCCAATCCAAGCTAGAGCACCAGCCATTCCCAAAGCATTTTCAGTTACATTGCTGTCTATTCATTTTGCTTCACTTCCTGGAAAGACATCTCTGTTTTCTCTTTTTCTACTTTTACTTACCCATCCCACCTTACCCATCCTTAACTTATGTATCATGCTTCACACTTACCAGCATTGGAGCCTTGAGGAGGGTAATTAATCACTTTTTGAAAAAAGAGCAGTCATAGCAATACTTACTTTCCAGGATCCTTTTGAAACTAAATGTTTCTACCTGTGAGCTAAATTTTAGGTCCATATACAGATGAAAAGACATGTTAAAGATTAATTTGAATACATTTGTATTTGTAATATACCTCCCTTTTTCTTTGAGTATTCAGTTTCTTCTTTTACCTTTTGCTTTTGGGGGGCATGGAGAGAGAGGCCAATGCAGGGCTTAAACTCAGGATCTCATTATGGCTTTTTTTTTCTCAAGGCTAGTGTTCTACCATTTAAGCCATACCTTCACTTCTGGCTTTTTTTCTGGTTAATTGGAGATAAGAGTCTCAAGGACTTAGCTGCTCAGGCTGATTTCAAACTGTGATCCTCAGATCTCATGTTGGAAGTAACTAGAATTACAGGTGTGCACCACCAGGGCCCCCACTGGTCTTTTTTCTTAGTCCACCTAGTTTAACCTTTCATATGTCACAGAAGAAATTTGAGTCTTTAACTGTGGAGATGGAGTTCCATGACCCAGAGCTAACCCAGAGGATCCTAAATTGCCAGGACTAGATATTAGATCTAGTCCTCTTTAGATTTTTATTTTAATACCTTTATTATACAGCTATATCACTACATTCTTGAGATGCTTGTTAGGTAACATTTTCCGACCTTACACTGCTCAGACTATACCTGACAAGAGTGGACTGATTTCAGTAGATTTAGGTTGTATTTATAATTAAGAACCCAGCCAAACTCAAGGAGAGTTGATGAACTTTGAACTGAAGCCAGGTGCTAGGCCACAGGCTCAGAGGACAAAGGTGTAACATATCCCATGGTCAGAGAAAATAATACACTGCAATGGAAACATCATGTCCAAATCATTTGTGAGAAAGCATAAGAAGTACAGGTGATGAGGGTTTTCTCAGGTGCATGAAGGGGAATCCAGAACAATGCTAACAGGGAAAGTCCAGCTGCAGTCCACATGTAGCAAGATAGAACTTGATCACTCAGATCAAGAAAGGAGGGAGCTAGCAGAGGATTTGAAAAGTATCAGAGGGTAGAAAGTGCTAAAGAGCTTTAGTTTCCTAATATTCCAATCAAATGTCCCAACCTAGCAGTAAATGAATATATTCTGCATGTGTACTAGGCATGCCAAACCATAGGCAGCCAGAGAAGAGACACGCACAGTGTGGAGACCATGTTGTTGTTTGTGTCTGTCGGATACATCAGCAGTGAGAAGAGGACTAAATATTTTTGCAGTTTCCTGAGGGCAGAATGAGATCCTAAGGGATGAGGTGAGGGGTCGGTTGGGACTCACTGAGGGTGAGCCTGCGATGCTCTGGGCCTGAGCTCCATGGTTGGAGGTGCTGGAGAACAGGCTGAGTTGTGGGAATCATGAGAGGCTATGAAAGGGTGGGATCCTGATGGGATTTGAGCTTGGGGGCCCAGTTGGGGACCTGAAGCTGGGAGATTTGGAAGAGCCTTATGGTGAGAGTTTGTACTTGCACACTTCCGGCTTTAGTTGTCCTCCCCTTTTGTGCTCATGATAGCCATGCTGCTGTTTTCATGAGGATGTTGTCGACTTTGCTGTACAAACATCAGCTATTGCCCAGACCCCTCTAGCTGCTGAGTTTGGGATAATTGATGGGTGTGTATTCACCTCCCAAGGTGACATAGTAAGAGGCCTCTTTTAATGATTTTTTTTAATTTGGAAGCATTTGAACATTATAAATACCATAGAATTCACTTCTCTCTTAATTATTCTTTTCCTCCCCGACTCCATTTTTCTCTGACTTTTATGAGATGTTGATACTCCTGCCACCCCTTTTCCCACTTGAAATATCTGTGTTACTTCTTATAGTGTAAATAAAAGGTGGAATGTTTTCTCTGTACGTATGCAGCCATCTGGTCGTGTGTTGCCATCTGTGTTTCTGTGGGGGCGAGGGGCCATGGTCTCACACACATGTATGTTCATGATGTGTTCAGTGTAGATTTATAATGAGCATGATACAGTGAATTGAAAAGGATATTTTTATGCCTCTATGTGCTTGATTTATTTTTATTTATTTATTTATTGCCTTACTGATCTAAAGACATTCTTAGACAGATGGAACAGCAACATAAAAAAATATTCTATGACTACTACTACTTGTAAGCTCAGAAGAACCTTAAGCTAAAAGCCAGCTCCGGACATAGTGACCTCATTCCCAACACTGCCTTTATTGGCAACTGCACTGGTTGCCTGCTGGCTGCAAACATACACACACACACACACACACACACACACACACACACACACACACACACACACACACACACACACACACACACACACACACACACACACACACGGAAATGATGGACTGGTAAGTATATGTGCTATCAGGTCACTTTTAATGTGTGTGTGTTTCTTTCTTCAAACATCTAGAGGAATGTGTCCTTGTTACTGTTTTGAAAAAAAAACACAACCATGAATTAGGGCGAAGACATGTGCGTGTGTCTGAAGCCCCCTTTCCCCCTCCCCCTGCCCGCTCAGAGAGGAGCATGTGCCTCTTACAACCCAGACCCTGAGCTCTGTCCAGACCCTGAGTCTCTCCAAGTCTCCGCACTGCCTAGACAAAGGAGCCGCAGAGCCACGCACAGGCTGTAGCTTTTCTTGGAGCGATGACTCATTTCAGCTCACAAAGGATTCTGGGCAGGGTAGTGAGAAGTCAGGTTGGCTGATCCTTCCCTGTGACTTCACTTTGCAGAGAATAAGCGGAAGAGGAGTGACACTGCAGATTCCCGAGGCATTGCAGTGGATGCTGGCTTTGATAGATGAGCTAGGCATGGATCAGGATTCTAGCTGTTCTATGCAAATAGGATGAAAGATTGCTAAAGGAGGATTCCTTGTGTGTTTGGTATTTTTTTTTCTTCCTGATATCATTACCAGCAGAGTATATTCACAAAGCCTTTTAAGGGGCTGCTTTGTTAGGTTTTGAACTGAATTCGTGCTAGTATCTCAAGCCCTGAATTACAAGAAGAGCTGTGAGTTCCAAAGACTTTTTTTTAAGTAGATGGAGGCTAGGCACTGTGGCTCCTGCCTGTAATCCTAGCTACTCAGGAGGCTGAGATCTAAGCCTGCCTGGGCAGGATTGTGAGACTCTTATCTCCAATTAGCCACCAAAAAGCTGGAACTGGAAGTGTAGCTCAGCTGGTACAGTGCCAGCCTTGAATGGAAAAACTCAGACAGTGCCCAGAAACACACAAAAAAGTAGATTCATCAAGGTAAAATACTAGATGTCTGTTGTGCTCCACAGGCTGATCTGAAATGCTCATTTAGGATACTGTTACTGGAAACCTTACTCTTCTTAGTGCAGATTGTAAGATGTCTGTTTCTGTTACTGGCTCCTTCTTATGCTTGGATGCAACCCCCTAGCATGTACCAGGCTTTAGCATCAAAGCTATGTGGGGAATGGAGCCAGTCCAGAAAAGACCAGGTAGGTTTCCCCTGCTTTTATTTCAAGAGTTGTTGTGTGCAAAGAAATAGGGTCAAATGTCTGCCACACCTGTGGTGAGGATCACGGGGCCCCTGAAAAGTGGTCTCACTGTTCAGTCCTCCCTGGAGGCTGCCCCACCACATGGGACTCTGCCAGCATGGGACACTGTCAGCAGCTGTGGGAAATATTTCAAATGCATCCTGTTTCTACCAGCTGTATATCTCACTCCTCCAAGGGAGGCAGGCTTTCAGCAAATATTATTGCAACTTTTTTCTTCTCAATTAATATTTAGTCCCTGAAATTTCATGTGTTATTTGGCCTGTGATCCTACATGTAATACACCAAAAATCCAGGAAAGCCTGATATATAAGTTCAGGAACCATTTCCAAGACTAACATCATATTGAGTCTGCTATGGACTCCTAAGGAAGTGAGCATATTTCATTAGAGTCTGCTTTAGGATTCTGATTATAAGAGAGTGATTTTCTTACAGCATCCATGGGATTTTCACACACAAGTTATTGCTTCTTCTCCTTTTCCTCCTCCTCCTCCTCTTCCTTCTCCTCTTTTTCCTCCTTCTTTGAGGATAAGATATACATGTTCCTCCTCAAAAGTACATTTGAAGCTAGGTTCTGGTGGCTTACACCTACTCAGGAGACTGAGATCTGAGGATCTTGGTTCAAAATAGCCTGGGTAGGCAAATCCCTAAGACTGTATTACCAGTTAACCTGCTGAAAGTGGAGGTATAGTTCAAATGGTAGAGTATTAGCCTTGAGCAAAAAAGTCAGGATCAAAAGGCCAGGCTGGGAAGGTGGCTCAGTAGTACCGAGCTTTCCTTGCATGCATGAGGCCCTGGGTTCGATTCCTCTGCACCACATAAGCAGAAAAAGCTGGAAGTGGTGCAGTGGCTCAGTGGTAGAGCACTAGCCTTGAGATGAAGAGCTCAAGAACAGCACCCAGACCCAGAGTTCAGGCCCCATCACTGACAAAAAAAAAAAAAAAAAAGAACAAAAGGCTCTGAATTCCATCCCTAGTACCAGTGTACACACATTCGTGTGCACACACACTCATACACAGTACATTCCATGCCATATTGCCCAAGGGAAACATGCCATATTGAAAATGGTTTTACCACCTTCTCAAATGTATAGTTTCAGCACTATACTCAGGATATTGCAGAGTATTACATCCTTTGTATAATTTGTAAGAATAATTGGAATATTATAAAAATAATGCAAACTCTAGGCCTCTTCAATATCTCCTCTTTGTACTCACTTTGATCCCATAACTCATCGGGAAGAAAAGAAATTATGTTTCTTCACTGTCTTTGTTATTTTTAAAG
Source organism: Dipodomys merriami (assembly GCF_024711535.1). NCBI lineage: Eukaryota > Metazoa > Chordata > Mammalia > Rodentia > Heteromyidae > Dipodomys > Dipodomys merriami. Next base: position 23,093,224 of record NW_027202493.1, on the reverse strand, counting down.
AAAATTTGAGAATGAACAAAATTGAGGATGTGGAATGTTTAGCGGATGTTTGGTTAGGAGAAATTCAGGCCTTGTGTGTTGAGAATATGACTGTTCTAGCTCCACACACTTTAATTCTACTCATTAAAGACTTAAAGACCCTATTAAAAAATCTTTCTCCTACATAAATTCTTCCAATAAGAGAAATTACCCCTAAACAGAAGGTAATTTTTTTGTCTTTGAGGTTCCATTATAGAATCAATTGGCTTGCCATTCCTGTATTTTCTTTGTGTACTTTTTTCAAAGGATGTTTTGACCACTAATGTGAATATTTTTAATTGCTTACACTTTCAGGTATTTCTGTCTCATTTCCTTATCTAAGTCATAAGCTCATTGAAAGTACAAGTTTAAATTTATGCCTTTTGCTTCTGTTTACTTCTTTTAGTGGTACATCATGTGTAGAAATGTTTCAGAAAAATAGCTGATTAGGAAGGAAGGCAATGGAAAAACATTAATTTGTCACAGAGGTATAGAATGACCTAGTGGACACCTTGTTAAGTGAAATAAGCCAATTACCAAAAGACAGATAGTGTGTGTTTTCACTTATTTGTCAGCTTTAAAAACAAAAAACAAAAAAAAATCCTCTGTTTCATAGAAGAAGGTAGAGTAGTGTTCCCCTCAGAGACTGTAAAGGGGAGAAGGAAAGAAGAATGGAGAGAGTTTAGACAGTGGGCACCAAAACACAGTTCATATGGGGAAAATTAATTCTGGAATCCTATAGCACAGTTGAGTAGCTATAGTCTGTAGTCAATGCTATTGTTAAAAATAACTGGGTCCAAGATTTTACAACACTTAGTTTGGGGAGACAGAACTGTTGATCACCTTGGCTTGAGCATTGTACACTGTGAATATTTGTATTAGGTTATTATAACATATCCCATAAGTATATATTAATATTACTCATCAATTTAAAAGTTAGATTAAGTTCATTTTTAAAGAGAATAGACACAAATCAGCTTGCTAAATAGTTTGTCATCATGAGTTGAAATTTTTCTCTGTGTGTCTAGTCTGACCAGCTTTATTTCATTCCTTCAAATTTTATAACTGTTTAATAACAACCTCCGTACCAGTTGGAAGGGGTGTGGGTATTCAGATACAGGAGGATATAGCAGTCATTCAGTAGAACTTCATTGTAATTTGAGGACTGCCCATCTGTACATATTTGAAATGTATTTAATTAGGCCTTGTTATCCAATTGCAATTGTAATTCACAGAAATCAGTCACAGTTCGGTCGTGATATCTAAACAGATGAAGCAAGAATACAAAGTCTGAGAAAACAGAAACAGCTATGGGGATTCTGACACTGAGTAAGGGGAAGGCAATGGCCCTGGAGATGTTGGACTGCTTTATTAAATTATAGTTGAGAAACATTGTCAGTGGCAATAGGAGCATCAGTGTTAGGCTGGGTTCTGCTCTGTTATGAAGATGGAAGAGAAGAGCAGCATGATGGTTTAAAATAGTTTAGATTCGGTTCTCCTTGAGGCATTTACTATCAAGAAAAAGAAGACCACATCTTCTATGGGAATTCTTGTTAGCAAGGTGCCGTATGGAATTGCGTGATATCTGAGAGATCTTACTAATGGTTGTCAGCTAGCATTGGTATTTTATCATGACTTCTATCCCAGGTGCGAAGGGGCTTTGACTTAATTGTGATTGGAGGGACTAGCAAGCCAGGTAGCAGCTGGTGTTCAAAACATCTTGGCAGACAGCAGGGCTTCGCCTCATCTTGTCTTTCTGTGTAAGACCTTTTTATGCAATCCCACATTTGAGTGCCTGCTATGCAAATCACACTTGGCTAGGTTTTATTCCATAATGCCTCACCAACACCACCCTTGTAGTGGTTGTTGGGTCAGTATGTGGTGTCTTAGCACACATTTGAAGTTACTGAAGCATGTAATGGGTCTGATGGCTCCTGTTTCCTAACTCTTCAGCTGCCTACCTACTGCAGATAGCCAACTGATTCAAAAGTATTCAATGTTACGATCAGAGAGATGTCAGTAGCATACCTGGTGGTGTTGAGCGCAAAATCCCTCTCTAGGAAATTCCCTCCATCTCTGTATTGATGGTTTTTCTTTGCCTGCTTCTTTACCCTTTCTGACTTGTCTCCCTCTTATTCTATGGTAAGTTCTCATTAATAGTCAAATCTGTACCACAAGTGATGGCCAGTATGACTAGAAGAGCTCCTGGACTGAGAAGATGGTGGGTTTCTACTATAAACCAATGTTCTGGTTGACTTGTCCTTTCATCTTAGTTGTAACTCCACAGACTGAAAGCAGAAAGATTCAGGTGATACTGGAGACATTGATTTACTTGGCTGTTTGTGCCAAAAGCTACCATGATTACTCTTAGCTCTCATTAAAGTTTCTTAGCAAGTCATGGCCAATGGATACTATTAACTTCAGTATTCTTAATAGAAACCTCCTGTTCATGTTTTCTTTGGAATTAAAATAACTTACTAGCCCGGTGCTGATGGCTCGTACCTGTAATCCTAGCTATGAAGGAGGCTGAGATCTGAGGAATGAGGTTTGAAGCCAGCTGGGGCAGGAAAGTCCTTGAGACTCTTATCTTCAATAAACTACTCAGAAAAGGCCAGAAGTGGCTTTGTGGCTCAAGTGGTTGAGCAGTAGCTTTGAGCCACAGAAGCTCAGCCCTAGGACAGACCCTCCCTCCGCCACCAAATTTCCCCCCCCAAAAAAACAACTTACTGAAGCCAGGCACTGAAACAAGAGCTTAGGAGTTGGACTTTACATAAGAGAACTATCAAGTGTAGAAGTAAAAGCATTAAGGAACCTTAGAAAAGCTACCTAGAATTTCTCAATATTCTAAAAAGTCCTTTTTTGTAAAAGAGAATAAATAAATGATGTTTCCTTCCATTGCCTATTGCAATAAGAGACCAGCCCTAATGTTTCAAAATCAGTGGCATTTAAAACAAACATACAGTAAACTGGTGAAAGTGCCTTCTCCAATGTCGGGTTTTCTTTCAGATTTCAAATACAAACATTTGAAAGTCAAGTACAGTAATCTGGTTTCAAAGGAAACTCAGCAGCATGGGAGCTAATGGGAGCCATATGCTCAGTGCTGCACCTAAGGGGGTTGTGGTCTTCAAGAAAGCATATACGAAAAGAATATGTGCTTTTCTATTATAGTATTTCTTTAAAATATTGTAGTAGACCTTTTGTTAAAAGAAGCAAACAGCATTTATACCTAAAATTGGGGTTAATAAATTGAATTAAATTGTAAAACCCAAGATTTGTGTGATGCGGTGCATCAGAGAAGTAGTTGATTTAACTATAACTTCGGAGAGCTGCTTATTTTCCCAAACCCAAGGGCATCTGAGATAAATCTTGGCAAGTGAGGCGCTGGATGGATAGTTGGTTGGAAGGAAAACAGTTGCATTGTCCCTGTAGCCACTGAGCATTTTACAGACATATTTCATTCACTATTTTTATGAGGAGTCACAGTCTCTGCTCCATGTGGTAATTTTATTGGCATTCATAATTTTAAGTTGAGTGTTAATTTTGGCAGTGCACAGACCAAAAGAGAGGCACACATTAATCCCAAGGAACAAAGCTGAGTAGACTTTGCAAGAAAAATTGTAAATTATAAAGCCTTTATTGTGTGGGAAATATTTAATAGCCAATATACTTAGTCATTATTTTAAAAATTTAAGCCAACTCCCTCAGATCTGATGAGCCATTAACATAGTTTTCCTGTCACGTGGAAATAGAGCTGAATACCTGTGTTAGGATTTTCTGCCAACATTCTGCTGCAATCATAGAGTATCATGGAACACAGGAGCCTGGAGGAATCCTTGAAATAATTTCACCCAAATCCTCATTTTACAGATGGGGAAACAGGCACACAGCAGGTAATTGTATTCTTTTTCTTAAGAGACTGTATTCTCATTAACATATCTCTTGAAAGCTTCCTTACAGTGGGAACTTCCCACCTGTAAAATAGGATCCTTTCAGAATTGCCTTTGTAACCAGGCTTTTTTGGTTAAATGAACTTCACGAAAGGTCAAAGATCACTTTTTTAAAGTTTAACATAGACAGTGGGGGGAAAAATCAAACAAACAAGTGCTTAAAAGTAAATGGGAAAACAAGAGAATTAATACTGAATGCAAGCTTTCAGGTGGGAACAGGTTTTAATGGAGGCTTATAGAAAATGAATATTGGGATACTTTTAAGGTTGCCATTTATTATGATGGATTCACTTGGGAAATTATGGATTTCCTTTTCTTTCACAGTTGTATAGGGAGGGATGCTGTAAGATGAACTGAAGTAAGCCTGTATTTGCCTTTTTGGTCACTAGCTTTTAGAAAGCTATAGTTATCATCTTGGAGGGTATGATTGTAAGTTATAAAGTCACCTCTGATAAGTTCTCTTGTCCTACCTAAAGTACAGGAATTAATGAAAATAATGAAAATGTCTCAAAAAGGGGACTAGGATAGGAACAGCTTTTGAACTTGAGTTCCTAAAAGGATGTTTGACATGAAATAGCTATTTAGATGTTTTTCTTTTCCTTTATTTTGGAAGGATGAGTTATATGAGAGAGAATGCTTTTGGAAATAATTCCAACTGAAGTAACTGGCTTAAATAGTAAAAATGTCTTTGCATACTAATGACAGCTCCAGAGAGAGAAGTTAGGGACTGTGAGAAGAAGCTAAGGACTGTGAGACCCAGCAAGCTTACCTCTGCAGGATTTCTACCTGCAGCATCAGGCTTTCCTTGTCATGTGAACCATGGTCATTGTCACCAGCTCATTCTCCATAGTTCTAACAAGTGATTTCTCTAACACAAATACATCATGGGATGACTGTATAATGATTTCTCTAACACAAATACCACATGTGATGAGGTATAAAAACATGGGGCAATGTCCCCTGATCATTGAGAATAAGATTTAAGCTTCCTGGTCTACCACGACCGGGACTCAGCTCTTCTTTCCATTTCACCTGAGCCTGCTTCAGCTGAGCCCAGGCCTATGCTTTCCCAGATTCAGATGCTGCTTGATGTTCTATACCAGCTCTCTCTCCTGCTGTGGGGGTCCATCTTTGACTACTTGCCTCATTGATCCTGTTCATTTATCTTTCTCCTCATGCTGACAAGAAAAGTGCTTTATATGAAAACAACATCGAGACAGTCACTGACCTGCTTTAAATGTTAAATACTCTTAAAACTGGCTTGCTTACTTACTATAATTAAATTTGAAGAGATTTGCATGTCTTCATATTTAAATTCACTTAGGAGAAATTTATTGAATGCGTACCTTGTCCAAGTCTTTGTGGTTGTTATTATCTGAATTCTAAATTTGACCAGAATCCTGTGAGCACTGAACTTACATGGGTGTTTGTTTAAAAAAAAAAACTGAAATGAAACCTAGTTAGTTCTTTTTTCTTGCAATAGGAAAGAACGACAACTAAGAACTCATAAGTTCAGAAAATAGCTTTGAGGTTATAGAAGAGTTACCTTTATAGATGTGTGTAGAATTCATTCTGACGTAGAAAATTTCATTCTGTCAATTATACACAATAGGTTATGATTTATAATTTATGCAAAATGTGGTAGTATCTGTAAGTGGTATAGGTGAATAGTAAACCCTCAGTATCTTAGCAATGTTTACATTTTCTCATTTTCTTCTTTAGTATAGTTGGTTGAAGAATTTTCTAGTAGCATATGTAAAAAATGGCTGGTTGGCTCATTAAGCAGGTTGATATAAAATCTATAGAAAATCTTGATAAACCAGAATAATGTGGTGTTGAAAGGCATCTATGATTCCTTTACGAGGTCTGAAGTAAACCGTCTAAACCTCACTTAATGTAGTATTAATGTTTCTATGGTAACTAGTGTATTTGGGGGGAGTATTGCTCATGAAATTAATCAGAGGGAATTTTTTAAATTACATGGCTAAGAATATTTTCTTTTGATCATTTTGCATTTGTTTAGCAAAACATATGAATAAAAATACCTTTAAAATACCCTACAAAACTCCTTGGATTATAATGTTATGCATGGATAGTCATTCAACAGACAGATATTAGGCAGCTGGTGTGAGCACTGCGTGTAGAGACTGGGATTGTGGTGTTTGCATTCCCTCGGTCATGGAGCTTGTATTTAGTGCATATAGTAGGTGTGACAGACAGTAAACTAGGAAACACAGCACATGTGCACACATTTAGGGAGTGAGGTCAATAGACTTGAAGTCCTGTTGGGATAGCATTAGATTGAGTGGACAGGTAGAGCTCTCTGTAGTCATGATGTTTCACTTGTGACTTAAAGGATGAGAAGGAGTCAGTCCTAAAAAGGTCCACCCCAGGAACATCCATGCCAAGGGCAGAACAGAAACACAAAAACCTGCCTGAGTTCAGACAAAGCCTGACATGTTCAAAGCATAGAGGAGGTTGTGAGCATGGAATAGAAGCCGGGGTAGCAGATAGACAGGATTGGTCTCGGAGGTGAGTGGGTAGGTGCAAAACCTGCAGACCGAGAAAGGAGTCAGATTTCCCTCTAAGTGCAGTAGACATTGCCATAGAACTTTATGCATGTTTTATGTTTCCTTTTCTTTCTTCCTTTGGCAGACCTGGGGTTTGAACTCATGGTTTTTCACTTATTAGACAGACTTTCTGCCACATCAAGTGCTTATGTTTTCTTAAGAGTGTCTTGGTTTCTCTGTGGAGAAGAGAGGGGGGAAAAGTAAGGGAGGGAGGAAGAGAAGAAGGGAGAGAGAGATAAAGGAAAGGAAGAAAGGCATTAGTAGGCCATTATAATGGGCCAGGTGAGAGATGCTAGCAGTGTGCAGTAGGGTTGTGAGTAGGATACTGCAGATAGAGTTGAGGGAACGGATGCAGGAAGCATTTGGATGTAAACAAGATTGATGGTGGAATTGGGGATGGAAGAGAGTGGGAAATAATTTCTCTTAGCACAGCATAAAAATGAAATAGCATGGGATTCGTTATTTAGAGCATCCAAATTCCATTTGTACTCTTTATCTTGGGCTAAGTCACTGCACATGTTCATTATGGTAGTGAAACTTCAGCCTTTTCAAAGCACATGCAGTTCATACACACTGAAAGCATGCTGCCTCTGACAGTTGCTACAGTGAATGAATGAAAAGAAATTAACTAAGCAGATAGCAACGAAACTGAACAAATCATTTCAGCTAAAAGCACAAAAGACAAGCGTGACCTAAAATAGTTGATTTTGTGAAATGTCATTTTCTTTTTCATCGAGAAATTTCCTCTCATAGCCTATACAAAAATCAGGAAATCCTTTGACTTGATTTTTAGGACCGTATTTAGTACTTTGTGTCTTAGTTTTCTGTGAAGTTCTTAGTTATGACAGATGGAGTCTTTGGCTGGGTTCAGGGCTCTTATGGGAAGAGAGGATTGAACAGGTATAGCCCCCCAGCCCCCATCTCTGCTGCAGCCCACCAACTGGCACTAGGTCATTTGTTACACACCTGGCTTTCAAGCAAGATTTTGTATGAATGAGGAATGCACTAGTTCTTTTTAAAAGTGTAAATATAAGTTAGCTGGGCAGTAGCTACCTTTTCTAGTCAGATAGCCCCAGCCCAGATAATTCTACCATTCTTGAATCTTCAATAAGAATTGAGCTTCTCTAGTTAATGAACAAAATTCACTTTCCCCACTCATTCTCCCAAATTTCATGTGTTTAAGTTCTACCTGCTGCTACCCCACCAAATATTGTGTGTAATTTTTTTTTCAGAGAGCTTCTCTTACTTCTGTCTCCAGAGGCTCCAGAAGTTTATGGGTTCTAGGCTAGATGAGTTCCTGAGGTCTACTGATTTTTTGTTAATCTCCTTGGTCCTTCTCCTTTCCTGGGTTTGAGTACTTCCTGCTCCCTCTGGCCATGAAGACAATGGCTGACTCCTATCTCCATCTGGCAGAGCAGAGCTACAAGAGGACTGGTGGAGCCCTCTGAGGTGTAGAGAGAGGGGAGCCCTCTGCTGAGCTGGGCTAGGAATGGAGACCAGACCTTAGCCTTGACCACTGGAGTCCTGTCACTGTTGGGTGCATCTTCTAGCCCTGTCCCCACATATGGTGATTTCCAGTCCTGTTGCCTGGTTTCATCTACACAGCATGTCTCTTCTAGTCCTTCAAAGCAGGGGTTCAAGTTCCTTGCCAAAGAACTTTGTAGTCTGCAAAGTTTAGAATTGTGGCTGGGTTCAGCTTTAAGTACTCTGACAGGGATGAGGCTGGTCCACCCATGAGCATGCAGACATCTTCGGGAGAAAGTGTTGATCAGTGCCATGTCTCAGCTCCAGCCAGCCATAGTAGCTTATCACATGAGCAATCATGCTTAAGGAGCAAAAGCGAAGAGACTAGACAAGTACATGCAAGAAACAGGATTAAGAGCTCCCAGTTATTCTGCCAGTAGTGTCACATCTTTTTAAGCACAGTCTTACAGAATCACATGAGTACAAAACAGGGAGGACTTGAGTATTAGGAACAGACTTTCCCTGCTCTCAGTGGCTCTCTCTTCGGTGGGGTCAGCCGCCACAGAAATCTGCAGGGAATTCTAGAGATTCTTCCAGTACAACTAGGATTTCAGAAGTAGAGAAATATTTTCATTATACCTTGGCACCTTTTCAGGAGTCAACATCTATTACCCCTTAAATGCCAGGTGTTCAGTTTCCTCTACTTCCATTTCCCCTTCTAACGGGCAAGCATGTGAAAGAGGTCCCAGTCTCCTAGGTGTACTGCCGTCTGTCTGTCCTCTCTGACTCTTTGCAGGCCATCGCACATGTAGCCACCATGTTACCTGCCTAAACCTCTCTTATCTGTCATTGTCAGTCTTGAAATTCCCTCCATGGCTCACTGTTCTCCATGGGATGAAGGCCTTGGACAGCTAACACTTCCCCCATGGCTGTCCATACATAGCAGGGCCCCTGTACTACCTACTTGAAGGTCCTCTGACTCCTGATACCAAGCTTACCTCCTAGCCACCAGGTACCTCCCAGTCCTTAGCACCAGATTCGGGTTGCAAAGCCTGGGGAAACCCTACAGCTTCCAGCCTTTGTAGACCCCAGGTAGGATATATGACCCTGTTTGCTGTGTTCTGAGCTTGCCTAGTCTTCTTTGCACCTGTCACATGACACAATGACCTTGTTTGTCTGACTCTTCTACTCCAATAAAAATGTTTTGGGGACTGAGATATTTGCTGGAGGGAGCTGACTCACCTTCTGTCTATAGCTCACCCCGCCCCCCGCCACCACCCATAGGTGCCCAACACATAAAGGCACTCAACATTTCAAAGAATGACTCATCCTTACCACAAATGCTTTTGTTGACTTGGGAATGGCAGTTGTTAAATAAATCAGCTCCCCGTTAATAAAATCAGAATTATCGTTCAAAGCTTCATGGTTGCAAGGCTTGTACTCTTCCTATTCAAATGAGGCCTCGGGTTTTAAAGGAAAGTTGTATTTGTTGAGACCACAGAAGCATTCCCCTGTGTGTCGGCCTCTTTCTGCCCGTGTGGTACTGGCCATGGCCAGAACCAATTTCAGTGTTCAGAGTTGATTGAATCCATAATCCAGAGGATAGGGGAGAGTTGGGAGAGGTGTGGATGTGTGAAGGTGTGTGGGTGACAAATGACCAAGTGTCCTAATGAACCGTTCACTTGAAAATTGTCTTTCTGCAGGTGATGTATCACCAATCAGTATGTCTCCCATCAGTCAGTCTCAGTTTATTCCACTCGGGGAAATCCTTTGCTTGGCCATCTCAGCAATGAACTCAGCGAGAAAACCTGTCACCCAAGAGGCACTGATGGAACACCTGACCACGTGTTTCCCAGGTAATGAGAAAAGAAAGGAGCACTTTTCAAATGGATGTGCACTCTGGTGGCTCTAGGACTTCAAATGGACTGTTCTTCCCAAGTTTAAACATAACAGAAAAAGTCTTCACTCAAAGAGACCAGAAACTTGTCTTTCTTCTGTAAGTAAAAAAAAAAATCAAAGCACCCATGTTACATTAAAAAAAATTCTATTGCTCCAGGTTTAATATTCTTTTATTTGGTACTGAGCAAAAGAATCAATAGAAACTCTAGCAAAAATGACCAGAATTCCATTCAGCCTTTACAATCTAATCTTCCCTAAATACATGAACACAGAAGTAGTGTTCATGGAAATGTTTTGTCATAAGAGTTTAATGGCAGCAAGAGTCATGTCAAAATTAAGCTTATCTTCCATGTTTGTGTTCTGGCGTGGTGAGCTTTAAGAAAACATTATTTGTTCTAGGTTTGATGGCTCAAATCTGTAATCCTAGACACCATGAAAGGCTGAGATCAGGAGGATTATAATTTGAGACCAGCTGGGGCAAGAAATTCTGGTGACTCTTTCTCATTCAATAAAAGGCTGGGCATAGCGGTTGCATGGCTGATATCCCAGTTACTCAGGAAGCATAAATGAGAGGACTGTGCCTTCAGACCAGCCTGGACAAAAAGTAACACTTACTTTAAAAAAAAATAACTAAAGCAGAAGGGGCTTGAGGACATGGCTGAAGTAGTAGAGCAAGTAGTAGAGCATTTGCCAAACAAGTTGGAGGCTTTGAGTTCAAACCACAATGTTTCCCTCTCCCCACAAGAAATAGGGAAAAAAAGGAATGTTGTTTGATAAGTTAAGATTTCATTTGAAAAGAAAAGGTAAATGCATTACTTTTCTCTTAAGTACTGTAAAACAAAGACAATAGCCCAGCTATTCTATGAATGACATTTGACAAGTCCCGTGCTAGAAGATGTCAGGAGTGCTGGTAAACTAAACAATGCAAACCCCATCTCAAGAGAAGGACCCAACCCTCAGTTCCAATGTCTTGTCACACCCTCTTCCTACCAAAATGTCATTTCCTTTTAGAGTTGCAGGAAAAAAAATTCAAGAGAATATAGAAATTCAGTTTTATGTGCAATCTCTAAATTTCCTTAAATACTGACAATTGTGTGTGTGTGTGTGTACATGCACACATGCACACGCATGAACATTTTATCCTGTATATACCAGCAACCTGCAGGTCAGCTAATCAAATATGATACAATATGAGGCTACCAGCTTGGTAAGGACTGAACGTCTTTCTAGATTGAATTAATATATAAAAACATGTAAAAATGAATGCTTGATGTACTGTTCACTCAGCTTAACAGTGATCTTAATTAGTAGAAGCTGTTAGCTATATCAGCTTTTGCTACAAAAAATGCTGGGTAAGAAACAACCACAGAACGGGAGGGGCATCAACAGCAAGCATTTATTTAGGTCCTGTGTTGAGTTCCCTAGAAGTCAGCTGATATAATCAGAGCCTAGCAGAACACCTGTATCCCATCCTCTTTGGATAAGGGGGCAGGTGGAGACCGCTGCTCAGGGGATGGCAGAAGTTCGGGAATAAGGCTCATTGCACAAGAGCTTTTCAACATCTCGGTCATATCCCCTCTCTAAACATTGCATTGGGCAAAGCAAACATGTCCAAACCCAAGGTCAGGTGTAGGGAGGCATACCCCACATACAGGGAAAGGACAGAAGAACCAACTTGAAGCTAAGTCATAATTTAATTCACCTTCTTGCATCTCTAGCCTTTCTTTTTGTCCCAAAGAAACTTTATTTTTCTCTTTCATTGATTTTGTCTTCTTTTTCTTTTTTTAGTCAATATGTTCCACCATGAACCCACCTTTGAAACTTACAAATTATCTTAAGTTTTATAACATTTTATCTCTGCATATTCTTCAGTATTTATCAGATAAGCAGAACCCTGGGAGAGCTGGGCAAGGGGATGGGGGGCCGCAGACACTCTTGGCAGACACTGTAATCTGGTGAAACACAACCCTTCCTGCCTTATAGCTGAGTAGCTGCTGCTGACATCGAACAATCCAGCAGCTTTTAAAAGCCTTATATTTTTATATAGGCTCATGAGAGATTGCACAGCTTTTTCAAAATTGGTTACATGCTTTCCATTGCTGGTGTAGAAAATGAAAAAAAAATGTAAAGAACACAAAGCTGTGTGTAAGAGTGAGCAGTTTAGGTCCTTGCCAAGAAGCCAGTAACGGTATCACTAGATTGGAATAATTTTAGAGAAACAAATCATTCCTACTTAAAAGAATAACTGTTTAACTTACTTTCAGGGTAAATGAGCTTTAATCCCAAGGCCTTGATCTTCAGAGGGACTGAGAGGAGCTAACTAAACCTTGTTCATCTGTATGACATGGTGATTTATTGGCCAGCCCCAGAAGTTTGCAAACTCTGCCCAAACTGGAGTGGAGACAGTGCTTTGTAACTGTGGCCTACAGGCTTGATATGGTCTACCACCTGTTGTTGTCAAAAAGTCTTATGAGAACATAACCAGGCCTGTTGGTATATGTGTTATTTTCAGCTCCTTAAGCTGTAGTTGTCAAATGGTAGAGTTCCATATGACTCACAGAGACTAAAATATTTACTGTTTGACCCTTCACAGAAAAAGTTTGCCACCCCCACGACTAGGGCATGGTGGTAACTATTTAAAAGGTAAGAGATTTTACTTCTTGTATATCTTACTAAAATTAAGTGTTATAAAAGTGTTTAGATACTCATACTTAATGCCCATTCTTATCAATAAAAAGAATCATTGATTGAAGAGGTAAAAATCACTTTGTACAACTATTTGAAGATGATTTTTAAAATTAAATAAAAAGAATAGGCTGGGCACTGTTAGCTCTCATCTATAAGCCTAAACTACTGAAGAGGCTGAGATATGAGGATCACAGTTCAAAACCAGCCCAAGCAGGACAGGCTGTAAGACTCATATATCCATTAAGCACCAAAGCACACACATAAAAAAGGAAAAAGTACCCTTGTTTAAAAAAAAAAAAAAAAGGGCTGGAAGTAGAACTGTGGCAAAAGTGGCAGAGTACTATAGCCTTGAGCAAAAAAGGGAGGGTCCTCAGAATCTGAGTTCAAGCCCCAGGACCAGCATCAAAATAAGTAAATAAAAATAAGTAACTAAAAAATATTTATGTATAATTTTTAATTTATATATAATTTTATATTGTATATATAATTTTACATTTGTATATAAATTTATTATATATTATATATTTATTGTATATAATAATCTGGGTATTGATGGTTCCTATCTGTAATCCTAAACTACTCAGGGGGCTGAGAGCTGAGGATTGTAGTTGGAGCTAGGCCAGGTAGGAAAGTCTTTGAGACTCTTATCTTCAATTAACTACCAAAAAGCTTGATGTGGCACTATGACTATAGTGGTAGCTTGCTAGTCTTGAGTGCAAAAGCTCAGGGACAGTACCCAGGCCCTGAGTTCAAGTACCAGGATTAGCACAGCATAATTAATTAATTAACTAGAATTTGACTTCTGTTTCTGTTTTTGGACATCCATATTTAAAGAGTTTTTTAAAGATAGTTTTTTGGAAAAATCACTGAAACAATCACCGTTTATACAGGTTGAACTTTTGAAAGTGAATCCAATCATTGTGTTTATCAGCTTCATCATAGAATCAAGAATTGTTTTAAAGTTTAGAAAGAATGTAATATTTGCATCTTATACTTCTGGAACAACTACTCATCCGTTCCACTAGAGGGAACAGATAATCATGAATGCAATGATAAATGAATGATCGTTTAAATCAGGCTAGTACTGGTTAAGATGTTAGGATTGGATCTTCTCTGGAGGAAGACTGACTAACATTCAGAAGACTTGAGTTATACCTGTGAGGCTAGATATGGGGTTGAATTTGGCTTTAGAGTTTTCTGCGAAGTATTAGTATATCTACACTCTACTGTACCCCATTCATCTTATTGAATTCTCCTTCAGCTACTGTTCTTCACACACACACACACACACACACACACACACACACACACACACACACACACACACATATCTAAAGAAATCCATCAAACATTTTTGATACAAAGCCAAGTATGGTAGCATATGTCTATACCACTCAGGAGGCTGAGATAGGGGAATTGTTTGAGCCCACGAATTCCAGACATGTCTGGGAAGTATAGTGAAACTGCCTAAAAACCAAAACAAAACTGTTTTCATCTAAAATGTTTAACATTTAGAATATGTACATGTGTTCTCTGTTCCGACACTTGGCAGATTTGCAGGATTAAAGCTCTTTAAATTAATGTGCTCTTTAAATAAGAGCACATTGTCCTGCTGTGATTTTAAATGTCTAGTTTTGTTTTACAAGATGTAAAGGTGTGGAAAGGGAGAGAGGCCAGGTCTCTGCCTTATTAGAATATGAAGTATATCCTGTCATTTAACATGTTTGGGTCACAATGTTATTCATGATGAGCTTCAGGAGGAAGATTTGGAAATGCCAGAATATACACACATCTGACACATAGAAACAGAATATACAAACCTCTCTTCCTCAAGTGAACCCTACAGATTCCTGAAGGTACCCTGTAGCTTAGAGACAATTGAAAATATCAGTTGTTCAGACTAATTAAAATAAATAGTCAACAATTTTCAGATAAATTTCCAAAAATTCACAGGTAGAAGTGTGAAAAGTACATTGGACAGAAAGTAAAGATTATTTCCAGCCAGGCATGTAAAAGTGTAGAAAAAAGAGAGATCAGGTCTCTTCCCTGTTAAAATGTAGAACATGTCTCTGTTGTTTAAGATGCTTTGGGTCACAGTTTTTGGGTCACAAATCCTAGCTGCTTGGAAGGAGGAGATCAGGTAGAAATCAAGAATTGTGGCTTGTGACTAGCCTGAATAGAAAAGTTAACAGGACCCCAGTCTCAACCAATAAAAACCTGACTGGCATGGTGAGGCTATATGGGAAGTGTAATTAGGGATATCATGATCCAGGCCAACCAGGAATAATACAAGTCCCTATTCAAAAAATGACTAAAGCATAAAAGGTTAAAGGATGTCTTAAATGATAGAACATCTGTTTAGCCAGCTCAAAGCCTTGAGTTCACACACCTCCAAAAAATATACTAAAACAATGCTTCTATTTGTTTTTCTCTCAAATTAAAGTTTATTTGATTGATATACCTGAATATCTAAAAATCCTGAGTGCAGGCCAGGTACTGGTAGCTCATCTCTATAATCTTAGCAACTCAGGAGGCTGAGACCTGGAGGATCTCCATTCAAAGCTAGCCCAGGCAAAAAAATCCAAAAGACTCATCTCCAATTAACCAGAAAAAGCCAGGCTGAAGGCATGACTCAAGTGGAAGAGCACCAGCTGTGAGCAAATAAGCCAAGTGATAGCTTGTTACCATGAGTTCAAGTCCTTATTACTGGAGGGCAGGGGGAGGTAGCTTTGGTGTAAATTCTCTACAGAAATTCTTTCCTGTCTCTTCATTGGGAACAAGCAGAGAAGTCATTCTTAGCAGAAAAGAAAGAGTATTCCATTGTAGTCATGGTTTTTGTTTTTTTATTTTATAGATCCTTGAGTTGTGAAATCATTGGTAGATAGGCCTTATAGTTCTATAATACAATTCTATAATACAATTCAATTTTCGTTTGAAAGCAATGACTATTCTTATCTAGAAACCATGATCAATTATGAGTTCTTATAAACCCACCTTACCATTTCAAATATAGTCAGTGATAAATATGGATTTGTTATCTTGTTTGCTGTGCCAACAAGTAGATCATCGTGTACTACAAAGCAGATAGTGTATTGTCTTGGATTCTGTTCTCTTCTTTGTGAATGGTATCTTCTGTCCTTTAGCAAAAAGCCCTGATTGTACTAGAGCATAGCAGCTCTTGTAAGTTGTTTATCTTATGTGTAACCACTTTTTGTTTTATGATAGTGTTCAAGGATGGTATGTGTCTAGTTTGGGTTAGACCACTAATTCCATTAAGTACATTTGTCTTGTAGGAAACTATCACAAAATTAAAAACCAATTTTATTATGCCAGTCTTAAAGTCACTTATACAAAAAAACTAATGTTCACCTACTAACAGCAGAGCGTTAGATTAAAAGGCCACTGTGAAACTCAAGAATTAAGTACATTAATTAAGACACTATTTCCAGTTGCCAGTGGCTCACACCTATAACCTTAGCTACTCAGGAGGCTGAGATATGAAGAATATGGTACAAAGCCAACCTGGATGCAAAAATCTGTGAGACTATTAATCAACAAAAAAAAGAGTGACTAAAGTCGTAGAGAACCAACCTTGAGTGAAAAAGCTAATGGAGAGCTCTTTGCCTCTGAATACAAGCCCAGTATTAGCACTTAAAAAAAGACAGTATCTATAAACCTTTTCTACATCTCTCAGGATGCTTTGTAGAGATGGTGAAGGGTATTATGCTATATTATAGTCACAGACTTTCTCTCCTTGAGCATTCCAGGCCATTTCTGTTGCCTTTATATCTAACTTTTGTAAAAGTTTTGCTAGGTTTGGGGGAGCCTAAATATAGCCAGGAGGTGTTAACTTCCTGCTACTGTAACAAATACCTGAGATAGTTCAACTTATAAATGGAAAAAGTTACCACACATGGAGGCTCATGTCTATAATTCCAGACAATTAGGAAGCAGAGGCAGGAGGATCGTGGTTTAAGGCTAATGAAATCATGACCTGGGAGGTCATGCCTGAAATCCAGACACACCAGAGGCAGAAGTTAGGAGGATCAAGTGTAGGACTGACCCTAGATAAAAGAGGAACACCTGAGCTAAAAAAATAAGTAAGGTATAAAGGTCTGAGGTATGGCTTAAGAGGTAGAGCTCCTGTCTAACAAGCACAAAACCTTGAGTTCAAACTCTCGTACTCCCCAAAATAAATAAATACATAAAACATCAGAAAGCATAAAGGTTAATTTTAGTTCATCATTTTCAAGGTTTCCACTCACGATGAGGCTTGTGATGTGCTATCTCATAATGATAAGAACATAGAATTGACCAAACTTCCTTACCTCATGGCCAGAAAGCAAAAAGGGAGGGAAGAGCCTGGGGTCTCAGAATACCCTTTAAGGACACGTTCCCAATGACCTAAAAGCCTCTCAGTAGGCTCCACCTCATCAAGGTCTCAGTAACTATCCCAAGTACCAACCTGGGGACCAAACTTTTAATACATAGGTATTTGAGGGGCATTCCAGGCCCAAATTATAATGGAGGTAGTATATAATTCAACCAGTGACACCAGTTCACAGAGCTGGAATTCCAATCTTAATAGTCCAGAGCCCAAGTTTTCCATCTCTACATGACACTGCTTTAACTGTACTGGGATGAGTCATGTGAAATTGCCCTCTCTGTGGGTCATAGTTGTGTATTGGTAATATGTATGATTCAACCTGAATTATTCCCAAATGATATCATCGGACCAGTTTTAAAGTAGCATCACTCTTTGTGTGTACTTTTCAGCACTGAGGAATACAGATTACCCAAAATAAAGCAAATAAACTATACCTGGAGAATTGTACTCTGTTAAGAAATTTATATCCTATTCTGCTGTTAAGGTAAAGACATAAACCCTCCCACAAGCCCTATTGAAAACAATGTAAGTCATTGTGTGAAGAAGCATCTATTAATCTGTCCTGGCATTTCTATTCTAGCAAGTGTGGGTGTTTTAGACTTAGTGATCAAACCAATACAGATTGTTTAAGCTTCTTACTAGTATGTTTATTAGGGCTCAGTGGTTAGACAACAGTCAAACCACCTCTCCTGCTGACTTATGCTGAAAAGGAAAATGGACCTGATTTTTTACCAGTGCCATAGATTGAAAATTGAAGGTGAGGATGAGCTCAAAATAAGAAAGTATAACATAAATAAAGGCCAAGTCTAGTTGTTCTTTTATATAACTTGTAAATTTAAGTAAACTTCATCTTAAGGAAAAAAAGTGGCCAGGCACTGGTGACTCATGCCTGTAGTCATAGTTACTCAGTAGGATGCTGAGATCTGATTATCACTGATCAAAACAAGCCAGGGCAGAAAAGTCCATGAGACTCTTTGTCTTCAATTAATGACCAGGAAACTGGAAGTGGTGTTGTGACTAAGTAGTAGAGTGCTAGCCTTAAGTAAAAGAGCTCAGGGACAGCCCCTAGGTCCCTAGTTCAAGCCCTATAACCAACAAAAATATTAGCACAGAGATGGCTGCCATTGGGTCACACCTGTAATCAACCCTACCTACTCAGGAGGCTGAATTCTTAAAAGGATGAAGGTTTGAAGCCAGCCCAGGCAGAAAAGTTCACTAGATTCATCCCCAAAATAACCAACAACAAGCAGAGCTGAGGGTGTGGCTCAAGCGGTAGATCATCAGCCAAACAAGCAAGCAAGTTAAGTGTGAAGTCCTGAGTTCTGAATACCAGTACTTTAAAAAGTCCATAGAGTAGCTATAATAAGGCAATCTCTACATATACTAGACACTTTATTCAATATGGAAAATTGCTTCTCTAGTTATTTTTATTGAATACTAATATTAGCATGTATTTATTATTATTCAGCCTTGCTTCTCTTATTTTTATTGAAGACTTTTCTCTAAATTAATATCATATTATATAAAACTTGAAATTTTTCTCACTGTTCCTGATTTCGTTTTTCATGATTTAACTTTACTCTGCTTTGTGATTTAATTCATCAGCTCTATGTAACTCCTATTTCTCTCTTCCAGCTTATTCCCTTTTGGTGCTGGGGGAAAACCTCACACGTGCTAGGCAAGTGCCTTCCCATGAGCTCTGTAGCCCACCCTCTGCCTGCTTGTCTGTTTTTTTATTCTATGGGTGGTGTCATCAGAATATATGATTCAGAGGAAATTTAACGAAAACCTCTATCTGGGTCTTGCTTACATGCCATGAGGTGAAGCTTAGTCATATTAGTAGGGTGTGTGTGTGTGTGTGTGTGTGTGTGTGTGTGTGTGTGTGTGTGTGTGTGTGTGTGTGTGTGTGTGTGTGTGTGTGTGTGTGTGTGTGTGTGTGTGTGTGTGTGTGTGTGTGTGTGTACACACCAGTCCTGGACTTGAACTCAGGGTCCAGCCACTATTCCTTAGATATTTTTCTTAAGGCTGGTACTCTACCACTTGAATCACACCCAGCTCCACTTTTGGCTTTTTGGTACTTAATAATGAGTCTCATGGATTTTCCTGACCTAGCTGGTTTTGAACCTCAACCTTTAGACTCACCCGGCCATTGATAGGATTTTGCAAATTGGGAATAGCATATGCCTGCCTGGCTTTCATGGTGTCTCCTCTGTTTGTTGTAGGTGTACCAACCCCAAGCCAAGAAATTCTGCGGCATACCCTGAACACGCTGGTACGGGAGAGGAAAATCTACCCAACTCCAGATGGTTACTTCATTGTGACCCCACAGACCTATTTCATAACCCCGTCCCTCATAAGAACTAATAGTAAATGGTACCATTTGGATGAGAGGATACCTGACCGGTCTCAGTGTACCTCTCCACAACCTGGAACCATAACGCCCTCTGCCTCAGGCTGTGTCAGGGAAAGGACATTGCCCAGAAACCACTGCGACTCTTGCCACTGCTGCCGGGAAGACATGCATAGCATGCACGCCTCCACTCTGCAGAGGAAAGCCACCAAGGACTGCAAAGACCCCTACTGCCCGCCTTCGCTCTGCCAGGTGCCACCCACTGAAAAAAGCAAAAGTACTGTCAATTTTTCTTACAAGACAGAAACTCTCTCCAAACCGAAAGATAGTGAAAAGCAGTCCAAAAAATTCGGGCTCAAGTTATTCCGGCTAAGTTTTAAGAAAGATAAGACTAAACAGTTGGCCAATTTTTCTGCCCAGTTCCCTCCTGAAGAATGGCCCCTGCGTGATGAAGACACTCCAACCACTATCCCTCGGGAAGTAGAGATGGAAATCATTCGGCGGATTAACCCGGACTTGACCGTGGAAAATGTCATGAGACACACTGCACTAATGAAGAAACTTGAAGAAGAAAAAGCTCACAGGAGCAAAGCGGGATCTTCGGCCCACCACAGTGGGAGGAGTAAAAAGAGTAGGACTCACCGAAAGTCCCATGGGAAGTCTCGGTCCCATAGTAAGACACGGGTGTCTAAAGGAGACCCTTCGGATGGCTCCCATCTGGATATCCCTGGAGAAAGAGAGTATGACTTTTGTGATCCCTTAACCAGGGCCCCAAGGGAGGGCTGCTTCATCATCGAACACAAAGGAGACAACTTCATTATGCACAGCAACACAAACGTGATCGAATCCCACTTCCCCATGACACCAGAATGGGATGTGTCTGGTGAATTGGCCAAAAGGAGAACTGAGATGCCTTTTCCTGAACCGTCCAGGGGAAGCTCCCACTCAAAAGTGCACCGAAGCCACAGCCATACCCAGGACCGAAGGTCCAGGAATGAGAGATCCAACAAAGCCAAGGAGAGGTCCAGATCCATGGATAACTCCAAAGGTCCCCTGGGTGCTTCTTCTCTCGGGACGCCTGATGACCTGGCTGAAGGGTGTAGCCAAGATGACCAGACCCCCAGCCAATCCTACATCGACGACAGTACTTTAAGGCCTACCCAGACTGTTGGTCATCAAAGGGCTCACATCTCATCCACGAGCTATAAAGAAGTGTGCATTCCAGAAATAGTCAGTAGCAGCAAGGAACCTTCTAGTGCATGTAGCCTTTTGGAGCCAGGCAAACCCCCTGAGAGTTTGCCTTCCTATGGTGAACTCAACTCTTGTCCAACAAAAACGGCTACCGACGACTATTTCCAGTGTAATACCTCCAGTGAGACGGTGCTCACGGCACCCTCGCCTTTGGGGAAGAATCAGGAGGACCATGACACACTAACCTTGACAGAAGGGGTGAAAAAGCTGTCTCCATCTGAAAGGCAAGTCCCCCACTCCTCCAGGGAGCCTGCCGGGCACAACAAGGAAGAGTCACCCAAAGGGCCCGGAGGAGGCCCTGCTGCTTCAGGTGGAGTGGCTGAAGGAATCGCCAACGGACGCCTCATCCAACACCACAGCGCTGAGCCCAGCAGCCTAGACAAGAGAAAAGAGATATTCAGCAAGGACACCCTGTTCAAACCTCTTCACAGCACCTTGTCTGTAAACAGCTATCACAAATCCAGTCTGTCCCTCCTCAAATCTCACCCCAAAACACCTGCTGACACACTGCCAGGCCGATGCGACAAACTGGACCCTTCCCTTGGGACGTCGGCAGCACAAGCCATGCCCACTTCCCAGCGCCAGCAGGAGTCTGGAGGGAATCAAGAAGCCTCTTTTGACTATTACAATGTCTCCGATGATGACGACTCTGAGGAAGGGGCCAACAAAAACCCAGAGGAGGAGAAAAATAGAGATGATGTGGGCACTATGCAGTGGCTCCTGGAGAGAGAAAAGGAGCGAGACTTGCAGAGGAAATTTGAGAAGAACCTTACCCTCCTCACTCCAAAAGAAACAGACAGTAGCAGCAACCAGAGAGCCACCCATTCCGCCAGGCTTGACAGCATGGACAGCAGCAGCATCACTGTAGACAGTGGATTCAACTCCCCACGGTAGGGAGAGATGTCTCTCTGCACATGCATACACCTACCAGGGCCTGGGGCTTTATGCACATAAGCTTGTAGAGTTTCTGGCTTCACAGTCTGAGTTCTGTGAAGGAGGGTTAAGAGTTGTGTGAGTTGTATTGTTAACAGCTTGTTTCTGACTTCTTTTTCAGGAATTGAAAAAAAAAATGTTTCTGCAGCTGTAGAGATCACCAATCTGGACTGGTGGGTTGGCGCCTGTCCCTCAAACTTGCCTCTGCCCAGTCTAACTAAGATCACCACCTCCCAGTACCTTTTTATTTATAAACATATATTGCCACTAGGATGCAACTTTTTTTTTAGAAGAATAAGGTTAGAGGGTAAATAAATGGATGTGAAGCCAAGAGTCCTTCTACTGGGAATGTGATAGCAGATCTTAAAATCTCTTCAGAGACTCTGGAAGGTTGCTACCCTTATTATTCCTACTTTGGGTTGGCCTGCCTATTTGTTCCAACACCTTGCTCTTTTCACTCATGTCTCTATACAGAAATGGAAGCTAGTTAGTAGCTTCTGCTCTGTGAGATCATCTCATCATTTCTGTTTCTTCTCCTGCAGAATTGACACAGCCCATTTAGACACTGTCATTATACCCTCTTTCATTTCGCACATTTGGTACCACTGCAGAGTTGAAAATTAAGAGTGTACAGCCTGATGGCCAATGGCAAAGCATGGAATTTGTTTCAGAGTTATAGAAGCAAGCCAACTGCCTCTACATTTCCTTTTTTTCCTCCTCTTAAGTTCTTTCCTTTCTTTTAAGAACAACTTGGGTCCTAAATCTCCTCAGTTCTATTCCAGATTGGTGACTCTAAGATGCAGAAATACTACTGAGTGACAGTCCTCATCTGCCAAGATTTCCAAGCTCTTCTAATACTTATCCAGTAGGATAATGTACTTCATATATGTATGTTAATCATGAAGAATTAAAATTGATTTCTGGATACTGTGGGGACAGAACATCCCAAAGTCAGAATTGGGAATCATTCACCAGTTTGTCCCATATCAGGCTTTTTTTTAATTTCTTCGAGGTCCAGTTCTTAATTATCAGTATTACTGTAATCACAAAGCCTTGTTTGAAAGTTAGCATAGGTGTGGACATTCTAATGTCCAGCCAACCTCAGAGCTGGCATTCCAGTTAAAGGGGCTGGGAGATTAGAGTTTCAGGTCACGTCTTCTCCTTCCAGATCCCTAAGAGACTTCAGAGAGCTATGTCACCCAATCTGAAAACCACTGACCTCATTAGTGATTTTCCTAAGAAATTGTTTTGGGCCAGGCCCTGACGGCTCATGCCTGTAATCCTAGATATTCAGGAGATTGAGATCTGAGAATCACAGTTCAAAGCCAGCAGTGGCAGATAAAATGGCCAGACGGTTGCTCCAATTAACCAGCAAAAAGTCAGATGGAGGTGTGGCTGAGCCAGAGCACAAGAACCTGAGTTGAAGCCACATGAATACTAGTACCAAAAAGAAAAAGATAAAAGAATTCTTTATGCTAATTCTTTAGTCACAAATCAAATTTTAAGTTATTTCCCAGCTTATTTTTCTCTGTCCTTTTCTACTTACTGTTTCGGTTCTGCTCTCTCTTTTTATTCCTCTGAAACACTAGGAGAAGATACCAGATAAGTATAATTGAAAGAGATAGCCTTTGCTTATGGGACAGATGGTTTATTTGCTGCCTGTGTCTTTAAATTCTGGTTTTCTCATTAATATAAGCTCTACTGCCTAATGCTTTTCATACAATAGTTTCAAATCCTTGACTGCCTTTTCAGCTCCTGGACTTCCACTGATAAAGAGCCCAGTACTCCAGAGATTGTTACAAAGGAGATATTGAGAGTAGTTCCATGGGTTCTAACTCAAAATACTATTAATGCATAATATGGGAAGTTTTATTTGCTTAGGGGTAAAACAGAAATATTCATGTGATAGTTGAACCAGAATCTTCGCAAAATTTATTACCTCAAATCCTGAGGGGCAGGATATAGGATTTATGACTGAATTTACTATGTATACAAGTAAGTTTATTTTCATTTTTAAAATAATGAACTTTAAGAATGGCGTGCTTTGTCATAGTAGGAGGTAAAGTGGTAAGGAAATGGCCTCTATCTGAGCCGCATACCTGTCCACTAACATGGGGAATGGTTGTCTCTACAGCAATCTGTAGAGAATTAATACATACAGAATTAATTTTAGGCAGTTAGGGAATCTATGGAACAATTCCTAATGTTACCTCTTTCATATTTTACATCCTTTGGTTAGAAGCTAGATAAACTTGTTTCAACTTAGGAGTTTTAGTATGAGTAGCATTTTAGCTAAATAACATTAGCATACTGATAACCTTTTCATTGCTGTAAGCCATGAAAATCTTAAGTGGGCCATTTATTCCAGTTTTTCAGTAATTCACTAAACAACCAAAATGACAAAAAAAAAAGGTAATTTTTTTTTCTCTACACTGGACTGGCATTCCTATCAGCCACATTTCCAACATTCTTTTTGGAACTAAAATAGGAAAAGAGAGAAAGAGTAGAAATGAGAAGTGTACAAAAAGTGCATTAGGAGATCTATTTCAGAGGTTTAAAATCTTGACATAAAAAGATGGCTGTTCAGAACTTGAGACCAAAAACAACAGTATGAAAACAACAGAGGCCAAAGACTGGCAGGGACATGTGGGCCTAATGTGGAAATGACCATGGGCTGCAGAAATCCAGGGCCCGGGGACACACCCAGACCCAAGGATGGGCAGAGGAGCTGCTTGCTTCATTCTCCTGCCTGTGAAGTCCCCAGATCTTATTTGTATAGCTGTACTGCATTAGTGCTCTTTTCTTAAAATAGTAATTCAAGAAGTATGTTTACTGTTCAAATATCCATCTCTATTAGCTTTTTCCTCAGCATATCTAGAGTCCTCAATATGAATGTCACAAGCTGTACCCATTATTACCACAGTAATGAAAGATGTTCTTTGTGGAAAGTAGGATAATTTATTCATATTAATATATTGGCTACAGTCAAAAATGTTCAAGGACATCTTTACTACAGAGTTTCTCCCAACTTCAATGATATATTGTAATTTTTGTTTCTTCTAATTTCTATACTGGCTGCAGAGAGCAGGTAACTGAATAAACATTAAACTAGATTGAAAGCAGATCCTTTGGATTTTAAGATGCATTTTCCTATAGTACAGATTCTCATCCCAACCCACAGAAACTATGTAATTCATTGTATGCTAGATGTACAACAGAAATAAGTTATTTCTTAGCTTTTAATGTACAAATTCTTCATAGATGCTTGTTTCTTCTTCATATTCACTCTGAGAGTAGGTAAATCAACATCAGAATTATCCCCATGATAAACATGAGAAAATCAACTATGCTGTATATTCAAGAAAAGTACAGTGGTCCTGGTAGTCAATGAACATATTGCCTCTTAAACAGTTCACTCCTGACCTCTTGGTAAGAAGTAGATCCAGGCCCCAAGGGATCAGGATTAAATTACCTGTTGGAAAGAACTGCCAAGGCATTTAGACAGGAGTCCTATGACTTAGGGAGGGGATGAACGAGAAGCACAACTTGTTTCATTGTAGTAGTTTGACCTGTTGATTACCTTTAGCTAGCTTCAATCAGTTACAGAGACTGTAACTTTTCTAATAGTTTATAAACTCTGCATCTATCCAATGGGGTAGATATTTTGAGAATGACTTTCATTTCTTCACTGTCTGTGTGAATTGGTAAGTTTCTTATAGCCACTCTTAGGAGTTTGATCATGAAACTTGAATAATTTATTTACCCCTCAATCAGGCTCAGGCATTTTATTTCTGCTATTGCTCTACTACATATTTAAAATGCCAAAGGTCCTAATCTTAAAGGAAAAAAAATGCATTCAAATATTTAAGAATTTTTACCAAGGGGAGGCAGAAATGAATGTAAACTTTGCAAATCAATGGAAAAAATATCTAAGGTCCTTAATCTGAAAATATAAGTGTATGTTAGCTGAGGTGTTAAAATTTGAAACAAGTATTTATAAGAATTTGATTCCCATCAAGGGAGCAGATTAACAAATGGTATATGCTTCAAGCCCACCAAAGTTAAAATAAAAAAAAAGAAGGAAGGAAAGAAAGACATCTTGTAATCAAAGACAAAAATGCATTCATTAAGGTGAAAATAAGTGAGTTTATTCAAAAACAGGAATACCCATAAATTTCTAGCTTGTGATAAGATCATTAGACATTTTGAAATGTGTGATAGGTATCCATCACATCGAATTTTTAAGTAGTTTTCTTAAACATGGAAGAGGAGGGAAACCATTTCAAAGTACATTTGGGGGTTTCAAAGCTTTTATTTTTCCAGTACATTGAGGATTGTAACATGTATCATCTAAGAACCTGGAGCCCCAGCTGGAAGAGCATATGCAAATAATCAGTGGAGATGTATATTGATATGACATGGTGAGCCAACAGAGGAAATCCATTAGCTCTTCCTCCAGGGCTCAACATATAATTATTTATGTTCAAAGTAAAACAAAATCAACCCTCTTTACTCTTTTAGTACTCGGGAGAGCCTGGCTTCCAACACATCAAGCATCGTTGAAAGTAACCGCCGTCAGAATCCTGCTCTGAGCCCAGCCCATGGTGGAGCTGGCCCAGCCTTCAACTTCCGTGCAAGTACAGATCCCCCAACCAATGAAGCTGAGAAATTACAGAAACCTTCCAACTGCTTGCAAGCTTCTGTTACTAGTGTGTGATAGTCCTTCTGCCTCAGATCATCTGTCTCATTCAATACAGCAAAGTTTACGACACTGGGGCTGATGTTTACATCTTTGGAAAGACAAGCATCTCCAGTGCAGTTTGGAGGTTTACTTCAACTGTGCTGCTAAGTAGGCTAGGGCAAAAAAAAAATCTTTATTTCAGAGTATTGCTCTTTTCACATTTATGGCTCTGTAGCAACCGAATAGCAGTAGGGGTGATATGTATACTTTTGCTTCACTAATTGTAGCTGAGCACACATAGGAAAGTCTAGACACTGTAAGTGGAATATGCATTTTCAATGTCATGCAGTTGCCAGTTTCATTTTTAAATGCCACAGATACGTGTTGCTACCAGTCTACCAGTTTAACCAGTGGTTAAATGGGGCCACAGAACTGATCCTTACCACTTCAAAAAAAAAAAAGAAAAGCCACTACAAAATACCAAGTTCAAGGTGTTCACCTTGAGGGAAATTAATGCCAAACTGACCAGAGGGACACCCCCCACACACACACACACCAACCCCTTTGTGTGCGAAGTCTTCTTTATGCACCAGTCATTCTTCACTGTGAGTTTCATGACACTGTTTTTACAGGCGCCCATGGAAGTGTGTCAGAAGGGGTCATGATGGAAAAACTGGGAGTGTTTGGGGGATTTTGTTTTCCAGTATATCAGATGCTTGTCTTGATTTGTAACCTTCCATAATCACAAACAGGAATATAGGCCTTTGAATCTGTTGTGGGAAAAGGGAGGGAATTCCCAATTTGGCCGGGCACAGTACTAAGTGATGGAAGAGGTAATATTGTCTGTTAAAAGCGATCAGTCAAATATTGAAAGGAAGATAATTTCCTCCTTGTGATACTTATGATGATCCTATCTTACTATAATAGATACAATAATTAGTTTGTTTAAAAGCAAAATGTTCTTTGTGATACAAATGAAGAGTATGGCCTGAGGATGTTATTCTTTCTAATGGAAGGACATAAATCTATTTTATGTAGTTTTAAATAGAATGCCTAAATTAGGCTGAGGGAGATAATTTTTAGTGGTTATAGAAAAGAGCAAATTTAGGGAGAGTTGAACTTAAGGCCTTTTATTCCTGGGAAGATATCTATAGAGAAAACTTTTAAAGTACTTTTTGATTACAAATATACATGTGCCCATGAAATAACAGAATGTGCTCATTCTGCTAGTGTGGTATACCCATGATTTGTACTCCCCTAAAATTTACCAGAATAACAATTATGCATTCATGAACTATGCCAGAGTAATGTTTACAGATACTTTGTAACCAATTTCAGGAGGTGTTTAATGTAGTCATTAGCCCAAGTTATTTCAGAATGATTTGTTCGCATTGTGCTTTGGTTTACAATGTCATGTTGAATTGGAAGAAGGCTCAGCTGCAAAGGGATTACAAAACAATTAAGCTTCAGTCTTACAGGAAAGAGACATTTCAAAGTTCCCTTTTTTTTTCTCTCAGAATAATGGAATACATCTGTAGGTAATGGGAAACTATTTGCAAAAGAGTTACTTCAATAGCTAGTAAATGATCTGACACAAACTTTAGTTTAGTGGCATGTGCTGTTTGGAGCCATATGCTATAAATTATATATGTATAGATACATATATATCTAAAACTCTAAAATATTTTCACCTAAGATTTTTAACAACTGGCATAAAATTTGTGAGACACTTGGGTTTCCATATCAGGCCTAATTACTTGCAATCTGTTTAAGTGAGTCAGTCATCTAAATATGCATATATACATATTTATATTCATATTCTTGAAACATGAATACCCTCTCATGCTTTATCAGCTATTTGGATACTACATTGGTCCAACTAGACTCCTCAAAATTGGAAATTTTCTTTTGCGTGATTATTACATTGAAACTTAAGCACATATTTTTAGTAAACTGCCACATTATTTAAAGATTTAAATCAATTGTCTTTCATTCGCATGCCTTATTTCCTCCAAGGTGTGCCTCAATTGCCCAGAAATGAATTGCTTAGCTCATTGCTTAAGTATTTGAGAAGAAATGACTAATAGACTACATACTCTGTTTCCTTGGGGAGCTATATACCATACAGTTGCTAAATTTTTTTTCTGTCTAAAATTCATTTTTTCCCAAAAAAACCTGCTCTCAAGTTCTTATCATACTCAGTTCATAAATAATATAACCATTAAAACAATGCATCAGCCTCTGGTTGACCCTCTGAAAGTCTCCATGGAAACAATCAATGCTGTATGAGCAGGAAAGGACATCATTACCTTTAAGAGAAGCTTTAAAATATGAATTTATCGATGTTTCACAAAGAAATCGGTTTACAGAATATATTATTCAAATGAAATGTGTATGCTAATTTGCTGGTGGAATACATGGCTTAAAAGAAAAAACAGCAAAACTTCTGTAGACCAGCAGCAGCCATTAGCATAGAAATGATAGGCTTTAAAGATGCTCTACCATGTAAACACATGTTCCATGTAGAAATGCTCTCATCTGAATCCAATCTGGCTTCTTCAGTGGAAGGGCTGGTGGCAGGAGGCTACTCATTCACAGATATGACATGTGGACAGAGATGCACATGTACAAGAGAGTCTCAGCAAGATAGGGAGACTCAGGACCCCCAGCCGTGGGGCCATCTCCTAGCCTTGCCAGTTGTCTTCTCCACTGGAACCCTATCTTTGTATTACACGACTGCTTGTCTAGTTTAAGAGTTTCTCCACTGTAAGGTTTACAAAAATGAATCGGGTTGAATCTCTGTGAGGCATTCAACTTTAAAGGGTCAACACATCTGTCAGCATTTTGCACACTTATGTATTATTATGATACAGCATATTACTTTATGGTAATTTTTATTTTTACATATAACTACCTCCATGAATTTGATGAGATGTCAGCAGTGTGTTCAGAAGAGCAACGCTTCACACTTCAGCATTCGGCCATGGCGTTCTGTGTGTGTGTGTGTGTGTGTGTGTGTGTGTGTGTGTGTGTGTGTGTGTGTGTGTGTGTGTGTGTGTGTGTGTCAGTGACTGCCAATGTGGACTCATGAGTTTTCCACCTCTATGGTTTCCTTCCATGGCTGTCTTTGGCTCTGAGCTGTAATTCAGTCTTCTTTTCTCTTCCCCATGAAAGTGCACTTGATTTTGTCACAGATGAACAGAAGTTTAAGAATTCTTGGTCTTCCCCCATCTCCATTCCTGCTCAAAGTTCCCTCTGGCAGAGAGCCAATTGGTAAATATAATTTGGCCAACTATTTGCCCCTGTAGAGATCTGATTGGATTGCTAGTATTTCAGTAACAGAAGACACACCAGAAATCTGGACTGCCCATTCTGAAGCACTTTGGGCCTCTTGGCCTTTCTTACATGCTACCCCGTGAAGCCCAGACTTCACTTTCATGAAAAGAGCTGTGCTGTGCATTTCACGACTTCTATTAAATAATTTGGATTCCATTTGATATATTTTGCACATCTCAGGGGACCTTAATGAGCATATGAAAAGGGGGTGTACCCAATAGAAAAAATAAATAGAGGAGCTGAAAGGGGACTAGCTGGATAAAAATAACAAATTCCTGCTTCTCTGATGTTGGGAAGCTCAGGTTCAGGAAGCATAAATTGAAAGTCAATCTGGAGTAACAATGATCTGAACACCAGCTGTTCTCAACTCTCTCTTTTTCATAACCCAGCCAGCATTTCAAAAATGCCAATTTAAATTCGGTTGCAGTCAGCATCAAGAGAAGAAACCTGTTGCATAGAAAAGGAAGCATGGGTCCTCTTTTAGGTCAGCACAGCTTTGCAAAATTCTACCCAGGATAAACCACTTGTTACCACAAAGTGTACTTGAAACTAAAGTTTTTAATATAAATGATAGGCATAGTTCGCATAATACAATAGGGGTCACTTTTGGAAAAGCCTCACTATTTATAACATGGGTAGATCTGGATTTAAAAGACATTGACAACCAATAATGCTTTCAAAGCACTAGATTCGCAAACCATTAACGAAGCAGGTCATATTTGTAATCCCCATACTTGAAATGAGAACACAAAAGGAGTGACTTTAGATTACCCCCAAACACAATGGCAGCTACCAATGACCTGTTTTCTCTTTGATAGACGATCATTAGAAATCACTAAATACAATGCTATTTCTGATGTGTGCTAATCCAGTCAACACAAATACCACTTTGCATCTTTATCCATCCTCATTCAAAAAGTTCAGAGTATGTTGGAAACTCACACCTCAGCACACCTTACGAGAATTGAATTACAAAATGAAAGACAAGCCAGTTCACCTCAGTGCTGTTGGAGTCCAAGGCCAATCCAGACATTTGCCCTTGTTTACAGCTTTATATTGGGTTTCTCTAATTCCCATGATAAAACATTCCCATCTTTAGCAACATGACCGCTCCAGGCAGTGGAAGGTGCTGAAACAGAAAATTTCAAAACTTTTATCAAGTATTCTTCACCAGTAGTGCTCCATTGCACAATAGAAATTCAGTATACGATACTGAGCCCTACCTTTGGGATCTACGTTTCCAAGGGAGCTGATACAGTTAGGAACTGTATGATTCTCCACATGGATCTTATTAGTCCCCACAGGTCAGGCCTAAATCCAATCAGCAACGTATTCTGTCCAAGCACAGTGATCCAAACCCAAGTGGTTCTCACCCCTTCCCATCCCCCAGCACCACCTTTCCCATTGTCAAAGTCTTTGGTATCTTGCATTAGTGAGAGACTCTTCTGCATAGATCTAGAGCTTGGGAATCTAGAACGTGAAAAATTAAAGCCATGGGAGACATTGTTTTGTGGTTGTCTTTTTTTTTTTTTTTTGCATTAGTAAACTATGGGCAGGAAGGAGATTACTATCCATCTAAACTTTGCCAAGTAAAATAAGGATAAACTGTCACCCTATCCCTTTTACAGAAGGTTTTAGAGTATTAAGGATATATTCAGTGTCTTCTCACAAGACTTTTATTTAGGAGACATTTCATAACATACATGAAATATTTTATTGTCAAATATTCATGCAGACATTAGAATCTCCCTGAATGAGTTAATCTTTGCTCTTTTTTTTGTTTGTTTTTGCAGCGCTATCCCTAAGAGAGATTCCCCAGTGACCACTCCTCTAACACACAATCCTGTGTTTTTAGAGTTGTTCTATGACTTACAGTTGACAATTTACAAGATTCAGAATTCTACAAAGCTCAAGAGGGCATTAAACCTTCTTACAATTGTATGTGATCTGTTATAGGGCTTTAATAGCTAATTGCTGGCGCCATATGTGAACACACATACACCATGCCAACAATGGAATACTTACTTCCAAGTGAGACAGCCATGGGCCCGGAAGGTAGATGTTTGGCTAGCCCTGTGTGCAGCTCCCTATCTCCTAGTCCAAAGGCTGATTTTGGTACTGTTTCCTGGCTCCCGCCAAAAAGAGGTGCCAAATCTGAGACCTGAGCTCTCCATTGATACCAATCCTTTGCACTTGCAGCAAGTTAATCATCTAGTGTGCACTCAACAACCCCACCCCTTCCTTTCATCAGAAAGCCACCCTCCCTGCTTCCTTCCCATCACCCAATGAGATCCCTACACCACACTTTCCACACTGCAAGGGCAGAAAACTCTGCAGTGCTGGTTAGGAACAGAGCTGCCCTAGGATCACTTTCATGTAAGTATCAATAACTACAAATTAAAGTCCTTAGAGCAGTGACATAGATACTTTTTTGGAAGAGAATTAAATTGAAAAGTCCAGTTTAAAAGGATCATAATTCTGCAGGTATCTTTCTCTGAGTGACTGAATGTGACTATTGCATTAGGGTAAATGAATTAAGAAGTGCAAGTGGGGTTTACTGTATGTTAGAAAGGAGTTTTGCAGCCAAGACTGCCTTGAATAAAATGTGTTTGCACTGAAAAAATAAATAAATAAATTACTTGGTCTCTGGTTGCTGTAAAGGTCATCCAAGATGGATGTTCTGTTTATATTGTATAGTATTTCATATGAAATAATTACAGTTCATGAAATGTCTTCCCTAATGTTACTGATTTATAACAGCACATTTGTAACATGGTTTTTATCGTGTCAGTGTACCATATTGTAAATGAAGATTACTTGTCATGCTTAGTATAATAACTTAAAAGAAAAAAAAAGGACAGGGATTTTTGTAAGTCTATATTTGAAAGTCCCTCCATATGGTAATATTGTGTTCATGTTGTTTATGTAGTGTTGTGTGAAATATCCATTTTGGATTGTGTTACTTTTTAAGATATTAAATAACATTTGGTTATATGTCTAAGTGGATTTTTTTGTTACTTGAGACTATTTCACGTGCGATCAGTTAATTCCCTTAATTCATGTGATTCCATAATAAATCTCTGTTGTGCATTCTTTTATTATTTGAGCTTTGGAGTTAGCACTATTAAAAATTGAAATTTCAGGTCAAAACCATTGAAATACCAGGAATGTTGAGTCATATTTTTTAAACTGTACTTGAAACAGAACCAGAGTTCAAGAGGCATATAATTGGGTTTTCTATATGAAATCATAAAGTAGCATGGTTAGTTTGGCTAAATAGTAATAATCACAACTTTTATCCCTAGCTGAATGTGTGTGTTTACAGGCAAACACAGAGATGGCTCACACATTCTGATGAAACACTTGCCTAAATTTGGAACACCTCCATGTTTAATCTGCTTCAGAATCTACTATACAGTCAGCCCTCTCTGCTCACAGGTCCCTAATTCCTCCAGCAAACTGTGGATTGAAAATATCTTCTAAAGAGTGTGCATTGAACATGTATACCTTTTTCCTTGTCATTTATTCTCCACAAAACAGTCTAATAATTATTTTCAGGCATTTACATTGCTGTTGGCATAAATAACCTTAGAGCTGATTTGAACTGTATCATCTTGAGATACGAGTAAGTTGTATGCAAATATTACATGGTTTTACATTAAGGATTTTAGCATCTCCAAGCTTTGGTATCTGTGAAACCAATTCCTTGGAAGTACCAAGAGACAACTGGACACTCTTGATCCTCTTCCTTTGTCTTTTCAAACTCAAAGTGATTTGCTGTCAACTGTTTGACTAGGCTTAAGAAACCACAGTTTTTATTTTAACACACGATAGGACTGTATAGTTGAACCTTATTTTCTTATAGAATTAATTTCCAAAACAGACTTCTAAAAATCGTTTTAAACAGTGATCTTGTCCTTTGAAGAACAAGTCTTACTTGTTTGCATAAGTTTGTCTACCTATTTTAAACTATCAGGATATATGCTCCCATTTTCAGGTCTGAAGAAATACATTGTGAGGTTTACTGTAGAACCACAGCTGTTACAGTAAAAGGAAGGGCATTGTGTGTTCTTTTCAGAATGATCCAGTGAACTGGACGCCCAGAGGAAATGTGGTGACTTAACAGAGGATGGAAAGCAGGTTTCTGACTCCTTTGAGAGAATGGTCACAGTTCATAAAAATCTTTTCTTTCCAAAGGAAATGGTATGGTTTTAACTTATTTTTAAGTGTTTAGAGTGGTGGAATTTTTTCCCCCTTCCTAAAGAAAATCCTAGCAAAGTACTCAATATTTACCTTCTACTCTGTTTGCAGCTGTGAAATGGAGAACTGCTGAATAATAAAAAGAGTTATTCACCTGACTTCCATACGTTATTTAATTGTAAGATCTTAGGCCTGCTGTGAGAGTACTTGGATTTACTGACAGTTCTGTTTTCGGGCTTGATGGCTCCAGACACAGGTCATCTTGAACACATGGAAGAAGTGTGTGGTGCAAACAGCACATTTGCCCCACATGGAAACCTTAAGGAAAATCAGGCCACCTGTGCTCAGGCTCAGCTGGGTAGCGTTTTATAGCATTTTATGGTCAGTCTTCTCCAAAGAATGGAAGTGAGACCCTTAGGTGTGAGTGGGACAGTAGGTCAAATAAGAAAAGTAAGGCCAAAGAAAACTTAGTTTGAAATCCAAAGGGCAAAGCTGAGCTGCTGATATTGGATACAGAACAAATTCTTTCCTTTTTGATCAGATTTACAGCCTTGGGAGTGTTGTCTACTGCTAGAATGGGATGGAAATCCTATATCTCAGCCCCCATGGGCTTGACTGGATGACCATTTATATAGATTACTTAAACACTCCAAATTTTATCAAGTAAGTTCCTCCCTGGTCGCTTATTTTATTTTATTTTTAGGGGATTGAACACAGCACATAGCACATGCTAGGCCAGCACTCTACCACTTGAATTATGTCTTTTGGAGAAAAGATCTGACTCACTTTTCCCTGGCTGGCCTCTAACTCAAGGTCTTTCTGCCTCCATCTCCTGAGTAGCCAGGGATTACAAACGTGCACAATTGAGCCTGGGTTACTTCTCTCTAACGTAAAGTTCCAGGCACTTTTTTTCTCTTTTCTTTGGATTTGTTTTACTTTACTAGTACTATTAATATTTGAACTCATTCGTGGTCACAATTATTGATTACTAGTATTTTTTAATTTAAATTTTATTGTAAGAGTGCTATTCAGAGGGGTTACAGTTACATAAGTAAGGTAATGAGTACATTTTTTAATTTTTTTATTGTAAAGATATTGTACAGAGAGGTTACAGTTGCATGAGAAGGTAATGAGTACATTTCCTCTTGAGCCTTGTTACCCCTTCCTTTATTTTCCCCCTGCCATCCCTTCCCTCCCCACCTCCCCAACTCCCCTGCCCCTCCCCCGACCAAGTTCTAGAGTTCTTTTTTAACATAGTGTCTTGTACATCTCATTGTTACAGTGGGTCAGCCTGTATCCATGTTTCAGCATTTTGTTATTTCCCTTCCCCTCCCCAAATTAGAAAAAATGTATATACAAGATTCAGGTTCCAGAATCAATTACAGTGAAAACAGGGGTTATACCATAGGGGAAGAACACATAAAAGAAACAAAAGAAATTACATAGTACATCATAAGTACATTAAGAACAACAGCAACAAAGATAAACTCTCTGGTGTATCTTGGGGTTCATGTCACTTAGTACCATCTTATATGGTCATAAGTGGATAGCTTTTGGCCTTTTCTTCTTGTTTGGTTAGGAAATGGAAAGACTTGGAAAAAATTACACTGTGAAGTAAGCCAGACCCAAAGAAACATAGGTCCCATGGTTTCCCTTATTTGCAATAGCTAGTGTACATTTCTTTTTTAAGTGTCACCTCCTCATTTTCTCCTCCATCTCCCCACACACACCCCCATCACTAGTATTTAAATCTTTGTATTGACTTATACCCCTCAGGGTCCATAGATCATTACCTTCCCCTGATCCTATTTCCACATACCTTTCTATTAAAGGCCTTTTGGTCTCCAACACGTCTATAAGTCATCAGAGACTTGATAAATAACAGGAAACTTGCAGGTATGCATGATAGACAGTTAGATGGATGGATGGATAGGTATGATACATGGATAATTATAGTAGAACAAAGATTTTTTAAAATGAAGATACATTTCACATTTTGTGAAATTGCTCAAGACATGATTTGCATTTTAACTCTCCAAGAGTAGGGAATTGTTTTTCACCCATCCATCCATATTTGTGTCCCTGCATTTTTTAATTCTTATTTTTTTGTCGGTCGTGGGGCTTGAACTCTGGGCCTGGGTGCTGTCCCTCAGCTCTTCAGCTCAAGGCTAGTTCTCTACCACTTGAGCCACAGTGCCACTTCTGGTTTTCTGATTGGAGATGAAAGTCTCATGGACTTTCCTGCCCAGGCTGGCTTTGAACCATGATCCTCAGATCTCAGCCTCCTGAGTAGGATTACAGGTGTGAGCCTCCCCTCTCCCCTCCCAACCAAGCTTGTCTCTGCATTCTTAGTCATCAAGTGGGAGTGGAACAAAAGATGGCGTGCATAAGGGTATTCTTTGAGTTCTCTGTGACTACCTTTAAAGATATGTTGAAAATATATTTTTCTTTTCTTTTTGTCAGTACTTGAACTCAGGACCTTTTGCTCAAGGATAATGCTCTACCAGTTGTACCATTCCTCCACTCCAGCTTTTTGATGGTTGATTGGAGATAATAGTCTCTCAGATTTGTCTACCAGGGCAGGCTTTGAACCACAATCCTCTGAGCTCATCTCCTGAGTAGCTGGGATTCTAGGCATGAGCTACTGAGGACTGGCTGTTGAGAATATATCTTAGGAAATTATTTCAGCCTTTTAAACATGCTTTAATGCAGCACCTCCCAGTCTTTACTCAATATATTTAACCTTTAAGGTTAAATAACAGCTCAGTGGTCCTTATATTAAGCCATCTGTAGGTTTGCTCTACACAACACAAGTTGTGACAAGTGAAATAAATAACAAATAACCAATCTCCATGTGTTGAAGAAGACCAGTATTTTTTCCTTTTCCCTCTTTTACTCTTCATGTGTGATTTGAAGACAGTTCATGTGAAGATGTCTTTGTTGAATGGCCACGAATCAATATGAGACTAGGCAAGTTTTGAGGTTCCCTGGGAAATGGAAACAGAAGGTACCCCTTCCATAGCCATGGCCCTTCTGTGTCTCCCTCTGTCTTTACAAAGGAATTTAGTGGGTATTTGGGGACATGTAAAACCCCCTATAAGAAGTGGGTCAAATAGACATAATGATTTCATAAAAGATACCTGGGTGCTGGTGGTTTGCATCTGTAATCTAGCTAATCACATGGCTGAGATCACAATTGAAAGCCAGCCCAAATGAGGAAGTCCATGAGATTAATCTCCAATTAATCACAAATAGAAATGGAGCTGTGGCTCAAACAGTAGAACACTGGTAGTGAGCAAAAAAGCACAAGGAAAGTGCCAAAGCCCTGAGTTCAAGCCAAGAACCAGCACCAAGTACACACACACACACACACACACACATACACACACTCACACACCTTTTGCAATTGACTTGTCTAGTCAATTGATAGAACTACCAGTACTCTAAAAAGATATGTTTAAGGATTTGAGCCATGCGCAGTTTTCAGTTTTCAAGAGTGAATGCTTTCACTGAGTTTTTAAAATAAACCTTTTATTTTGTTAGAGTAGTAGACATATAGAATTGTAAAGACAGCACTGAAAGTTGTTATGTGACTTATACCTAGTTTCTTTTGATATGTGATGGCAGATTATTCACTATTAATGAACCAGTACTGGTATGTTATTGACCAAGTATATATTTTACTCAAAGGCTGGCACTCTTACCACTTGAGCCACATCTCTGCTTCTGGCTTTTTTGCTGGTTAATTGAAGATAAGAGTCTTTAGGTCACACAAATTTCTCTGACTAGGCCAGCTTTGAACCTCGATCCTCAGACCTCAGCCTCCTGACTAGCTAGGATTACAGGCGTGAGCTACCATGTGGCTATATGTGCTACATGTCTTTCTTACCAACCAAGAATACCCGGGATGAAGCAATGGTTTTTGAAATGTTACAACAAATATTAAGAGATGAAGGGGAAAGTTCCCACCTAACCAGCAGGGCACTGAAGGCTGAAGCCTTACTCAGTGGAATGTGTAGATCATTTGTCTGTGAGCTCTGCAGGACTGTAGCTGGGAGTGGGTGGGAGTGGGGGAATTCTAGAGTAGTTGGAGTTCTTTTTTTTTTGGGGGGGGGTCCGGTCGTGGGGCCTGAACTCTGAGCCTGGGCGCTGTCCCTCAGCTCTTCAGCTCAAGGCTAGCGCTCTACCACTTGAGCCACAGCGCCACTTCCGGCTTTTTTCTTTTTGCTTATGTGGTGCTGAGGAATCGAACCCAGGGCCTCAGGCATGCAAGGCAAGCGCTCTACCACTGAGCCACCTTCCCAGCCCAAGTAGTTGGAGTTCTTATGACCACGGTCACAATGTGTTTCCTTTTAACCATCTCTTAAATCTAGAGACAGCTGACTAATGTTTATGAAAACTTTCCATAAAAGTATAACAAAAAATTATTTTCTCTCTCTTAAGTGTTTCCCTTCTTATCTTAGCCATGTTTTTCTTTCTGTTTCTTGTCCTTTCTTCCCCTGACCTCTTGCTCTTTCTCTCTCTCTTTTTGCATCAGTAGGATTTTTGCCTCCAGCTAATTTTTCACTTTAGTGTTCTCATTTCTCTCCTTTCATTACACACTTTTCAAACAAGTCCTTGAAATTGATTTCTTGATAACCATTTTCCCCCATGCCTTTATATGACAGTTTTTCCAACTATTGTTATTCCTCACAAGACTATTTTTAGAGTTTTGCCAGAGTTCAGCTATAAATTACTTGCTATTACCCCTAAATTCTCAGGTTAGTTTTCTTAAGAAAATTAAAAGGCCGCCTCTCTGCCTATACTTGCCTCTTGCTGCCATAAGAGAAATCTGTTAATGCTCCCATTTACCTGAAGTACTGGGCTTGGGATTGTTAATATGAAGTAGCTCAGGTTTGATTGAGACAATAGTTATTGCACTGGGGTTCGTGTGCAGATCAGAATGAACTAAATGATTATGATGTCAGGTTCCCACAAGGAGTGAGGCTTTATGGGACAAATGAAGAACTTTAAAATCTACACCTCTTAAACATTGTGTCCCCATGAAAACACACCTCTTGATTTTATTGTCTATAGACTCCAATTTTTCTTCAATAAGCCATTTATTTTAAAGTCAGAAAACCACTTAGAGACAAGTAAAATATTTACGAAACAACAAAAAAAAAACAGTAAACAAAACGATAGCCACAAATGGTGGCTTACGTGTATCTTTCTTTGTTCTTAAGTGGCACGGACTTCTGGTTGGCTAACTCCTTCCTTTCTCCACATAAGTCTTGATTATTTCCCCTCTAAGGAAGGCAGACAGATTTTTTTTCTTGTATAGAGAAAGCTCTATTGATTTGTCTGAGTTGCATATTGATATGCTTCCTGTTATCCTGAACAAACTCTTCTCTCAGTTTTCCTGAAGTACAAGAAAGCATTTCTTACCATGAGTTAGGGTAGAAAGGGGAAAAGCTAGGACTGATAGAAAATGTCATTTCTTCATCGAGGCTCCAGAGTTAAATGTATTGTACAAGGAAGATATATGAATCAGTTCTAACCTATGTAAACCCTCATGTCCTGTTGGAGGACTTTTTTTTTTCTTTCTGATATATGGCTTCCCTATGTTGTCCAAGCTGGCCTTTTGGCTTAGTGATCTTCCTGCCCCAGCCTCCCAAGTAAGTGGAAAACATGTGTATGCCACACGGTACCTAGCTTGTTCTTTCTCTACTTTAGTACTTAAACATTTATTGTCAAATGATTTTCACAACTCATTTCTCCTCTGAAGCCAAGGGATTCAGAAATCTAGTGAGTGCTTGTTAAAGCTATACTCATTATTATGTTGTTGTTGTTGTTCATAGGGCCTGGGCACTGTCCCTGAGCTCTTTTGCTCAAGGCTACTCCTCTGCCACTTTGAGCCACAGTACCACTTCTGGTTTTCTGATGATTTATTGGAGATAAAAGAGTCATGGAGTTTCCTGCTTAGGTTGGCTTTGAACTATGATCCTAAGACCTCAGCTCCCTCAGTAGCTAGGATGACAGGTATGAGCCACAAGTGCCCAGCTGCTTATTCTTAACCATTGTTTAATATATCAAAATCACAGACTTTAAAAATAACATCTCCAGGGCTGGGAAGTTGGCTCAGTGGCAGAGCACTTGCCTTGCATGCCTAAGGCCCTGGGTTCGATTCCTCAGCACCACATACGCAAAAAGAAAAAAGCCGGAAGTGGTGCTGTGGCTCAAGTGGTAGAGTGCTAGCTTTGAGCTGAAGAGCTGAGGGACAGCGCCCAAGCCCAGAGTTCAGGCCCCACGACCGGATCCAAAAAAAATAATAATAACAACATCTCCAAAAGGTACCCTATTGTGGAAGATACATTTTAAAAAGTTTAAAGCATTGTTGTAGAAGACTAGGTTTAGCAAAATTAAAGAAATGAGGTTTAAATGCAGCATACAGGTTGAGTATCCATTTTTCTAAATGCTTAAGACCAGAAGTGTCAAGTAATTTGGATTTTCAGAATAGGTATGTTCAACCTGTACACTGAGTAATAAATTCAGAAATTAATAATGACTGTTTGAGGAAGGCCATCAAATCTACAGAAAAGTCATGAGTATGCCTCCATATATTGTAATATGCAGATATAAATTTTATTACAATGGATATTTTTTGTGTGCATATCCTGGTTCTTTGACTTGAACTCAGCACCTGAGTGCTGTTCCTGAGCTTTATTGCTGAAGGCTAGTGCTCTCCCACAGCTTTACTTCTGGCTTTTTGGTGGCTAATTGGAGATGAGTCTCATGGATTTTCCTGCCCAGGCTGGCTTTGAACTGTGATCCTCAGATCTCAGCCTTCTAAGTAGCTAGTATTACTTGGCATGAGCCATCAGCACCCAAATTTACCATGGATATTTTAAGTAACAGATGTTCAGCACTTTCCTCCTGGCTGCTCAATGTTATTTAGGTTCTAGGGCACACATTTGGAGATATGACCATTGTTTTCTCAGGGATTCCAGAAGGGAAGGTCAACCCATGCATAGAAAAGCAGAGATGAGCCGGGCGCTGGTGGCTCACGCCTGTAATCCTAGCTACTCAGGAGGCTGAGATCTGAGGATCGCGGTTCAAAGCCAGCCCGGGCAGGAGAGACCGTGAGACTCTTATCTCCAATAAACCACCAGAAAACCGGAAGTGGTGCTGTAGCTCAAGTGGTAGAGCGCTCGCCTTGAGCTGAAGAGCTGAGGGACAGCGCCCAGGCCCAGAGTTCAAGCCCCACGACCGACAAAAAAAAAAAAAAAATCAAAAAAAACAAACAAAAAAAAGAAAAGCAGAGATGCAGGGCTGGGAAGGTGGCTCAGTGGTAGAGCATTTGCCTTGCATGCCTGAGGTCCTGGGTTCGATTCCTTAGCACCATATAAGCAAAAAGAAAAAACGCCGGAAGTGGCTCAAGTGGTAGAGCGCTAGCCTTGAGCTGAAAAGCTGAGGGACAGCGCCCAGGCCCAGAGTTCAGGCCCCATGACCGGACCCCCCCCCAAAAAAAAAGAAAAGCAGAGATGCCACAGGGTACACAATGCTCCATGCCATGAGAAAGTGCACTTGCAGATTTGGGGTCCAGAACTATCCAACAGCTCACCAACTATGGGAGTTGGCAGCCAACATCACCCAGTGAACCACTGAGGTTACCAAACGTGAGTGGATCTGCCTTCTAAAACTCTAGAGGCTTTCTATAAGATTGTACAAGAGCCTTGAAAACTACATACATTAGGTAAGAGAAACTAACTCTTATAATGTGTGATCTGTTTCTTATACTTGGCTGATAGTAACATTATTTAAAATTTGAAATAGTTTATTATAGGAAATCTGAAAACTATAGGATGACATAAAGAGGTCAACAAGAATGAATCATCAATATATCAACCAAAGATGATTATAATTAATATTTCAGCAAACTATATTTCTTATGACTATAAGTATATGCTTATATATGTATATGTATACATATGAATGCATGTATGTATGTGTGTACATATATATAAATAAACTG
Source organism: Dipodomys merriami (assembly GCF_024711535.1). Classification (NCBI taxonomy): domain Eukaryota; kingdom Metazoa; phylum Chordata; class Mammalia; order Rodentia; family Heteromyidae; genus Dipodomys; species Dipodomys merriami. The sequence continues at coordinate 23,051,486 of NW_027202493.1, read as the reverse complement.
GGAACATATTATTCAAACACTTTGAAGTCAGCCCTTCCCCCAGTTTTTCAAACATTTCTCATGCCTTGAAATACTCCTTCTCTTTCCACATTACTCTAGATGGCTGCATAGTGGTGCCTTCCCTGAGTCATTTATCTTCTGTTTCTCATTGTAAGTTTTTTTCTTTAAACGTTTTCCTGATGTTGAATTGTTAGTCTGCAACAAACATCCTGGAATAAATCCAAATGTGTCTTGGAATTAGAATTGCTAAATCACACATGCTACATGTGTTTAAGATAAAATATGTAGTCAAATCACCCTTTGTAATTTATTGTGTCCAGGTTTACCCTTGCTAACTGTTAATGTTTTCTAATTCACTTTTAACTTTGTTCATTTGGGTACTTTTGGAATTCTATCTATTCATTTACAATTTGCACTCTTTTGGGCAATTTACAAGATTATTCTACCTACAGGTTATCAAGTAGGGCATCGCGCTTCAATTAAATATTAATAATGATCGGGGCTGGGAAGTTGGCTCAGTGGTAGAGCGCTTGCCTTGCATGCCTGAGGCCCTGGGTTCAATTCCTCAGCACCACATAAGCAAAAAGAAAAAAGCTGGAAGTGGTGCTGTGGCTCAAGTGGTAGAGCACTAGCCTTGAGCTGAAGGGCTGAGGGACAGTGCCCAGGCCCAGAGTTCAGGCCCCACAACCGGACCAAAAAAAAATATTAATAATGATCATATTATGATAAAGAATTTCTTGACTTCTGCACCTCCAAATAAATATTTTGAGAAAGTAACTGGTACTGACACACTTTTTTTTGCCTCTGCAACCCGAAACAGCATATTCAAATTCAAAATTGTTTCTACTTGTATGAAAAACCTCCTGAGTACCTAGGATTTCGCCGGTGTTTGATTAGCAGACATCTTTCTTTTGAGGTGACCATTTGCCTGCCATTTGTTTAGGGTGCATCAGCTTATTAGTGGTAGCTCTTTGTGAGAATGTGGTTATCAAAAAACAAATGAAAATAGTGAAGTCCAGAGGCTCTAAACCACAAGAAGCTCTTCCCCCTCCAGTAAGACCTCCTATGTTTTGATTAGAACAGTCAGCAGAAATTAAAACTCTATAGGATCTCACAGAGCTTAAAAATATTTCTTTCCACTGTTTTGTCTTGTAGTGCAGTACACTTGGACTGAACCAAAAAGTGTCTGTAATAAAAGAATATTAGGGGAAAATGTATAGATTAGGAGGAATCTTCTACTTTCACCATTAAAGGTTAATACTGAATATATGTCATCAGCTTCAATCAAATGAGAGTTTTGAGTCTCTCCCCCCCCCCAATAAATAGTTATGCTTTTTTAACACATTAAAGCTAAAGATCTCCCCTCCCCAGACCTTTTAATTTAAAATAACAGTTGAATCAATTTCCTGGCAATAAACAAATGGTGGCTTTGTAAGAAATCTTATAAATATTTCTTTTTCTTCAGCTATTGAAAAAGAAAGATCATCTATTGCAGCTGCTTTTTGAAACAAACCCATCGTTTTTTCTGTATACACTGGGAACCAATGTTACTGTTGTTAGTAATTATGTGGAGTTCACTTTGGCCTGTTCATCATCTGTTTATCCATGGCACTGACACGCTGAACTTGCAAGCTCCTTGGCCTTCACAGAAATTATTTTGAGGTCTTCCTCCAACACCTGCTCTGACTTAGGTGGGTTCAAAACAATCAAACCGTGGTAGTAAGTTCAATGTCAGTTCTAGACTGACTTTCTACTTAAACTAACTGCTTTTTGCCAGAAGTTAAAATGTTATGCCAGTCTTCCCTATTCCTGACGGTTGTCAAACTATTAGCAATCAGTATCTATACAAGAGAATCTCAGGTGTGAGTCTAAAAAATGCTACCATCACTCTTCGTGTAGCTGAATAAACTGGTAAAAGGTCTTGAATGTTAGTAGTTTGAGGGCATGTTCAAACAATGACTAGGCTTGTTTTCTGTTTCTGGAGTCCTCCCTACAACAGCATCTTGACACTGTATGGAAATTTTGCCCAGGAATCTCATCTAGCAGAATGAAGTAGAAAAGCCTCCCTTTGGTAGGCTTCATAGAATGCCTCCATGTTAGATTAATACAAAAAAAATTCTTGCTCTGGTGTAGCAGAAGGCACATGATGGATCGCTGATGCTTCTGCAGGGCTGTCATTCCCAGACATAACAGATGACATCAGAGAGACCAACAAGAAGGAATTAAGCACTCTTCTCTTGGCTCTATCTCTCCCTCTTTCCCTCCCTCACACCCCTCCCTCCCCTCCTCCTTCTTTCTTCTTCCTCTCTCCTTTCTTTTCTAAAGGATTCAGAGGCTTGGAAGATTGATTTTTTGTGATTTTTCTCATTTTGTGGAAGAACTCACTCCATATTTTAGTAACTACCACTGGCTCTGAGGATTGAACGACTTTCTTTGTATGGAAATAGGACAAACTTGGGTATCCACAGGATTGCACCGAAGCCTGTGGACTGAGAAGAACTCTGGGACAATGGTCCACTCTCCCCCCGCCCCCAGCCTTCCTTATGGCTATAATTCTCCTAGAATCCTCCTTTAATTCTATGAGCTTCTGAGATTGATCCCTCCTTGACTTAATAATAGAGCTCCCTGGAAAATTCCAGAATCTCCAGCTGTGTCAGGGAAGATGACTAACAATAATAAAACCTGCCTCAATTCTCCATTCCTGTGCTAGGCACCTTTCATCAATTAGCGATAATGTCCTGTATGATGAATTCATATCCCAACTTCACAGACAGGGTTCCTGGGATTAGGGCACATGGCCCTTAAGGTACAAAGCAAGGAAGATAGTGAGGTCAGGCTGCAGATCCAAATTTGTCTTAGTCTACTGCATATGGGCCATGGCATGTTGTCAGTAAGTATGGCTGATTTCTTACTCTCCACAGGATATCACTGAACCCTGCATGCTACTGCAGCCCGTGCTGGCTGTAGCCTCCAGATCCAAGACACCTCGTGATGTGGAATGGGAGAAGAGCATGGATGGGTGTGAATGTGGAGAGGGGAGGAGATAGAGACCAAAAAGAGAGAAGGGGGGAGGGAAGGAGAGAAGGATGGAGGTGGGGAGAAAGAGAGGAGAAGGTGCACTGCTCTTGTGGAACTCTTCCTGGGTGCCTGTGGCTACGGAAACCTTGCTTCATCTTACAGTGAAGTCTGCTTTCCAATTCTGTGGGATCCCATCCAAGGAATTTTAGACATAACTGGAGATTCATCTTCACCCATATTTGGTGGTAATCATGCAGGGGAACTAGGACTCTGAGGGAGAAAGGTGGAGCTTATGAGGACTACTGATGACCCTCTCTTTTACTTAGCCACCTTATGCGATGACCTCATGTCACCCAATCAAGGACTGCTTATAGTGGAGCAAAAAGTAAATGGACACTTTTCACTCCCTTCTTTTGCCCCAGGAAAGGGATCAGCTTTCCAGAAGTTAGAAGCAGGGAATGCATGTGGAATTCTTGCCATGAGCTCAGCGCAGGAAGATGGCTGGCTTCCATTACCACTTTTAGTCATTTTGATCACACCACAAGGGCAGCATGAGGAAGTTGGCATCTCAAATTTTCAAATAAGTTTGGACGTGGAGGAATTTGTTTCTCACAGCCACATGGCTAGTGCACAGTAGTGCTCACAGCCAGTGTCACCCAAAGCCATTATCACTAGTGACATGACCAAGTCCTCCTAGATCAGCAGAAAGCCTCTATTTTACATTCCATTGAATTAGCCATAGCTAATGCATACAGATCATGATTCCATTGTCTTTGGTATGAAACTTGGATCATAATAGAATGTGTCCACAAACTACAACATTGCTTTCAGGAGACAGACGTCCTGGCAATAGAAATGCCAAAGATTCATACTGAACATGTTTCTATGATGCCAAGCCATAAGGAAGTTTCTTTTTAACATCCCCCCCCCCCGATTATTAAAACAATATACAATCACTAGAAAGTAAAACCTAGGAAAATACCTATTATGGGTGCACAGTTTCAATTTTTCAAGTTGATAATTTTACAGCATTCTATTCTTGTGACTTATTTATGCATTGTCTTGTGTATATCACAAGGATTTTCTATAATGATTTGGTTCCTGGTTGAAATCTCTACCTGTACATATGTGTGTCCAAACAGATGGAATAAACTCAATAAACATATGCAGAGTTTTAAATAAAATCAGACTTTTATACATAGTATAGATTAGTTACGACATGATCTCTGACCATATGGCAACAGTTAGCCATTCTGATCAATACAGGACCTTAGTTCAGCCCATCTCTTCTTATAGGCAGTTCCCTGCATGTTGGACGTTGCCCCGTGGGAGGATTTCTTTCCCCACATTCAGGGCTCACCAAAGCGAGGCCATAATGACTGAGGCAGTCCTTTTAGGGCTAGTTCCAGAAGATGGCATAAAGCCATTGAGGGTGTGTGTGTGTGTGTGTGTGTGTGTGTGTGTGTGTGTGTGTGTGTGTGTGTGTGTGTGTGTGTGTGTGTGTGTGTGTGTAAGGCAAGCCTCCTGGGCTTGTGAGTATTCTACTCTTGTGAGTTATTTATGCCTCAGAAACTGTCAGGCATCAGTCTATATATATCATCTTTCTGTAATAGTGGATCCATTCTTGGAATCATTACCCGTACCTGTATGTGTCCACATAGATAAAATGGCACTAACTTCAAAAGAATTGAAAACATGTATGTTCATAGAACATTTACTCACAATAGCTAAGATGCAGAAGCAGCCCAATAATTCATTACTAAATGAACGGAGAAGTAAAATGTGCTATATGTAACAGAATATCCTTCTATCTTCCAAAGAAGTTTTGATACATGCCAAAACATGTGTGAATCTTGTCTCTTTTGGTCATTTTTCCATATGATTTCCCCCCCTCAATCTAACTGTGATGTTTAACTTAAATTCTTCTCTCAGTTTGTCATGTGTCCCTTCTTACAATGTTCTCATCATTTAGCCTTTTTTGGAACTATATGTTTAAATGTGGGCTTCAGCTGGATGCTAGTGACTCACACCTGTAACCCTATCTATTTTGCAGGCTAAGACCTGAGGATACAAATTCAAAACCAGCCTAGGCAGGGAAGTTTGTGAAACTTCATCTTCAGTTAACCAGTGTGGTTAATTAACCAGCATAGCTGAAAGCTTAGCTCAAATAGTAGTTAAGTACCAGCCATAAGAAAGCAAACCAAGCAAGCTAGTAAACATGAGGCCCCTGAATTCAAGCCGTGGTGCCAAAGCAAAAACAAAAACAAAAAAACAGGAGTTGGGTTTTGTCTATAAGCAATTAGAAATTTTTCTTTCAATAGATAAGGTAAGTGAATTCATGTTATTAATATATATCCGATACTTGATCTCAATTTTGTCACTTTATCTTGTAATTTTATATTATCCATATTGCATCTGATCTTTATTCACTTGAGGGACTTTTAGGAGGGCTTGGATGTTCATTCCAGTAGTTACCTTTTATTGACACAAGTTTAGGGACTTTAATCCTCCTACTGTTTCTTACCCTCTGACATGACAGCTTTTCCTGATACCTCTAAACTCTCATTTACTATCTCTCCAACAGTCTTACTCTAGTTCTTTTAAAAAAATTTTTCATACTTTCTTAGTTGGATTATTTTCACTTTGCCAAAACACGTGTATGTATTATCCTGTGACTTTATTTTATTTTAGCATTGCATCTACATTAATTTTGAAATGCTGACATCAACCCTTTTACCAGACATGTCCCTGGCAAGTTTTGGTTGAATTAAGCTCATCCTCTAATAGATTCATCAGAAAAGTCATGTTCACAGCACTCTCTGAGCTCTGTCTGGCACACTTAAAACAGCTTTTCTAATCAGGTGCCTGTGTCTCACACCTGTAATCTTAACTTCTTAGGAGCTTCTGAGAGTTATGGTTGGAAGCTAGACTAAGCACAAACATGAGTTCCTATCTCAATCAATAGCTGGTTGTGGTGGTGGATGCTGGTCATCCTTGCTATGTGGGAACCATAAATAGGTGGATTACATTACACCCAACAACACCAGCATCTATTTTCTTCTTCCTCCTCCTCCTTCTTTTCCTCCTCCTCCTCTTCTTCGTTCTCCTCCTTTTCTTCCTCCTCCTCCTTTTTGTTCTTCTTCTTCTGCTGGTCCTGGGACTTGAACTTAGGGCCTGGGCTCTATCCCTGAGGCTCTCTGTGCTCAAGGCTAGTGCTCTACCACTTGAGCCACAGAACTACTTCCAGCTTTTTCTGTTTTTATGTGGTACTGAGGAATGGAACCCAGTGCTTCATGCATCCTAGGCAAGCAATCTACCACTATGCCACATTCCCAGTGTCTATTTCCCTCTTAAGTATATAAAGAACATTCTCTAGGGTAGAGTGTACTGTAGGCCATGAAACAACTCTCAATAAATATTAGATGAATGGAAATATACTACAGTGGAATAAAACCAGAAATAAGATTTTTATAAAAAGAAAAACTAAAAAATTTGCAAACACATTGAAATTAAACAAATATATACAATGAATCAAAGATAAAAGGTATAGCTTTACAAATTTGTGTAGCAAAAATATTGTACATCTACATTAAAAACTGAGAGACCTCAAATCAATAATCTAATTTTGTATCTTAAGGAACTCTAAAAGGAAGAGAAAATTAACCATGAAGCTAGCAGAAAGAAGGAAATAATTATGAGAGTAGAAATATATGAAACAGAAAATAGAATCCATAAAACCAAGTTTTTTTAAATAGAAAGATGGACAAAAGTAATGATTTTTGCTTAATCTGGGAATAGAAAAAAGAGAAGCTCAAACTAGTAAAAAAACAGAAAGGAAATGACAAAATCACTACTTCTCTGGGATAAAGCAATTATTAAAAAAATTATAAAACAATACCATACTGTAAATGAGATAGGCATATTTCCGGAAACACACAAAAGTAAATCAAGAAACAATTTAAATAATCTGAACAGACCTAAAACAAAGACATTGAATTCTCTGCAAAAGCAATACTTGGAATTAAGTGGCTTCACTGGGGAGTTTTTACAAATATGTAAAGAAAAACTAATAGCCTCAAAAATGGTCCAAAATATATAAAGAGATAATACTTCTTAGCTCATTATGTCAGATCAACATTTCCTTGATATCAAAGCCAACTAAAAATTTCAAGAGAAGACTGAAGTACAGACTACTATCCATTATGAATAGAGATGTAAATATTTGCAACAAAATACTAACAAAACTTAAAAAGCATATTATGACATTGCTTTTTGTCTATGGATTGTTATAGTTATCCTGGAGTTTACAATTTTTTATTATAATTATTCTTAGCATTTCATATTGCCTTCATTATTATACACCCCAAGTAGCCTATTATGCCTTTGTTTTCTGGGAACCCTCGGCTTCAAGTGTCATTCGCCCTCTCTAGGCTGGGTTGATTGCTCAGTGGAAGGTCCCTTGGCCTACCTTGAGTGAATCTCTACTATTCCCTGATTTATTTTGTTTATGTTTTTGTTATCATTAACATACCTTCAATTAATTGTAGAGTGTGTATCTTAAAACGTCCATAATTTGCCAAGAGTAAAAAGTTTTAAAAGTAGACCAGGGTCTTTGTATACTTAGATCAGGTTTTATTTTTATTTTGAAAGTCTTAAATAACAGCATCTATGTAACAGGCCAGAATTGCTTAGCTTACTTCTCTTTGAAGAATCTACTTGGTTATAGTCTTGTACTTTTGCCATACCAAAAGTACAGCTCTCCAGCTCTACGTTCTGAGGCGCCTTGTAGGACCTGTCACCTGTCCCTTTGTTCCTCATTCCCCTTAGTGATCTCTGTACTGCCTCTTTCCACCTTCTATATTTCAGCCTCCACTTCCTCACTGGCTTTGTGCCTTACAGAATATTGTTGAAATTACTCATCAGCAGGTGGCTACTCTGTATCTCAATGACACAGTAGGTTAATCCATATTATGAATCTTTCATTATCCTTACAGTATAGTGATATCTCAAAGGAGAGAAGTTCTGTTATGTTTTTATTTTTAACTGTGAATTGAACTCCCAACATTAATTTTTCTCAACTGTAAACGATTATTTCTAAGGCCCCTTACAATTTTAAAAGTCTGTTATAAATCTTTCCCACTCCTGAGTTGACTTTATATCATAAAAGACCATGCTTAATAAAATTTCAGCAAGTCTCATAAGACTTTATCTGAGTGAATCATTTAACTTTTTTTTCTCTGAAGATACCAATTTATTTTTACTGGCTATGTTGTTCTCTCGAGTTTCTTTGGAGAAACTAAATAACACAACATAAATACTAAATAGGAAACCCCTTCTCTCTTTCATTGGGTTGACCGCAGTCAACCTGTACAGATAGAGCTTTCATAGGAAAAGTGAGTGGTTCTCACAATTAGGAATACAGAATGTTGGGACTTGCAGCTCAGGGTTCATGTTTAAAATGATTAATTTTCTCCACCCAGGGCCTGTGAATATTTGTACCATGCTTTCCTTAATTTTCAGTTCTATGAGACTTTGTGAGGGGATTGGTGAGTCTTTGGGCTTCCGCTATTATACGTATTAGCTGCCCATCATTTTGAAGTTTCCTTTGGGATTTTACCAAAGTGATTTTTGGTCATACCCCTGATTCTATATTTAAGTCAGATTACTCCAAATTTGGTGGAAGCCTGTCCACATATTTCATTATTTCTTTATTTTTTTATTTCTGGTTATGTTGGTCAATACCAGTTAAAACCAAATTAAAGTAGTATGGTAATAAGTTGAAGTTCAGCAAAATTTTCTCGTAATATTCTAAGACTGAGAATAAAATTAGCCAACATTTGGAAAAGTTTTATTATGTATCAGATACTCTTCTAAAGAATCTGCATAAGTTAAATCTTTTAATTCTCAAGAAATCCTAAGAGATCATTACTACTAGCACTTCACCGTGCAGATGAGGAAAGCTGCCTGGCACCCATTGGAAGATTTTGTGAAAAAGTTGTTTTCTTATAAAAATTGCCCAGAAAACACCTGGTCTTAGGCAAAAGACATGTTTTCTTAGGAAAAAGACTTGGTTGTAGTTAAGATAAGGAAACAGGAAGAAGGGGGATGTTCAGCATGAACATTAGGACATGACAAGATAGTTCATTAAGAGGTGTACAAGTTTTTTTTATTGTGAAAATACTGTACAGAGGGGTTACAATTACATGGGCAAGGTAATGAGTACATTTCTTATCAAGCATTGTTGCCTCCTCCTTTGTTTACCCTTCCCATCCCTTCCCATACCCCCTCCCCACCCCTCCTACCTGATCCTCTGCCCCCCTCACCAAAGTTGTAAAGTTCGTTTTTCCACTTGAGGTGTTCAAGTTTTATAGGAAGAACCAAGTATTGGAAACCACAGGAAGAAAACATCCAGCAACTGTGCATTCTGACTTCTAACACTATCAACCTTCAAATTCTCTGCAAACATATTACAGAACAAAACATGACTTTCTCAGGAAAGTTCTCCTGAGCCTGGAAAGGGTGGGTGGGTGCAGCAGGAAGAATGAACATAATTATAAAGCATTATACTAGTGGTCTGTGAAGGAGAGAAACACCAACCAGGGAAAGCAAGATTGAGAATGCCTACAGAAAGGAGAGGGACCAACTACAGCATCCAACATGATAGTCAGGATCAGCCTGGCAAGTTTAGATTTGAGCTGAGAGCTGAAAGAGAGCAAAGAATTAACCTTGCTGAAATCCAGGGAAAAAGGGCTTCCAGCAAAGAGAATCCTATAGCCAGAACATGCTGGGCAAATAGAAAAACACATAACGCACAGCAAGGAGTCCCATATAATTTGGCAAAGGGGAGAGCAGGAGATGAGTCTGAGAGGGAGGATAATGAAGGCTCCGAAGGCTCAAATTGGGGCCTTGCTTTTAAAGATTTTTTTATTGTTAGTATAAAGGATACACAGAAGGGTTATAGCTACTTAAGTCAGGTAAACAGTACATTTCTTTTTGGACAATGTTACCACTTCCTCTGCTCTCTCCCAGTTTTTCCCTCCCATACCCACCTGCCAGTTGTATACTTCATTTTCAGTATAGTGTCTAGTGAGTACCTCCCCTGCATTTGTTCACCCTTTGTCTCATGATTTCTTGCCTCCTCTTATACTCCCAAAGATAGATAAATGAACCAATAAGACAAAAAGAAAATTATACAAAAATAGCAGAAAAGGAAAAAAAACTTATTTCCATTTCCTAAAGTTCATTTTGATAAATATTACTTTTTTATTTTTTAATTTTTAATACTTTTTTATTGTAAAACTAGTGTAGGGAGTAGTTACAGTTACATGAGTAAGGTAATGAGTGCATTTCCTCTTGAGCATTGTTACCTCCTCCTTTTTTTTCCCCTACCATCGCTTCCCTCCCCACCTCCCCAACTCCTCCCTCCCCACCCCACCCCCAGGTTGTAAAGTTCGTTTTCAACATAGTGTCTTGTACATCTCATTGTTACAATGGGTCAACCTGTATCCTTATTTCAGCATTTTGTTATTTCCCTTCCCCTCCCCAAATTAGAAAAATGTATATACAAGATGCAGGGCATTGACTTCAAATACAGTGAAAACAGGGGTTATACTGTGTGGGAAGAACATAAAGAGAAACAAAAAAATCACATGGTACATTTTAAATACATTAAAAACAATAGCAAGAAAGAAAAAAAAAACACTTGTGTCCCTGCCTTGGGGTTCATTTCACTTAACATCATCTTATATGGTCATATGTACATAGCTTTTGACCTTTTCTGTTTGTCCTAGACATATACTAGTTATTGCAAATAAGGGAAGCCACGGGACTATGTTTCTTTGGGCCTGGCTTACTTCACTTAATATAATTTTTTACAAGTCTTTCCATTTCCTAACAAATGAGGCAATGTCATTCTTTCTGATGGAGGCATAGAATTCCATTGTGTGTTTGTGTGTGTGTGTGTGTGTTTGTGTGTGTGCGTGTGTGTGTGTGTGTGTATCACACATTTTCTTGATCCAGTCATCTACTGAGGGGTATCTGGGTTGGTTCCCTATCTTAGCTATGGTGAATAATGCTACGATAAACATAGTTGTGCTGGTATAAATATTACTTTCTATGATTAGGTACATATAGGCATTGTGCCTTTCCATTCTTCTCCTGAGTATCTTCCTTTGGTCTAACTGTGTGTGAATGTCTAGAGTCCTGTGTAATTTATTATATCCTGGTGTATTTAGATCTAGTTTCTGCATATGAGAGAAAACATGTGACATTTGTCTCTCTGAGCTTGGCTTACCTCACTTAACAACATTTGTTCTAGGTCCATCCATTTCTCTGCAAATAACATATTATTCTTTCTAATAGCTATTCCATTGTGAATAAGTACCAGATTTTTTGATCCACTCATTATTCTAGGCCATATGGGCTGTTTCCACAACTTGCTATTGTGACTAATGCAGCAATGCACATGGCTGTGCAAGTGTCTTTATGGTATTCTGGTTTGTGATCATTTGGGTAGATGTCTAGGACTGGTATGGATGGGTCATAGGGAAGATCTATGCTTAAGGAACCTCCAGACTGCTATCCAGAATGGTTGTACAGTATTTGTCTTTCTTTTGAGGGGGGGGGGTCCAGTTGTGGGACCTGAACTCTGGGCCTGGGCGCTGTCCCTCAGCTCTTCAGCTCAAGGCTAGCACTCTACCACCTGAGCCATAGTGCCACTTCCGGCTTTTTTCTTTTTGCTTATGTGGTGCTGAGAAATCGAACCCAGGGCCTCATGCATTGCAAGGCAAGCGCTCTACCACTGAGCCACCTTCCCAGCCCGGTATTTGTCTACATTCCCACCAACAGTGGGGCCTTGGTTTTTATTCTGAGAGAAATGGAAAAGTATTATGGGATTTGGCATGGTCTAGTTCATGTTCAACAGGACTGCTCTGGTTGCCATTTTGATGCTAGACTGTCAAAGGACAAGGACAGGAACAGAGAGACTCTTAGGAAAGCAGCAGTAATGGGCAAGAGATAATAGTGACTTGAATGTAAGAAGTAATAGTGACTAGTACCCTAGATGCAGTGGTGGTGCCCACATCTGACTGCATTTCAAAGACAGAGCCAAAAGGAGTTTGTCACCTATTGGATTTTGTTGTGAGATAACAGGATCCAGACTTAGGCCCTACAATTTTTATCCTGGGTGAATGATAGTGCCATGGTCAGAAAAGAAGAAAAGTTACAGGTAGAGTGAAGTGTGTACCTGCTGCAGTTCAAGGGGAAGTTACACAGTCAAGGTTAAACAAGCAGTCAGATGACACAAGTGTAGAGTTTAAAAGAAAACCATGGGCCAACAGGGTGCTGGTGGCTCACACTTGTAATTCTAGCTACTCAGGAGGCTGAGATCTGAGGGTCATGGTTCAAAGCCAGCTGGGGCAGGAAAGTCCGTGAGACTCTTATCTCCAATAAACCACTCACAAACCCGAAGTGGTGCTGTGGCTCAAGTGGTAGAGGACTAGCCTTGAGCTGAATTGCTGAGGGACAGCGCCCAAGCCCAGAGTTCAAGCCCAATGACCCCAAAAATAAACAAAACAAAACAAAACAAAAACATGGGCCACAAATGTAAATTGTATGGCCACAAATGTAAATTGTATCTGTGAAGAGGTGTCTGCCAATAATCAATTTCAATTGAGTAAACTGTTTTAGTCGTCGCTGAGAGCATCTAGGAATTCTTAGAAAGTGAGAAGTAATCTACACACCATTTTAGATAAATAAAATATGTGTTAATTCTAAATTTAACAGTCATATTGATATAATACATTTTATATATTTTTATTTATGTCTTATAGTTATGGGCAGAACTGTAATTGTTACTTGTGATGATAGTTGGAGATTGTGTCTGTAAAAAAATTAAAGTAAGATGAGGTCATTTTACCTCTCGTGGTCCCTAATCCAAAAGGACCAATGTTCATATAAAAAGAGGAGATGGGGATACAGAGAAAAGGAAGAGCGTGGAAAGACACAGGGAGAAGACAGCCATCTCCAAGCCAAGAAGAAAGGCCTCCTGAAGAAACAAGCTTTCCTACACCTCATTCCAAAGTTCTGGCCTTGCAGAGCTGTGGAAAAGGAAAAAAATATACTTCTGTTTTTCATGTCACCCAGTCTGTGGTATTTTACATGATAACCCTATCAATGATCAATAATTACTAAGCACAAATTTATTGTGATCATGTGGTTGGTTTATTTTGGAATGTTAAAGGCAGCTAGTGCTTTTAGAGTTTCTCTGCAGTTTGTAAGCACTGAAATGTGCTAAGTCGTGGGCATGGATCCCAAGGATGGAAGGGCACTGATATGCAGAGAGAGAGACGCTTACAAAAGGCTCAGACATTTAAACTTTCCCCACATAACAATGAAGTATCCTGTCTTTTGATGTATATCTTTAATGATGATACTTTTGTGTTTTCATGTTCTGCCTTTTTTTCTTCTTCCTGTCTGGGTATTGCTTTTTCAGAGATAGTACTGGCATACATGACTTTTTAACAGGACCCCTTACAAAGTCAGGCTTTCTCAGCATCATTATCTTACAAAGGCTAGGGAACTCGTTGTAATTTAATATACTTGGTATCTGTCTATGTAAATCTACTGTCTGTGTAAAATTTGTTGCTGGGCATGATATTGTTAAGCCAGCTGGCAGGAGATTTAACCCGGTGCAGCAAAGGGCCTGGCCACTTGGTGCAGCAAGTTTATGCCTGTTAATTACTCACAAGTAATTAGCTGTAGTCGCTTGATGATGTGCCTGACCTATCATCTGATCAGCATAGCAGCCAAAGTGGTCAGCTGGGAACCACACCTCACAATGGCTTTATGAAGATCTAAGGGCACAGAATCGGCCCTCAGCTATTGGCTGGGTGATACCAGATAGTCTTCAATGGAAGGGAAAAAACACATTTTCATTCACAGCCAGAGAGCAAGAGACATCAAGCTTAGAATAGGACTAGGAAGGAAAAACATTGCCACTACAGAGTCTAGTTCTAGAGACTCAAATAAGGTTCCATCTTTTTAAAAATGTTTTTATAAGTTTTCATTTATGTATTTTTGTTTGTTCATGTGGTACCAAGGAATTGAACCCAGGGCCTCATGCATGCTAGGCAAGCACTCTACCACTACACCACATTCCCAGCTCTGGGGCTCCATCCTATAGTTCCAAAATATGCCTGGAGCCTGGTGCCCTGCCAACCTTTAGCACGTGTTTGCTAAATCAATAGATGTGGACTTTTTAAACCCAGGAGCAGATTTTATAAACAGGCAGGGGGAAAGAGCTTGGACTGCAAGTCGATTCCAGAGCCGAGAACCAGAACCCCAAACCCAGAGTCAAAGTTAGGAAAAAGAATGTGTTAAGAAGTAGAATTTCTGTGTTGAGAAGATCCAATAGACTCTGTTCACCATGGTCCTAGCATCATCTGGGTTCTTCTACTTCATGACACTCGGCTGCTGCTCTACCACTTGAGCTATGCCTCCAATTCCAGATTTTTACTGGTTGTTTAAGTAAAAATCTTGTGTATTTGTCTGCTTAGGTTGGCTTCAAATCAGTGATCTTCTGTTCTCAGTCTCCTGAGTAGCTAGGATTACAGATATTAGCTACTGGTGTCTGGCTATTTTAAATTTTTTTGGCGTGTGGAATTTCCATATTGATTTCTCTAGTGGCTGGACTTACAGGAATTTACATTCTCACATCCTCAGCAGAACTTTCTGCTATTTTCTTTTTTTCCCCCCTTTCTTTCTTTCTTCTTTTTGTTGGTCATGGGGCTTAAATTCAAGATGTAAGCACTGTCCCTAAGCTCTTTTTTGCTCAAGCTAGCACTCTACCACTTTGAGTCACAGCTCCACTTCTGGTTTTTGAGTAGTTGATTGGAGATAAAGAGTTTCATGGGGACTTTTCTGCATAGGCTGTCACTCAGCTGTAATCCTCAGATATCAGCCTGAGTAGCTAGAATTGCAGGTATGAGCCACCGGCACCTAGCTTGCTGTAGTTTTCTTGATGATGGCCATTCTGACTGGGGTATGGTGGAGTTTCTTTTTCTTGATGGTTAAGGATGTTGGACATTCTCTCATGTATTTATTAGAACCCCAAGATATGGACACAAGTGGTTTTTTTTTTCTTTCTTGCTATTTATAATGTGCCATGTGATTTTTTTGTTTCTTTGTATGTTCCTCTCCCACAGTATAACCCCTGTTTTCACTGTATTTGATGTCGGTGCCCTGCACATTGTATATACAATTCTCTAATTTGGGGAGGGGAAGGGAAAAAACAAAATGCTTAAATAGGGATTCAGGTTGACCCATTGGAACAATGAGATGTACTTGGCCATTTTACTTTTTCATTGGAGAAATGAGTTAAATATTCATTTGCCCATTCATGGGTTAGGTTATTTGTTATTGTTCATTTGGATTGTTTACTTTTTATTTTAGATCCCTCCATTTGTATCAACTGGCTTCTTCAGCCTTTTCTTTCCCTTTTAAATTTTTAGTGTTATTGTAAAGGTGATGTACAGAGGGATCAAGTTATCTAATTTGTTATTTTAATACTTTGTCTTGGTTCTTGAATTCCAGCTATTGGCTTGTCCTTAGCAGATATACTCAGCTATCAAGGTCAAGGCCTAGAGAATGTCTGTTCTAAGACTCTTCCCCCTCCAGATTCCAGGTCTACATTTGAAAGATGGGGTCCCTTCCCTTATAACTGACCTCCCACAAATGACTTTCTTCAATGATCCCTCAGAGAGGAGCTGTGAACCCAGCATGAACACACAACTATCCTCCACACCTAGGGATACATCATGTGTGTCAGAGGGCATGTCCTACACTCAGGAGAATCACAAGCACAATTCCACGTGTCACCTATAGACCGCAACAAATTCAGAGGTAGAAGAAAGAAACAGCCTTTAAAAAAAAAAATCTCACACTAGCTGGGCATCGGTGGCTCACACCTGTAATTCTAGCTCTTCAGGAGGTTGAGATCTGAGAATGGCGGTTCAAAGCCAGCCCAGGCAGGTAAGTCCATGAGACTCTTATCTCCAATAAACCACCAGAAAACCAGAAGTGGCACTGTGGCTCAAGAGCTGAAAAGCTCAGGGTCAGCACCCAGGTCCAGCCCTAGACCGACCCCCCCCAAAAAAAATCTCTCGCACAGAGAAAAATGGGGCCACCCAAGAAACTGAGGTTGCCTGCTTTACAATTATGCCCCTGGCATCTTCTGTAGTTATATTTGAGCTGGTAATCTGAGGACTGAAACCCAGCATCCATGTCTTTAAAGTGGTCACAGAAATTTGGAAAACAAGGAGCAACTCAATTTTAATGTTTTTTTGGTGGGCAAATAGCCAGCCTCACACTACCAACATTCCCACCTGTATGTGTCCTTGGGTTCCAGAATCAGGTTTCCCCTTTTCTGAAAGGAAGTGCCCTCTCTGAGAGCATGTGGAAACTCTCTTTCTTTCCTTGTTGGGAGTTTGTGGGTAAAACTTTCCAAAGCAAGGTTGGCCTCTCTCCTCTCCCTCTGTCCTTCAACTTGTTTATTTCCCTTCGCCTTTATGAAGGTGTCAGCAGGTGTGAAGGTGCCAAACAAATCTGTGCTCAGCTCTCCTCTGCTCTCCTCTCTATCAGCATTTGTTTTGGTTTGGTTTGGTTTTGTCACACCCATGTTCTTAATGGGCCTGAACTTGCCATAGTCCAAACTTGTGCTACTGAACTGAAAATTCAACTTTATGACTTAATGCCTGCGTGTTTTTGAAGAAAATTTATCAGATTTTGGCCCCACGTTAGTTTTTCATTATGCTCACAGGCAATTTTCTTATAGTCCTCTTCTTTCTCCTTCCCTTAGCTTTTGTTTACATCAGTCTTGTTTAAAACTACTGAGGCTACTCCTTATCCGAAGATTAATATTTCAAATCTAATATTTCAAGTAGTTGAAAATCTATTGGAAATGGGGTAAGAACTTTGTATTGGCTGAGTAGGATATTGTGGAGTCAGTGTCTGAATTTTACCTTCTCTTGGTTTTGCTATTTTAAGTGATGATGAAGAAATCTCTGGTAATGCTTCTTGAGTGTGTCCTCACATTGATCTTGCTTTCCTGCTAGTCTGGAAATTTCATGATCTACCTATATTTTCATCCTTCTCTGTCTCAACTTTATTCTGTGTGGGAAAAAAATGACAACGTGGGCATAAGACAAAACCAACAGATGACTTCAGTGAGAGGCAAATTCTTTGTTCTTCTCCAAAACCTAAGTAGGGAAAGGAAATGAGGATTGAACTTTTTGTCCTTCTCTGTAGAAATAGTAACTCTTTTATGGAAACAGTGCAAAACCACTTCTTAATCATACATGTCTTTTCATCTCTGTGTCTTTTAAGAAAATTTAAATAAACCAAATGTGTTTGACTTTTAGCTCAGTTTCTAAATGAGGAAGGCCCCTCAATGGGTTTTTTGTTTTGTTTTTTGTTTTTTTTGCCATTTTAAGTTCTTTTTTTTTTCCTTCCTAAATTATGACTGCTCCTCCATGAGTCTCGACAATAATGTCTAAATTAGTTCTGTCTGAACTTGTGTTTCATAATCTTAGGCATTTAATTGTAAGTGTCAGAGATTCCTAGCATTTCCAGCCCAGGTGTCAAGTTTAAAAATGACAGTTTGACATCCTCATTGTGTCGGCCATTTTGGTCTTTTGCTATGCTAGCAGCAAGGTAATTAATATGACTGTCTCACTGCAGGCCACATCAGTGAGTTTTTGAATATTACCCTTCACATTCATGGACAATAATGTTTGCATTCTGCTTGTGCTTTTGTCTAATGTGGTACCCACCACAAAGTCTACAGTGGTTAGAAAGCTGGAGAGAAACGAAGCAATTCTACCAAGACTCAGTGTAGCCCAAGCTAATATCCTGCTGTATCTACTGGAATGTTTATTTCATATGATTTTTGAACAGTGAATAGCAACCGAGATGTTAAATTGAAATAAGAAAGATTATGCTACGGCTGGGTGCTAGTGGCTCACACCTGTGATCCTAGCTACTCAGGATGCTGAGATCTGAGGATTGCAGTTCAAAGCTAACCCAGGTAGGAAAGTCCATGAGACTCTTTTTTTTTTTCCATGAGACTCTTATCTCCAATTAATCACCAGAAAACCAGAAGTGGTACTGTGGCCCAAGTGGTAGAGCACTAGCCTTGAGCTGAAGAACTCAGGGTTAGCACCCAGGTCCAGAGTTCAAGCCCCATGATTGACAACAACAATAACCAAAAAGAAAAAAGAAAAAGAAAAAGAAAAATGAAAGAAAGATTATGCTATGAAGGAAATCAGATGTACAAAATGTTGAAAGAACAGTTTGAAGCTTAGAGTCAGGTTTGGTGGTTGTTACTTATCTTCCTTCAAATTGTTTCCCAAGGTTCCAAGTTGGTTTAAAGTCAATAGGGATGCTGGATGCAATGTGGAAAGAAACTTTGAAGAAATAACAGATTTAGGGAGTGCTGATTCTGTAAATGTCTCTGTCAACCTTTTGCAGTGATTTCCACAGACTGATTCTTTTTTCAGGAAGCAATATACTCACGCTCCATCCCCTCTTCCAATTGGAATTTCACCTGAAAAGTTAAATAAGCAATCAATTGATTGTTTGGTCAGCAAAGAAGACAGAGCATGGAGAAGATAACTGGGTTAGGGGATGTTGTATCTTGGTGAAAGAGTGATTATCACTTGTTCCTAGATATAGCATCCTGTGTGTCTCTCTAGCCTTGTTTCTATCAACCTTGCATCCACATGAGCTGTTGCTTTCAATATTACCAGTCCTTGCTTACTTATCTGCTCTTATCTCTTACTCTGCATTCTGTGCTTGCCTATTTACCATGCCATGCTTATAAATACGTTTCTTGAACACTTGCCTGTCAAGGCTGAGGTCTATTGACTCTCCAATCAAGGCACCACACAATTGACCCCACATTCCTTTCTGAAATCATGTCTTAGTCCTTGACTCCTATCAGTTTGGTTGAAATAGAGAGGTTTTTAAGCTCAGATTTGAATGAAAATTTAAATAGCATATTTTGACCCTTGACACTGAAAAAAAACAACCAAATGTCTCTTTTGGACCTATATCACAGAATATAGAGCCCAATGGACACTGGTAGAACAGAAAACAGTTTTCAAAATCCTAAGGTGATTTTGCTCATTTCATGAAATGATATAACTACTACTCTTCTATAGCACAGAAAAACTCCCACCTTCAGAAAATTTCTGATTCCAAAGTAATGTTCTTAAGTAGAGGAATATATGAAGACCTGAATAGTTCAGGTTTTCTTTCAGATCCCACAGCATCAGAAAAAAATTGATTGCCCCAACACTGTCATCACCAAAATGAGGCATATTACTGCAATTCTTGGCTAATGAGTGTGCTTTGCACACGAATAAGAAGGTAATATTGTTTGGATGAGTGTCCACTAGGTGATACCTAGTTCCCTGGGGTTGCTACGGGGAGATAGAGCCTTATGGGAGGTTCTTAGGTTATTGAAGAGCTGTCATTGAAAGGGATTATGTGGACCTATCTCTTCCTTTCTTCTCTCTTTGCTTCCTAATTAATAATGTAAGTGGTTTGCAATACCACATGTTCTGGTCATAATGTGCTACCCTCTCAAAAGGCCCCAAATGATAGAACCATCCAAACCATCCAAACTTGGATTAGAATCTCCAGACCCATGAACTAAATAACCTTTTCCTATTTATAAATGAATTGCCTCAAGTACAGTGCTTGCAACCCTTTCTGAATAGTGCATGAAGAACAGCAGAGGCAATGCAAGGAGACTAAAGGCAAATAGAGTCTTTGAATAAGTAGAACCAGTGGGGAAAGATGGTTATTTAATGGACATCTTGGAATGGTAAAATCCCCAAATGGTGAGCCTCATTGCAGGGCACCAACAGTGACATGTGTAGAAGAAAATTGTTTTCTGACCTTTCTCAAGGAAACCTGGCTGTGTCACTACTGACTTTCTGTCTCGGTTTTCCATTGTCCTCATCACAAATGTCTGCATGTGTGGTGTGACCACTCAAAACACTGTTCCTGTCTCCATGCATCAGGAGCCTCAGTGGGTCAAGATAGTGTGAAGTTGATTTTGACTGTGCTGAGCCCCTGGCCCAACATAGAAACATTTGAGCTTCACTGCTTTTTGTCCATAAGAAGGTTTCGTGAGGGGAGCCCTTTACCTGTGGAGGACACACTAAGATGCAGCAGAGTACAACCACTTTGCTGCTTATCTCTTTCAATAGTGTGGCAGCCATACATGGTGAACATCATCACTGACATAGCACAGGACAGAAAACAGGCACTGGACTCTCAGCCTCATGCCCAGAGTTACTTATGGGTGGTAGTGCCATGTTCTGCAACTTAATCTGATGAAATGTAAAGCCAGTTACTTTCAACACCATACTCTGCTACTCCAGGTTTTTTTGATGACTTATGTTTATCACAATGTTGATATGGGAGATTACTACAGTGACCCACGGATCAAGGCTGTCAAATATAAAGTCAAACACTTGTGTTTTTAATAAGAAGTCACCCTTCATACACCAAGGCAAAAGCTCTTTGTTCTGTCTCTTTAGCATACATTCTCAGTGTTTATCAAAAAACAGTTGTAGGTGAACTCTTATTCATCCATATTCTGAATAGGTTACTACTGACTCACACCCAGAAGCTCATATTTTGCAAAACTGGCCTTTAGTAAGTGGCTACCTAGAAGACAGGAGATAGGTGGCCTAAGAGATTTAGAAAATTGATTCCAAATATAGCAAGTCCCAAATTTATCCAGAAATAACATTCTGACTGATTTGAGGTTTTTTTAATTTTTCACTCCAAAGTTGCACAGGAAATCTTCAGAAAAACAGAATGTCAAAAATCTAAATTATGTTGTCCCAACATGGGCCTCCCTTGAGTGATTGGCTGGTTTCTTTCTCAATCAGTTGCATTTGCCACTTCGGGTGGATCTCTCTTCTCTCTCCCTTGGCAGGTTTTCATGGTTTCAAATGTTACCTCTCAAATCTGGATTTCCAATCCTGACTTTCCATGTAATTAATCTTCCACTGCAAATTTAATGTTCATCCGACATCTCACTCTTCTCCTGTTACACACACACGCAGATCTTATTACCAAATGCCAAGATTGTTTTTCCATCTCTTCCTGGGCTCCCTCATTGTAGAGCCTTCATACTTGGTCTTCATACTTCAATTTTTCTGAACTAGGACATTTTAACGTTGGTGCTTTCCTCACGCCCTTTGACACCTATAAGATAACATGCTAACCCTTTAACTTGGCTATCAAAACGCTTTTCAGTCTTGTCTTTCTCTACCTGTTCAATTTATCTGTAGTTCAAGTATGGCAAGAACATTTAGTGATTGCTAACAATAGTCTATGTCCATTTCCCAGCCCTTTACTATTAGCCTGGGCCTAACTAAGTCCTTTCCCAAGGGATATGGATACACATAAAACTGTTGCTTCAAGGCCTAGCCATGAAAGCTGCTCTATGTTCTACAGTCTTTTCCATGTCTTATTGTGTCTTCAGGGGTCTTTGTGAGCTGCAGTTTCAGAAAATGGCTACAAGGTTGTAGAATCACCATCAGTCTGGGTACCCAGTCACCATGTAGACTACAGCCCTCTATGGACCCATTTTGGATGTGCAATATGAAATTTTAAAATAATTGTGTATTTAAAAAAATTATTTGAGATGTTGGACTTCATTTGTTACTACAGCAGAGGCTACCATGGCAGACACCCATGAGAATGCAATCCTAGTCCCTCAGGACTTAACTAGAGGTATACTCCACTGCTTCTGATCGGGGACAGAAAGACAACTGACAAATAATCTTTAGTTTTAGAATGACCAATGCAATGTTCCCCAAACTTGAAGATTTCACTCAACTAATAGCAGCTAAAATAAAATCCAAGAGCTTGACAGAAATGATAACATTTATAATTTTAACAGGAGAAAGCACCCTAAATCTCCTGTTACTATTATAAAAATTCATCTACTCCTATAATCATTTCAGATATGTAATACCATATGCCTCTTCCCCAAAGGAGGAATGCATACTGTCAAAATTAAGGATAAATTAAAAAATGGAACGTATAATTCTCTACATTGGTTTTTGATAAACCCATTATCAACAAAGGGTACTGATCCCAGGACTAGACTTTGAAAAGCTCACAAAGCTAAGTTCTCCCAAGAAAGTCTTGAAGATTAAGAAGGACATAGGTCAAGCTTTCCACTGTATTGGAAACTCACGTATAGAAAGGTGCTTTGTCGGTTGACTATGAACCTGTTATCCTTGCCTACTGTTTGTACCTCTTGGTTCTCAGGTGAGAGGTGGGAAAACTGTTTTTTAAACCAAAAGTCACATATTAATATTATATACAAATTGAAACATATGACTTTTAGAACAGTGTATACATGCTTTCATAAACTCAAATAGTTATACATTCAAAACAATTTGCTTTAACATATGAAATTAATACAGTCTATAAAACTACAGTTAAAACATCAATTTGCTATAAGCATATAAAAATATCAAGTACTTTCTTGGAGTTCCAAGTTACCTCTTAACAGCACCATCTTGTTTGCATGTATAGGCCTTCAATAATCAGTAGGGATTTCTTTCCTCAAGATATTTATTTTCCATGTACGTTATAAGCTCAAGAAAACAGACCTAACAATTATGTAATATAATTATGTCTAACAACTTAATTGCACATAATTTTTTAAAGTCTGTTTGGGTGAAGTTCTCGAACACTTTGGTATATGTTCTTTAGGGACTTGTATTAGGGAAAAAAAAAAACATAAAGCCTAAATTCCCTTAATCCCCATTTTGTATTAAAATGGGTGAGCCTTTGGTCAAAGTTTTACATTTTGGGCATTTATTATCAATTAAAATAGTCCCCAAACCAATATATAATGCTGATGTAATACTAGTTCACAAGACTTGGAAATGGGAAAACTTTTAACAGGTATACCAATATACATGTGCCTGTAGGAGGTAGAGGCTGCATACATGGGAAGCAGTTTCTCTCATAGCTAAAAATTATCAGAGCTGGGATTCAAATCTGGGTATAAATCCATCTTAAGGCTCTCTTTGAAAGGTTGAATATGCAGATTTGCAAAAAACCTAACAGAGCCATCTGAGGTTCTGGAAGGAACTAGTTGTGCCAGAGTCTGCATTTATTTTCCATGTTACCCACTTCCAGACTCTGGATATTACTTGGTTGAGGGTCTTTTGGGCGCAACCGTAGAGTCTTGTCTCCTGGAAACGTTCCTTAACTTCTATCCAAGGATTTGATCCTTTTCCTTCCTATTCTCACAGCATCTTTAATCCCAATCTACTATAATTATCAACTCACTTCCTGTACTCCTTGATTAAGTGATTTCAGAGCACACTCTGGGGTTCTTATCTCTGTATTTCCATTGCCATTGTAACCTGCCTTTAACTATGTTTGTTGGGTAAATGAATGGAAGTCTCAAATGCATCTAAAAGACAACAACCTGTTAAGACACTATCATTCATTAGAAGAAAGCTATATTAATAATTTTACATTTTAAATTATAATAATATAAAAGGCTAAAGTCTCCTTATTTCCTTTCTCTATGTCTATACATTACTACCATTTTAAGTCTAAAATACTTCCTAGCACTTTTCTACTTGTGGTTGTTTTCAGAGCCTTCTGATGGCATACTTTATTTATAGTCAGCTTTCTGAGCCTAACTTTCTGCATGCACAGATTCAATCAACCCTGGATTAAAAAATGTTTGTGGGGGGAGGAGGATTGGGTCAGGGAGTGGGGTAAGGATGGGAAGGGATGGGAAGGGGAAACAAAGGAGGAGGCAACAATGCTTGATAAGAAATGTACTCATTATCTTGCCCATGTAATTGTAACCCCTCTGTACAGTAGTTGCACAATACAAAAATGTTTGGGGAACAGTTGCTTCTGTGTTGAACATGTGGACTTGCCTTTTCTTGTCATCATCTGTTAAGAATCTAGGACAACAACTATTCATATAGCATTTATATTGTGTTTGGTATTATAAGTAATACTTAAGGTGGTTGGGTAGTAGGAAATTTCATCATGTTGTATGTTCTATTAAACAGTTATATGGATGTCTGGTACTGGTAACTCAAACCTGTACCTTAGCTGCTCAGAAGGCTGAGATCTAAGAATCGTGATTTGAAGCCAGCTCGGGCAGGAAATTAACCACCAAAAAGCCAGAAGTGGAGCTGTGGTAGTGCCTTAGCTTAGAGCAAAAAAAGCTCAAGGACAGTGTTCAGGCCCTGAGTTCAAGCCTTAAGACCAACACACACACACACACACACACACACACACACACACACACACACACACACACACACACACACACACACACACACACACACACACGGGAAACAAACCCCTGGCTGAGCTGTGAGCTTCAAAAGCTGAGGTCTGTTTTTAAATGTCTACTCTCCTCTCTGCATCCACCTAGAAGTTTAACTAGAGCACTAGCAAAAGCAGAAATGGACAGCAAGAGAGAAGAAGGGAAAAAGGACGTACCTGGCAGCTAGTTTTAGACTGGGAAGTTTGGGTCTGAGGAAGGCTATTTTCTCACTCTTTTGAAAGCACAGGTTAATGATGATCTGGAATGGACTGGACAGCATATGTGTACAGATAGCACAACGTAAAGTGTATTTTCTGCAGAAGACAGAGAACAACATCCTGATGGGTCCTCCCCACTGTGATCCCTTGTGCAGCGTATGCTGGCCTATCAGGGCTGTGCAGCTGATCTTTATGAATGGTTAAAATCAAACTGTTCCTTTCCAGTGAGTGACACATTTACAGCCAGAGAAACATGAAGCAGATGAATCCTTTTGGCTCCAGCCTCATGCCTCATTTTCCTTTTCTACTTCCTACTGAGGCAAAGAAATGGCTGCACTGTAATCCTCCTTATGTTTGGGTACTTTGCAGTCATTGCTTCAGTCTTTTAGGAAGGAATGAGATGAGTGTTACTCTGGGCTTGACTTACTGTCTCTACTCCACCAGTAAGATAATCAACTTGTCCATTGTTGTCCAGTTCTAGCACTGAAAGTCTCACCACATGGAAATTGCTCCATCCAGGACCAATCTGGACAGTTGGTCATCTTCCCTCCCAATAATCTGCTTTAGCTGTCTTCATTCAAAACACTTCCTTTTGAGTATTCTGGATTCATTGATGTCTGAGATTATTTAATGGCTTTACAATATGTTTCTTTCCTTCTTCTAGCTTGGCAGTCTGATGAGACAGACGTGGGTGGTCTCCATTGGGAAAAAGGCCGTAGCACTCTAATTGAGACTTTCCTGGAACCTGAAAGTATAACCTGAAGGCGATGGTTAGCTTAATGTATTGAGGCATGAATACAATTTTGGAGAATGCTAAGGGAAACTAGAACCTGGGACCAGAGAAATTTGATTAGAAAAACTGGAAAGCTCCTGAACTGTGTCTGAATTAGGAAACACATGGAGAACATTGAAACCAAATCATACAAGGGATCCCATGCTCAGAAAAGGAAGGAACCCTTCTAGCAAAAGAGGCGGGAAAGGGGTCTGCTTCAATTTCTAGCTGTGTCTCTCAGTGTCTAGGACTGTCAGTGTTCCTGGGCCTCTAAACAGCTTTGATTTCTGAAACAGGCCAAATGGACCCCTTCAATTTTCTGAAAACTATAGTATTTCTTTTGGTTTCTATCGTATCTGCAGACATGTACAATGTGGGCTTCCTCTACTGTGTTTCTTCAGCTGCAGTTTCATAATTTATTCTGCCAGGCTTAGCATGTCCTTGACATACCAGGCCATTAACTTGAAATCAGAAAAGTTCTGTGAGGTCTTTAAATTCTTTCCTCTGATTATCAGACCCTACACTAGCTGAAAATAAAATCTCTGCCTTGAAGAGAAAAAAAAATAATAATTGGCTTAAGTGGTCATGGAAAAGTCTAAACAGAAGATTTTCTTTCTCTCTCCACTTGCAGTGATTTATTTTCATGGTTTTATGAGGCTTTAATGAGGAAACCTTATCTGTATGCCTGGTAATTATCAACTGAATTCCCATTTCCTGTCAGAAAATCCACAATAAGTAAAACAAAAATGGTGGAATGGGGGAGACTCTTTGACCCCTGACTTTCATGACTGAGGAATAACTCATTGCCACCCAGAGTATAGGACTAGGAAGCATGTCTATGATTTTTCTCATAGACTACTGCTTAAACTGGACAGCCACATTCGGCTTAGGATAAGTCAGTGCAGAGGAGTAAGTGACTGTAAGTCTTCTTGGATTCTATATTCAGAGGTATCAGCTTTGGGTAAGAGGAAGTAATATGCTACTTTTTGTGATTTCACATTAATTTCTAGTCTGGCATAATTTCCTCTGTTGGGTGAATGAGGTCATACCTGAAGCCAGGACTGTACAAGATGCTGTGAACTAAGCATATGAAAAATTGTATGTTTTTCATCATAAATCACATCTCTTGCTAATGAACAAAGATGACAACTTAGGTCACCAAATGAAATGGCCATGGCCACAGGACTGGGAAGGTGGCTCAGTGGTAGAGCACTTGCCTTGTATGCATGAGAGTTTGATTCCTCAGCACCACATAAGCAGGAAAAAAAAAAAAAAAAGCTGGAAGTGGCACTGTGGCTTGAGTGGTAGAGCGCTAGCCTTGAGCTGAAGAGCTGAGCCCAAGCCCAGAATTCAGGCCCACGAGTGGACACTCCCCCCCCCAAAAAAAAAATCATCTAAGACATAGGCATGAATATATCAAGATTTCAGCTGATGGTGGGAATGTACACTAATACTACCACTTTGGCAAGCAGTCTGGAGGTTCTCCCCTATGACCCAGCCATACCACTCCTAGGCATCTATCCTGAGCAACAGGAACCAGGATACAAGGTAACATGCACCTCCATGTTCATTGCAGCACTGTTCACAATAGCCAAGATATGGGCCGGGCGCCGGTGGCTCATGCCTGTAATCCTAGCTACTAAAGAGGCTGAGATCTGAGAATTGCAGTTCAAAGCCAGCCCGGGCAGGAAAGACCATGAGACTCCTATCTCCAATAAACCCCTAGAAAACCGGAAGTGGCCCTGTAGCTCAAGTGGTAGAGCGCTAGCCTTGAGCTGAAGAGCTGAAGGACAGCGCCCAGGCCCAGAGTTCAAGCCCCATGACCGGTAAAAAAAAAAAAAAAAAAAAAAAAAAAAGCCAAGATATGGAAACAATCCAGATGCCCCACTACAGATGAATGGATCCAAAAACTGTGGTACCTATATACAATGGAATATTATACAGCCATTAGAAAGAACAAAATAATGGCATTCGCAGGGAAACGGATAGAACTAGAACAAATCATTTTGAGTGAGGTAAGCCAATAGCAAAGAGTCAACTGGCACATGATCTCCCTGATAAGTGGGTGTTAAATCCAAAACGTAAAGAGATACGACAAAGTAAACAAGACTCAAGAAACAAAGGACAGGGGCTGGGAAGGTGGCTCAGTGGTAGAGCACTTGCCTTGCATGCATGAGGCCCTGAGTTAGATTCCTCAGCACCACATAAGCAAAAAGAAAAAGGACGGAGGTGGCACTGTGGCTCAAGTGGTAGAGCGCTAGCCTTGAGCTGAAGAGCTGAGGGACAGCGCCCAGGCCCAGAGTTCAGGCCCCACGACCGGATCCCCCCCCAAAAAGAAACAAAGGACATCCACTCATCTTGTTGTATCATTACTAAATGACCCCATGCTGCTGACTGCCTATATGGTATATATGCGCACATCTGAGGGAAACTAGGAGGAGGACACAGAAACAAAGGGAAACAGGGGAAAACATACAACAGGGACCCATCAGCTGCACTGGACATTGATGAAAATGAACTAAGCAATTCAAGGGCAGTGATGGAAGGGAGGGAATGAGAGGGACAGCGGGAACAGCTGACACTAAGCAAAAGGAAAGAAATGTACATATCACCCGATGTGGAAGAAATAGTTGCATGGTCAAAGCTCATAAAATTCACAAATTTTATAGACCACGATAATGACAATTGGCCTCATGAAGGTTAGAATGTGTTTGTGACGTTAAGTATCACTATCCCACAATACTATGAAAGTTGTGACATTTATATAATCACTTAATCACAATAAAAAAAATTAATAAAAAATATTTAAGCAGAGGGCTTGTTAATGTTATTGTGGGTGTGCATTAGGAATTTCTAGATCAGAATTCATGGGAGAAAGGGACAAATGATCACAGCAGAAAAATGGAGGCTACTAAGTGCTGTAAAATCTTTTTAGAATTTTAGGCCACCCTAGTAGAGCAGCAAAGCATCCAAGAAATCAGAACACATCTGAATCTTTATTTTCAGTTCCAGCTTAGTTAACAAGGTGAGAACCTTCTTTTCTTACACTTTTCTCTAGGTGTAAAATTCGTCATGCTCTCAAATAACCTACAAATTTATCTCTGCTTGTTCTGTCATTTAAAAAGAACTTTGCTAATGTTTTCGTTCTTGGTATCTGGGCCAGCGGTAAAAAAGAAGTTGAATAATAATGTAATAACTTACTTTAACTTGAAGAAATATTTTTAAAAATGTATTTTAAAGTCACTGCAGATAGGACTGGGGAAGTTTCTATCGGGCACAAGGCCTCCTCTGGGAAAATCAAAGGAGATGGCTCAAATTTGCTGTTGCTGTATCTGGAACATGCGGTACTGATTCTTTGCAGCCCTTCCCACTCAACCTTTCTGCATTGGGAGCAGGATGAAGTAGGACACTGACATATCTGCTTTGCATGGGGTTAGATTTTTATTATCTTTTCAATTTTTTAATGAACTTCTGCCTCTGACTCCTCAGTATTGTAGGATTATTTACATTTAGTTGTCTGGCTTTCTGAACTGATGAATGAGCTGGGAAAGACCTTCCTGCTCCCCGCCCCCTCTGTGCCATAATAATTAGGCCACTGGCTATGACAGCAATGAAGAAAGGGTTCTTGTCACTCCAAGGTGATCCAGATGGAAGATCAAGATCAAGGGACTTTGTAAACTAAGATCCAAATAACATATTGATCTTGAACAGTAACAGCCAATAGACATATAACCCAAGTCACATAAGCAATTTCCAACTTTCAGGTAGATTCATTTAGAAAAGGCAAAAGAATTGAATGAAATCAATGTTAATATATCTTATTTAATACAAAATTTCCAAAAATATCATTTCCACATATGATTGATATAAAAATATAAAGAAAATATATGATATTACATTCAATCTCAGATCCAACTAGCCGTATTTGAGGAGCTCAATAGCTGCTTATGGCTATCACTTCTGTCTTGGAACACTTGAATCTAGACTATTTACTTCATCTAACAGCAGAGACACAGTTTGCATGTGTTACTCTGGAGACATATGTGACAATGTGGAGTAGTATCATGGAGCCTACCAAGGAGATTTTGCTTTCCCTGTCTTCTGGTACCAATTTTCCACTATCTGTTCTAATGCAAAATTTAGAACCAGAGTTAGAATCTGGGCAAACCCTGCTCTTTTCTGCCTTGGGAGAATGATTCTGCTTCCTACAACCCTTCAGACTGTAAAGTTTAAACAACTACTTCTCAAAGTCTGGTCTAAGTAAGAGTCCATTTGTCACTATGCACATTCCCGGGCAGAATTCCAGGCCATCCATTGATCATTTCTGGTGGTGAGACCTGGAAATACACCTTACATCTACATCACCAGGCGATTGCATGCATGCTGGAGAACACTCAATGGACAACTTCATGACTTCTTCAGGAACTCCTGGATCTACTCATTCAGGCCTTCACTCAGCTTCCAGTGACAGACAACCACATTCACATATATATGAAGCACACTGAGCCTTCTGAGGAGGCTGCTGACCGGCCCCTGTCCTACATTCTATAATTGTCTGGCTTTCAGTCAGTTGCTTGCAGAGACCTAGATAACACCCAGAACAACCGAGAAACCACTCTGAGCTATATTTTTAAGATTAAAATTCTCCTTTTGAACTCTTTTCCTCTATTTTTGTATATGCCAAGATAGCTCTCCATACACAACACCTCACACTTATACAACCGCTTTTTTTTCTCAGGGGCTTTTAGGGTATTTATAAACATATTCTCATTAATCTTTATTGCACCCCTGAAGGATAGATAACGTTCTGAGACTGTCTTCATTTTGCAAGAGAGAAATTGAGGCAACTGGGAATTGGTTTAGGAAGAAAATTTGGGTCCAATGTAAAGGGTTAAGTTGCTCCCTGTCTAGTTGCTTTCTCTCTGTCTGACTCTCTCTGTCTCTCTCTCCCTCTCCCACCCCCCTCTCACTCACATACACACACACACACACACACACACACACACACACACACACACACACACACACACACACACCACACATTGTGTAGTATTAAGGTTTGAACGGAAGGCCTTGCATTCTACTACGTAGGCATTTTACCACTTGAGCCATTTTCACAGCCCTTTTATCTTTTGGCTATTTTTTAGATAAAGTCTCATAGTTTTACCCAGTTCAGCCATGGACCCCAATCATCTACTTATGCCTTCTGGATATGTAGCATTACAGCACAAGCCACCATGCCCAGCTTACTGATTGACATGAGAGTGTCTTACTAACCTTTTTGCTTGGGTTGGTCTTGAACCACCATCTTGAATAGTTGATATTACAGCTGTGCTGGGTAGTCAAGCTTCACTTCCATTGGAATCTGCTGTGGTCATTGAAGCCCACTTGGAGGTACCTCTGGTGAAAACAACAACAATCAAACAAACAAACAAAAAAATCTGAAAGTGCAGTGCATTGTCTGTTTCCTGCTCAGGTAAAGAGATCACATTACTCTTCAGCTTCACAGCGGGACTTCCTATGGGAAGCATGTTCTTGCATTTCACACTTGTTTGGAATACTGTGTCTTCTGGAATGGTATTTGTAGCTTCCAGTTCTCTGGAGCCAAATGACTCGGAGTGAGAGATGATGTCCTGTCCTCCTATGGTCCCTGCTCCCTAGCAGAGCCACAGGGAATTAGTCACTCAGGGCTGCAGCTTTCTGGCTGGGACAGAACAGTCAGGGACAGCTTTCTATTTCACCCAGGAAATGCTGGGTTGTAACTTCTTGACTTATGCCAAATGCCTTGTCTGCCTATAATCACTTAAGAGAGATCCCTACCTCAGAAAAAGAGTCCTCTACAAAACATTTCTAATTGCTGCTTGGCTACCTGATGATCTCTTTCAAAAGATACTTTATTAGCCAGGTGCCGGTGGCTAATGCCTGTGATTCTAGCTACTCAGGAGGTTGTGATCTGAAGATCATGGTTCCAAGCCAGCCCAGGCAAGAAAGTCCATACAATTCATATCTCTATTAAATAGCAAAAAGCTGGAAGTGAAAATGTAGCTCAAGGAGTAGAGTGCTAGCCCTAAGCAAAAATGTCTAGGGACATCCAGGCCCTGAGTTCAAACCCCAGGACCAGCACACAAGAAAATACACTTTCTTTTTTTTATATGCTATGTTTTCATAACATATTTTATTCTTTGTCTTTTTATTTTAAAGCTCATCACAGTAGAAAATATTAAAATATAGGAAATATAAAGAAGTTTTAAATCACTTACAATCCTACCACCCCTAGACACAACCACAACTCTTTTGGTATGTTTTCTTTAGCTTTTTCCTTACTTTATTTTTTTAAAGAGCAGATTTAAAATGACTAATGACTCAAGATCAGCCTTTTCTTCAACAAGTCCTGGTTTCATATGGAGGAAAGTGATATTTTAAAGACCACAACCTGGTCACCAGGAATGCTAATGGAGATATAATTGTTTCTAAATCTTTTGAATGGAAAAAGCTAGAAAATAGAAAATCTCATCAGCAAAGACTCATGTGTACCTTTCATATTTGAGAAAGCCAGTTCAACTGGCTATAAAATACTTAGCTCTCACGTTCTTTCCATTGTTATTTCAAATGTATTAGTCCATTTTCTTCTGCCATAAAGCACTGTGTTCGAAAAATCTTTTCGTTGTGAACCAGTTTCTATTTTTGCTTGGATGTTCAAATAATTTTTCTTTGTCTTAAATGCAGTGTATTTTGCTTTTGGTATTTGTTATTGAGGTTGATATTCTCAAGTACATGGTGTATTTTTTCAATGCATAGTGTCAAGTATTATTTTCTTTCCAATCTCAGCAAACATTCCCTTGCTTTCTTTAGTTCCTAGCTCTTCCTCTGGCGCTAATCCTCAAATACTTTTGAGGATCATATTTTCTGGATAGATTAGGAAATAAAACAGTCTATAGGGTTAATAATTTTCCTGAATTAGAGCTGACCACTCTAAGGAACAAAATTTTTTGATGCCAAAATGTTCTGTATTGTAAATTTACACATCCATCAGGTAAAATTTGATCTGAAAAAGACATTGAGAACTGAGGATGTGAATATATATCTATATCAGCTGGGTGCTGGTGGCTCACGCCTATAATCCTAGCTACTCAGGAGGCTGAGATCTAAAGACTATAGCTCAAAGCCAGCCCAGGCAGGAAAGTCCATAAGACTCTTATTTCCAATCAACCACTAAAAAACCAGAACTGGTGCTGTGGTTCAAGTGGTAGAGTGCTCAGCTTGAGCTGAAGAGCTCAGGGACAGTACCTGGGCCCAGAGTTCATATGTCAGTATCCATCAGAATGTTAGGCTCACAATGACTTGCTAAGACATATTTGTTCTTGTCCCAGTAGGTATAATCCAGAGGTAAATGACTGCAAGTTTCCAAGGATCAATGTGACTACAATAATATTAGAGGTCAGTGACCACCTAAAAGGAGTATCTGCTGTCTGGGCCATCTGTCTCCTCTAGATGTGAATACTTTATGGGGCAAAATTAATTTGCAACATGAGAGCATGCATTTTGACAATCCTATGTACATGAAAACCACTACAACGAACTTCTTCTAGACATCAGTAGACACAGTGCTTCTGGTAGACACACGTACTCAAAAATATCTCTAAGCATATATGATGATATAGCTTGACTTCTGAGAATCTTGACTGTGAGATCTAAACTAGTAACATCCCACTGAGGATTGTGATCTGTGCCAATAGCTGATGACTCTCTTCCTTCAGTCTGGAAGAACATCACAATATCTTTAGGTAGATTGAACTTGTATACATAGACATTTCTATATTACTTTTATAAAATATTCATGTCATCTTCTACCTGAGTTTTGTATGTGATTAGTGTCTGTGACCCTTGAATTTCTGGATGATATTGCCACCCCTGTCAAAGATGCACTTTCCTTACAGGGCCATATTTCAACCATCGTACTTGTGCTCTAGTGTATCCTGCCTGTGCATACACTGTTAAGCTATAGATAACTGTGACTTAACAAAGAACAATCCTTATTCTTGATCATTCTGAAAATAATTCTACACAAATTATTGTAATAGCTAGGAACTTGTGTAGTGAGATGAAATTGCCAGAAAATTTATAAATTAAATTTGGGTGTGTGCATTCAGTCTAGAGATTTGAAGAAACTGAGTGTTCAAACTACTGCACATATATTTTTTTCAGTGCTAAGCTTAAAGTAACACTTGAAAGCAACTCTCTTTCTCTCTTTCTCTCTCTCTCTCTCACACACACACACATACACAATAGCTTTAATATTTGTTCTATTTCTGTTAGGTTCCTAATATCTGTATGTTAGATTATATTGTTTCTGGTCTTCTGTATTTGTCATTTTCTTTTGAATCTTTTAATCTGTCTAAATTTACTTCTCATTAAATTTACGTTTCATTTCCAAATTTGTACTACCCTTCCCTTTTTATTTCTCCTAAGACATTATCTGTTGTGATTATTGATTCTTGTTTTCCATCTGGTGTAGACTTCATATCTGAAATAGTTTTTTGTATCTCTCATTCTTTCTTGGATTCAAGCCTTTCTGAGTTCTTATTTGATTTATGTTGTTCTTTCCCATCATGTACAGTATTTTTAAAATGCACTTTACCTCATCCTGAAATAGTAAGTTTTCTGAGCAGGTCTTCCTGGCACACTTTCAGTGTCTGTAGGATTTCTTTTTTGCTCTGTTTCCTTTTTAAATGTTGTCTTAGGATAGCATTTGACTTAAAATACTTGGTAATTTTTTTTTCAAAATTAACTTTTCTATATTTACTGATACAGTTTGGGGAAAGCCTTCTGCTTTTAGAACATCTTGTTTGAATGCATAGCTTGAACTCAAGGCCTCATGCTTATTCAGCTTGCTTGTTCATGGCTGGCTTTCTACCAGCTAAGCCAATGATTCCAGCCTAGCTTTATGATGGAGATTCCATAATAAAACTTTTCTACCAGAGGTAACTTCAAACTTTTTTTCTTTCTTTTTCTTTTTTTTTTTTTTTTTGGAGAGCAGAGTTGGGGGGTCTGGTGCCAGCTTCAAACTTTGAACCTACTAAGTTGCTAAAGTTTGAGGCATGAGCTACTGTGTCACCTGATTCCTTTGTCTCTTGCTGTATTTTGATTTGCCTCTTAGCATAAGCTTTGATTTGGGGCCACCTTGGCTGATCAGTTTCAAGGGTTAAATAGGTAAACCATCCCAGCCTTTAGAGTTTATTCAGGGTCTTTGCACTTACTCTCTGTTGGATTGGTCAACAGGCCCTTCAATTTCAATTGTCTTCAAATTCACCCTCCTACTTCCCAGTGAATACACACTGGCCATTTTGAGATTCTTTTGTTCCTGATCAAATTCCCTCTGGCTTTTGCTCCTTCTTCCCCTACATACACTGACTGACACAGTGCACACCTTATGACTAGGTAGTTTGTCCTGAGTTATAAAAGCTCCAGTAGTGTCCTGGAATTCTTGGAGATAGTTTGTCCATGAATTGTTAATTTTTCTGTCCAGTGTTTTTAATGTAGGATTTGGAAAGCTTTAAAACACCATTCTGCTATCATCACCTTCACAGAATCTTGTCAAACTATATTTTAAGAAAAAAATGTAAGTGAACATTTGGGCTTTCTCCCAACTATGGACATCTCTAACCTTGCATGGCTCTTGGTTTGTGGCCAATTGCTCTTCCTCCTGAGCTCAGAATTCAAAGCTAATTCACATGCCACCATCTCTTTTACATTTCCTTACAGCAAACTAACTCTAGTCATACTTCTAGTCAGCCTTATTTTTTACCATCAACTCTATGACATTTAGTACACCATGTACAGAATGTGGCATTTTTTTCAGTAGAGCGTATCACATTGTTCCAGAATGTATTCATGTATTACACATGGAAATTATGAAGAACCTTTGTCCTAACATCCCTCTTATTTTGTCAAAACAGGCTGGTCTATGAAAAGCTCCCAAAATTGCCCTCTTAGTTAAAAGGTAACAACGTCTTTCATGTCTCATCTCCCCTCCTTCCCCCCTTCCCCCCTGCCCCCGCTTCCCTACCCTCTCTTTCTCTGCCATTCCTTTCCAACTGTGGGCTGCTCTGAGTACTGTGTCCTTGGATGTGGAGTAGAAAAGTCTGCTCTGCCCTTCTGGCTGGCATTGCCTTGCGATCAGACTTTCCTAACCAGCTGTGAGGCAGAGGAGCCAAGAGAGGTACAAAGCAGAGATCCTCACTCTTCCTGCTGCTGAAAGGAATTGAAGGCAAACCAGCAAGGCAGGGTGGGGGGGTGGGGGAGTGTAAAAGCAGTAAGATGGTGATAGGGATTCTTCCTTTGCTCCATATGCTAAGTTGGGGGTGTTCAGGACTCTGGGATCCTTTCCATTGTTTCTTCTAAGGCAGAGGGAAGATGACAGTCCAAGCTTGTACCAGAGTCTTGTTGAAAAGCTGAATTAAATATGTTGAAGATAGAGCTAATTTATCATTGCTTCCTTTCTCCCTGTTACTCCACTTCCTTTTACATGACTAATGAGGGGGCCTGCTGAAATGTTGGAAAAGAAACCCTTGCCCTGTGGATTTCATGTCACACAGCTTGTCATTACTCAACTCCTGCTACTTTCTGCAAAAGAGTTTCTACATCTGGCTTTTCCAATCCATGGCTACAATGAGGAAGCTCTGTCCCGATTCAGACTGTCTTCCATCCAGAGCAGCCTAGCCATTTTACTTTGTTTATTCATTAGATCCTTTGTTCATTGGCTCAACAATTACCAATTATTTTCTTTACTGTTAAGCTAATATAGAAAAGACTGACTTGCACATATTACAGGAAGTAGTACCATGCAATGTTTCAACATATGTATACATTGTGCAATGTTTACATTAGGTTAAGCTTAATGTATTCATTTTTTATTTATTTTATTTATTGTTAATTGTATTTATTATTTATTTTATTTTTAACTTATATTTTTGTTTGTTTTGTGCCAATCCTGGAGCTTGAGCTCAGGGCCTGGGCACTGACCCTGAGCCTCTTTTGTTCAAGGATATCATGCTACCAGTTGAGTCACAGCTCCACTTCTGGCTTTTTTGATGATTCATTGGAGACAAAAATTCTCCCACACTTTCCCACCTGGGCTGTCTTTGAATAATGATCCTCAAATCTCAGCCTCCAAAGTAGCTAGGATTACAGGTGTGAGCTACCAGTGCCCAGCGATTTGTATTATCTTTAAGTAAGTTGTACAAAGGGGTTACCATTCAACAAATCTATTTGTCATTTTTATGGTGAAACTCCCATCCTTTCTTCTAACTTTTAGAAATATACATTATTATCTATAATCATCAGAACTTCTCCCTCCTATTTTACTGTAATTTAGTATACATTGATCAAGCTTTGCCCATCAACCGCTACCTCGAGGCTCTGGTAACTTTCATTCTACACTCAACTTATATGGAAATTGCCAACTATTTTGAGACCATCTGAAATCAACTTTGCTGACTGCTGGAAGGAAACTTTCCCCAAATGAATTAACATTATTTCAACATTCTGTTTAACTTGCAGCCTAGTTGAAGACAACAAATTATTAGAATATAGTGTGACTTGCATTGTAATGAAAAGAATAATAATAAAAGAGTATAAAAATACAAGAGAACGGAGAAAATCCAGGACATGAAAGAAGGAAAGGAAGGAAAGGAATATCCAGGACCTAAAGCCAATGCAAGAGAGTTGAGAATGGCCCATCCTGGGAATTCAGCTGTGCAATTTGATATGGGAGATGTAGGGAGAAATCAAACCACAGAAAATGAGTTGGAGACACAATTTGGAATCTAATTTTGAAGGAATTATAGAGGCAAGGATTGTTTTTCCCCCCTAAGCAAGCAAGACAATCATCTTTGCTTTTGCAGAGAGAGAATTATTCCGGCAAGGTGGAGCTAACACAGGGCTGTCACACATCAAATACACAAGAGTCAGAATGGAGGGATGAAGCAGACAGACTTGACTGGGAAACAGTGGTTGAGTTTCTTGCCTCCCCCCACCCTATTATGAGCTGGTGGTTTCTTAACTGTGTTCTTCCTGCTTTCACTGAAGTTCTCTCCATGCATTTCTCTTAGCAACCAGAACATTTAGTCCCACAGAAATGAAAATTCAATTCTGCTCAAATGTAGAAGAATGCAGTGACTGAAGTGTGAGCTTCTGAGGACAGTAACCATATGTCTTTCCATCTGTGCATCTCAGAACATAGCCCGGTACCTGGTAGGAAGGAAGAACTCAAGAACCCACTGATGAGCTAAATTGACTCAAGTAGCAACTGGGAAGATGCATTCATTTCCTCTAGTTGCTGTGACAAATTACCACAAGTTGGGTAGCTTGACACAACAAAAATTTATTCTCCCTTAGTTCTAGAGGCCAGAAGTCTGAAATCAAGGTATTAGAAATACCATGGTCCCCATGAGTCCAGAGAAGACTCCTTCCTTTAAGGATTTAGGGTGGACCTTAATCCAGAAAGATCATCCCAACTTGATCACACATGCAACATTTCTATTTCCAAAGAAACTCACATTCACATACTGTATATTCAGATATAGGGCCTGGAAGTGACACGGTTTGACCCCAAATGAAGGGTATACATGTGCTATTATTTTGTTTCTACCAGTTTGAATTCCTTCTAAACCAGTTTGATTCTTTGTACCTGGAGCAGTTGTCCTAGAGGCAGCTCCAGAATTTCAAATAATTATAGTTCATTACTTTTTTTCTGAAATGTATATGCATCCATCCTTCTAGTATTTAATGACTCACAACATACCAGTGGTCTTCCAGGACCTGATATAAGGAGGCCAGAACTCAGATCAATGAAATGTTTGTGTTTGACACAAATTTCTCTGACAATGACATGACTTTAAAAGGGTTTAAGTATTGCTGCTTGCTTAGTAGGCAGAGAGACTGGAAGATTGAGCATCAAGGCCAGCCCAAATGTAAATATTTATGAGACTTCAAGACTCTATCTCAGTCCCTGCCTGGGCATTGTAGTGCTGCCTGTTATCCCAACTACAGGGGAAAGAAATAACTGGAGAGTGATGTGTGTCTGCCATCCCCAGTGACATGGGGAAAGAGGAGGACTGGAGCTTAGGGCAGCCAAGGCAGAAAGCAAGACATCAAAAAAATAAAAGGCCAAAAAGGCGGGGTGGAGGGTTGCTGGTGATGTTTAGCAAGCAGATGCTTGCTGAGCAAGCATGAGAACCCAAGATCTTCAGTATTGCAGAAGATAGTTTGCGAGGAAATAAAATGTATCATGTTTTGTCAAAGAGTTAAACAAATATGCACAATGGAGGGACAATGTCATTTTATGGAATCAAGCAATGGCTTGCAATGGCTTCTAGCAAACCAGTGCATAAAAGGGCTGAAGGAATGGCTCGGCTCTCAAGTACCCTGTCTAGCAAATGTGAGGCTGTGAGTTCAAACCTCAGTACCACCTCCAAAAAGGAAAAAAAATGGGGAGAGAAGTGAGGCAGAGAGGTAGATAAAGATGAGAGGAAATTTCAGTAAAATGCGAGTAAGTTGCATTTATTTATTGTATGCCAAGCCTGGTAAGCCATGCTGGAACTGCTAAATTTGGACAATGAGAAATCACTGAAGACTTGCAGGGCAATGCATTGACCTGAGTTGCAATTTTAAAATGTCCCTTCGGTAGAGGAGGGAGGGTGAGCTTGGGCCTTAATACTTAATAGGGAAACGTGATGAGAGGTCATTGTGTAAGAGAGCACTTCACTTTTGCCTGGGATTCTGGTGAGAAAGACCATGTGAAATCTGTTATTGGGTCCTCTAGAGAGACCATAAGGTTTCTCTGGGCTTTCCCAGAGTGCATTTGAGTGGCAAATGTTGGATAGTGTTTGGATTCTGGCTGTCCCAGGGATCATAGTTTAAATGGGACCAACAATACAGGTCCAGCTAGAAGAGGTGACTCTTTCGGGTAGGGTGGTTTGTACATGTTTCTAGTGGTCTGAGCCACTTCCCATATTGACATTAGTGTCCTCCCTCTATAGAAGACATTTCACTCTAAATTTATGGGATGATTTTTTAAGAGTTACACACCAGATTGGGGGTATGGAGAGAAAATGATGAAAGAGTGACAATGACCAAGACACTCTGTACTCATAAATTGGCTTGCTGAATTGAAATCCTTTCTACAACTACTTAAGGATAGATAGATAGATAGATAGATAGATAGATAGATAGATAGATAGATAGATAGATAGATAGATAGATAGATAGATAGATAGATAGATAGATAGATAGATAAATAGATAGATAGATAGATAGATAGAGTAGCACACCCAGTAGTTGTGTGAGAATAAATGTTCAAACTTCTATAGTGATTTGGATCTTTAGGAAAGTAATGAAAACAAAAATTCAATTTCTATAGTGTTTGGAATCTTTAAAAAGTAAGTGTTTTGGGCTGGGAAGGTGGCTCAGTGGTAGAGCGCTTGCCTTGCATGCTCAAGGCCCTGGGTTCGATTCCTCAGCACCACATAAGCAAAAAGAAAAAAAGCCGGAAGTGGCGCTGTGGCTCAAGTGGTAGAGCACTAGCCTTGAGCTGAAGAGCTGAGGGACAGTGCCCAGGCCCAGAGTTCAGGCCCCACGACCGGACCCAAAAAAAAAATAAAAAAATAAAAAAAAGTAAGTGTTTTGTCCAATGGGACTTTCATATTTATCTCAAAAGTAACTGTGTTTTGCTATAAGCAATGCTAAAAGAACTAGATTCCTGGTGAAAAAGAATGAAATTATTTCCCTTCCTCACACCATACACAAAAACTCAAAATGGATTGTAGACCTAAATATGAGAGTTAAATCTAAAGTACTCTTAGCAGAATTAGAGAAGATGGCTGGGAAATGTAGCTTGGTATAACACTTGCCTAATCTGGGTAAGGTCTTGTCCTGGGTTTGATTATCAAAGTTGGAAACTTTAATGATCTTGGATTCAAGAAAGCATTCCTAGGTATGATCCAAAAAATGCAACTGGGGTTGGAGGTGTGGCTCAGCTGGTAGAGCACTAGCCAATGAGCAAAAGCATCAGGTATGGATTTCCAATCCTGGTTTCAGACCAAGCAAAAAGAAAAGCACAACTGATCAAAATTAGACTTCATCATAAAAATTTTGTGCCACAAAGAATGTATTTAAAGAAGTTAAGAAAGAATGGGAAAGAGACTTGGATACAGAATGTGTAAAGTATTATAGTTCAATAGTAAAAATGACAAGCCAATTAAAATGGGCAAAGAATTCCAACAGACATTT
Organism: Dipodomys merriami; assembly: GCF_024711535.1. Taxonomy (NCBI): domain Eukaryota; kingdom Metazoa; phylum Chordata; class Mammalia; order Rodentia; family Heteromyidae; genus Dipodomys; species Dipodomys merriami. The sequence continues at coordinate 23,010,790 of NW_027202493.1, read as the reverse complement.
CTCCTACAAAGATGCACAAAAAGAAAAAAGAAAAAAACCCTGTTTAACACAATTGATCATTAGGGAAGTACAAATAAATCACAGTAAGATACCATTTCACACTCCTTGGGATGGCTGTAGTTCAAGAGAAACAGATCACAACGGGTGCTGGCAAGGATGAAGAGAAACTGGAACCCTCATACATTACTGGTAAGAGTGCAAACTATGTGCACTAAGTTGGAAAATAGTGTCGCTCAAACATTTAACATAAAGTTGTCCCTCAGTAATTCAATTCCTAATATATTCCCAAGAGAAATAAAAACATGAGTACAACAATGTGTGCACAAATGTTCATATTATAATCTACAAAGTAAGAGAAACAAAATATTCATCAATAGGAAAACTATCCTACAGTATTCCTATACAATGGAATGTTATTCATAAATAAAGGGAATAGGGGAAGGATTCGATGCTGTAACCTTTAACTTATTTTGCTAAGTGAAATGAGCCATCCACAAAGAGCATACTGTTATTATTCCATTTTTATAAAATATCCAGGATAGATAAATCTAAAACAAAGTCATTTAATGGCTGTCTAGGAGGAGGCATGGGGAGTGATTGCATGCATTATTGAGTAAGGAGTTGGGATGACAAAAATGTTCTAGAAGAGATTGTGGAATGTATATGTAATGTAAATATACAAAGAAGTCACTGGATTAAAATTTTACAATAAATGAAATTGTACAGTATTTGAATTGAATCCCAAAGATATTGCATTTATAATGCTTAATATGCCTAAAGTGCTTAAAACACAATTTCTTTCTTTCCTTCCTTCCTCCCTCCCTCCCTCTCCTTATCCCTCCCTCCCTCCTTTCCTTCCTTCCTCCCTCCCTCCTTTCCTTCCTTCCTTCCTTCCTTCCTTCCTTCCTTCCTTCCTTCCTTCCTTCCTTCCTTCCTTCTTTGCTTCCTTCTTTCCATCTAGTTTATAAGCCTAGGGCAGAATTTTCATAGTCCACAAATTAAGGTATAATTATAATGTTAATTGGGTAATAACAAAAGATATCAAGCCAAAAGTGAAAAAACGGTATTTAATTTGAAGAAGTACAAAGAGAGTTTGAACAAGTCTTCCTAATGACATTTATTCTTTTTCTACTCAATACATACTAATAGGAGCATTATCAACTATTTAAGACACTGTACTTGGTGCTATTTTATGATTCCAAAGCAACATATTTTCTGTAGTATATTCCTGAGACCAAGTTTCAATGTTTTATGATCAGTTTGCCAAAACAACCTTTTTCCATTCTTCTAGCAAATAGTATATATGACTTTGGTCTATTCAAGACTGTTTAAAAAGATATAACACAATTAGCGTTTGCAATCTCTTAATATTTACAGAAATGCAAAACAATTGGTTAGAAAAGTCATAAAACCACTGTGTGTTTGGAACATCGTCCACATTTGCTGACAGCACTGTTGGAGAAGCACTAAATAAGGGACGGGGAGAAGCCAAGTTGGCCTCTCTTGGTTCCTCTCTCCATCAATAGGACTAACAGATCTACTTTGGTTTTAGAGCACTGGGAGCTCAACTCAACTCAACTGGTATTACTACCTGATATCAGTCCTGTGGGCACTGGAGAAACTGGCTGGTTTTGAAATAGTTCTCAGGGGATTCTGATGTTCCAAGACCAAATCAGATTCCAGTGGTCCTTAGAGCAAACCTAAACTTTTGAATCAGCGTGACTCAAATGTGTTGTCTGAAGACTTTGATCAGATCCTCTGAACCTGCAACCTCGGAAGTGAGTCAGATGGTAGCTAAGAGTCCAGAAAGTTCACAGTCAAAAAACCCTTTAAAAGATAGGGCTTTAAAATTCAGAAGTTTTCTAAGCTAGAAAGAGTTTTCTGAGTCTATTCTAGTTTATGCTTGGGTTTTGTGAACTTAATTTGATTAGATTCTGGAGATGAAGCATGTTGGCAGGAAAAAATAGTCCATCTTATCATTAAGGATCATTCCTTTCATTTCTCCTTGAAAGGCCCATCTAATGCTCTTCCTCCTGGAATCAACAGTAACATAATAAAATAACCCAAGGCAAAAGATATCCTAGCAGAATTTATGCCTATGGAATTCAAAACACATTTAGGGAAAATAGTATGCAACTTTAAAATAAAAATGAATGAATGGTTAGTAAACAAGCCATTAAATGAGTGCTCTATTTTAGGCAAAGCTTTTTTTTTTTTTTCTTTTTTTGGTCAGTTGTGAGGCCTGAACTCTGAGCCTGAGCACTGTGCCTCAGCTCTTCAGCTCAAGGCTAGTGTTCTACCACTTGAGCCACAGAGCACTTCCAGCTTTTTCTATTATGTGGTGCTGAGGAATTGAACCACAGGCCTCATGCATGCAAGGCAAGCATTCTACCACTGAGCAACCTTCCCAGCCAGCAAAGCATTTTTTTTTAACTTTTTATCATTTGGAGTCTGAATTTTCTTTATTATTTACCAGTGTTAATTATTGCTTTGTTATCTTATTCTCACTAACTTATTTAACATTACCTAAGGAAAATTATACCTTGTCAGAAAAATACCTGAAATTTTACTATGTAACTTGAAGATATTTAGGATGGTAAAAGAACATGGAAAGACAGCACAAGAAAGTGAAGTGCAAGAGTGTGCACATGTTTATTCTGTCCTGAATTTGACGATCTGCTTTTAATTCAATTGCTCGGATATCTTTTAGGGATCCTTCCTTCACAAGGAAGGAAGTAGGCTCTAGAGAGTTCCACAAAACCCCATCCTTTGTGGAGAAAGAAAACTCTGAACAATAGATGTCTATTCCAACAACCAGTGCCAATGTTCTGAAGTACTAATTTGCTTTCAGACACACAACAAAGGCTGATTTGCCTCCTTTCCACTTGATTCAGTGTCTTGCTGGAGCTTTAAAAACATATTACATAACTCCTTAGACATCTTTTGTGAAGGTGAATTTAGTATTTTTTGAGCAGTGATCCTTTGCTCTCATGATTCAAATCAAGGAGACAGTTCTCAGACTTCCTGAGTCAGGGTAAATGCTGATATTCTATTTTATTCCCTTCAAGATAAACACCAAGTAAAGTCTTCTTGGTCCTGATGAGACCCACCCAATGCCTTGTCTTTTCTTGACACCAAGTCTCACTTGCATTTAGTGTAGACTTGTTTAGAATGCAATAATGGGACTCATGTACAAATGTTTCTGGACTTAGGATGAAGTGATGTCCTGCTTAACCCATCGTAATTAGAAAATGTCATGAAGTTAAAAAGGCACTGAGCACACATAACCTATTAAACCTCATTAGCTTAGCAACACTAATCAAGTGACTGACTGGAGCCACAGCTCACTGCTTACTGCTAAGTATCATGAGATGGTATCAGGAAAAGGCACAAGTTCAATTGTGAAAGTCTACTGAATGTGTATTATGTCTGTAGTATAGTAAAGTAAAAATCAAAACCAACCATGTAAATTAAATGTGTGTGTGTGTGTGTGTGTGTGTGTGTGTGTGTGTGTGTGTGTGTGTGTGTATCTGTGGGCCTGATGGTTCACACCTGTAAGCCCAACTACTCAAAAGGCAGAGATCAAAAGGATCATGGTTTGAGGACAGTCTAGGAAAACAGTTAATGAGTTAAACCACTACCCGAAGTGGTGGTTTGCACACCTGTCATCCTATCTAGGTGAGAAGCATAGACAAAAAGCATGGAAAATATTATAAAAGCAAAAAGGACTGGAGGTATGACTGAAGTGGTAGAATGTTTGAGTTCAAACCTCAGTATTACTACGAGAGACAAAGAGAAGCAGTTATTCCTTATTTTGCATGCTCTTCTATAGCCAACTTAAGAACTTAGCTAAAAAAAAAAAAATATATCACCTTAGGCTAGTGGCTCTTCTAAGATCTTCTTAAAGAACTTAAATCTCTGAGATGGCACTTTGACCACCATCTTGACATTTTTCCTAACCAAATAGCCAATGCTATTTGACTCTGTCCCAACCTCTCCTTTCAGTATCCCCACCATTTTCTATGGAATTCTGCCACTCAGAAAATCCTTTTGTAGCTGTTAAGCAAGCATTACTTTAAGATTACTGGTACATAAAACTTAGGCTTAATGTATTACCATATTGTAAGCAATGAGCTCAGATTTCTGTTTGCCAGCTCATATTCTCATTTAGTAAGACATCCAGCCTTTTCTCCACCTGTATTGACATGTCAAGTGTTCCTGTGGTCTGAATTGAAGTGGCAGCGTCTGAAAAAGCAGTCATACACGCAGGTGGGTGGGCAAGCAATCCATCACTCCATCAATGTTCTATGCCTGTCGTTCATCGGGCTTCATACTATACAGGCTGTAATGATGTCTCCCAGAAATCCATACCCATTGTTAGCTTTTTAGCTCTTTGAGACAAGGGAAATTATCATGCACTCCGACTCCAGTGAAAGACTCAAATCTTTCACCTTGTTCTATGAATTGTCTAATCCTTAGTGATTTTTTGTTGTTGTTATTGGTTGCTTGCTGATGTCTGCTAGGACATCTTGTTTCTGAACTCTGCATCAGATGAAAAGCTCCACAAGCTGGGCCACAAACAGATAGCAGAGGCTGTTTTCTTGTGTATTTCTTATTTCTCTAAAGTGAAGGGGATAGTGCAGGATTACAGCCAAAGATCCCAAGAATGACTCCTGGATCTGATCTGAGGGAAAACTTTGTTCAAAAAGGACAGACAGGAAAGCCAAGATGATATCCTTTCCAAGTTTGGCTACTCCAGGAGCAAACCAGTAGTTCATTCTCAGTAACTGCATGTTTAAAAGAATGGGGAAAATTATACACATCCCAAGAAATGAAAAGCTAACATTTCTTGCTTCTAGGAAACACAAAGTCTGTTTTGTTTTGTTTCCCCCTTAAAGATATAGGAAGCCAGACACTTGTGCCCCATTCCTATAATCCAAGCTGCTCAAGAAGCTGAGATCTGAGGATTATGGTTCAAAGCCAGCCAGGAGAGGCAAATCCAAAAGGCTCTCCATTCTCCAACTTACCAGCAAAAAGTATGGAAGTAGAGATGCTGCTCAAGTAGTAGAATACCAACCTTGAGAGACAAAGCTCAGCAAGTGTGTAAGTTCAAGCCCCAGTACTTGCACATATACACAAAAAGAAGCAGGAACAGCAAATGATAAATGTATAACTTACATGGCCCTGATTGTGTTAAGGAAGCTATTATTCACAGAGACTATGGTTCCCCTTTGAAGCACACTCTGCTGACAAAGTTTTGGGACACACAGTATGATCAGTTATACAAACAATAAGAAGAGCATCAAGGCCAGTGCACAGCTGCTCAGCTGGAGAGATGTTGATGAGTTAACCTGGCCCTTCAGCATGCATACCACCCTGGACCAGGACCCATTGTTGGGCAGTGGGGTGATGCCTGTCACATTGCACATGACATTGTAGACATCCACAGATCTGATTGGAGCAGCCCTGAAGTTGGATTTGAAATCTGAAAAGAAAAGGAAAACAAATAAGCTGATGTGGTTGTAGCTCGGCAGAGAGGGACTGGGTCACAATGTGGAGGACTTTCACTCCAGCCGAAGACAACTTTGGCATTCGAAAGCCAGCTTGATCAATACGTGGAGCAAGTTACTGAGAATATGGAAGGAAGAGTATCTGTAAAGCTGTCTCTGGTTCCTGGAGATGAGACTTTTTAAAAGACAGGTGTACAGGCAAACTTTCTGTGTGCCTGAGTACTCTCTGTGACAACAGAACTTTCCAGAAGGCCAGTTGAAGCTGTTCCACTTCCGTAGAACACTGGAGATCTGACATGATCAGAAAAGACTGTTTTTGTATGTCCCACTTCAACAGTATTCTTACCTAATATCTAGCTAGCTACAATGAATAGATAGGATGCTAATTCCTGCTATGAACCCACAATAACTCAAGAATGTTTCTCCAATGAGAGGGGATAGACAAATGAAGAGAAGAAAGGGGGAAATACAGTCAGAAAATTCAATGCATATTCTACAAAACTTATGAAATTTGAGAGAAAGGGTAGGATTGGGAGAGAATGATCAAAGAGGTGACACTGATAAAGATTTGTTATATTTATATGCGACTGTGGTTAATGGTTCCTCCTCTGTACAAGTACTTAAACATAAAAACAAACGTATATAAAAAAGAATGTTTCTCTCTCTTCCTGCCACAGTGAGGCTATAGGTTATGATGGAACGTGAAGTTGTATACTTTCCTGGAAGAGAGCTCACCAGCCATGGCAATGACTCTTTAAATACATTTGGAAGATCAGTTACACATTTCTGAGGAGCCTTCAGGGACAGATAAAATAGTGTAGCCGTAAGGAAAATGAGCAAACTGATAATGGAGTCAAGAATTCCAGGGAGGCCCTGAGAGATCTAATAGAGACAAGAATCTAGCTTCATCTAAGAGCCCATACAGTAGAAATCCTGAAGAGCCTGAAGCAGTAATCCAGGAGCTGGGTTGTGCCAGGACTGGCTCTTCACAGCATCGTTAGGAAGGTGACTCTGAAAAGCCAGCTGGAGGAATTGTTAATTGAGTGCACCTGCTCCTTCTCCATGGCTAGGCATATCAGGTACTCACAAAAAAGTGCTTGTCCACTTAAACAATGAATATATGAATGTAGTAACACACATTAGCAACTTTGCTTTTAGACCCCAGGAAGGCCTTTAATTTTAGTACATCTAAGATTGTAAATGAAATAGGAAGTTAGGGGGCTACAAAGTCCAGTCTTAGAAAATAAACTTTTAGATTGCTTTTTAAGTGTGTGGTTCATGCCTGTACTCTCAGCTACTTTGGAAGCAGAGATGGGAAGAATTGTAGTATGAGACAAGCTTGGGAAAAAAGTGAGACCTCATCTCACTCAATAGCTGGGTGTGCTAGTTACCCTGTCATCTCAGCCAGCTATGTGAAGCATAAATAGGAGGGTGATAGTCCAGGCCAGCCTGGGTAAAAATTTGCTGAATTTGTGGTGTGGCTCAAATAGCAGAGTACCTTTGCAGAAAACAAGAGGCCTTGAGTTTGATCCCCAGGGCAAAGAAAGAGGGGGAGGGAAGAGTAGGAAGGAAAGAAGGAAGGAAGGAAGGAAGGAAGGAAAAAGAAAAAAAAGAAGCTTTGCTAAAATGATTGCATATGCTTTATTTTTAAAGCATGCAAACAGTAACAGCAACATATTCTGGAATTGCCAACACCAAATTCTGGTCCAGAAATTGCACATATTGAAGCAAGTTGTACTTGCTCCAAAATTACCACATAGATCCAGAGCAAATTCTTAAGTGATAGGTTTTGCTTGTTGCAGAATTTAGTGTAAACCAAGGTCAGTGCAAAAAGTCTCTGTAGGAGCCAGATGCTGCTAGCTCATGACTATAATCCTAGCAACTAAGGAGGCTGAGATCTGGAGGACACCAGTTTGAGGCTAGCCTGACCATAAAAGTCTCAGAGACTTTATTCCCAATTAATTGCCAAAAAGCCAGAAGTGGAGGTATGGCACAAGTGATAGACCACCAACTTTGGAAGAAAAAGCCAAAAGACAGTGTCCAGGCCCTGAGTTCAAGCCTAGTACTAGTACCTAAAAGGGAAGGAAGAGGAGGAAATCTTGAGAAGTCAATGGAAAGTTTGTCACAGGGATATGGAAACAACTCCTCTCTCTGTTGGCTTGCCATGGGTCCAGGGTGTGACAACCACTCTGCCTACCACATGTGGCCATGGCTTTGCCACTGCTGTGTGGTGGGGGCGATAGGACATGCAAAGTGTCCTTTCCCAATCTTTTTTTTTAATCCAGTTTTTAAACCTTTCCCAGAAACAACTGAGATCAGGCATTTCTGACAAAAATGTTGGACAGGATTGCTGTCGTTTTGCTTTAGAAGTACAAAATTAACTCCTGGGTCCATGAGTCCAAAGGAGAATTGACTCTTCTTTTCCAACTAGTTCATTCATGGCTGTCTCTTCTGCAGGAATATTAATTTGGGCCCAATGTAAAGATGATCCAGGCTAGAAGCAAAGCTTTCCAGAAAATTCTTCAATTTCATTTGGGAGAATCTTCAAAAGGTCACTAGTTCAAGATGACTTTTTTAAAAAAAAAAAATCTGGATTGAAAGTTCAAGTTAATTCCATGGGCTTAAGTTCTTTGGATTATTAAAAATGAATTTCCCAAGGTGGGGAAGTAGCTAAGTAGAGCACTTGCGTAGGTCTAAGGCTCTGGATTCAATCCCCCAAATGCTCAGGTAAATATATAAGCTAGATAAGCAGCAGAAGATAGATAGATAGATAGATAGATAGATAGATAGATAGATAGATAGATAGATAGATAGATAGATAGATAGATAGATAGATAGATAGATAGATAGATAGGTCAGTAGATAGATAGGTCAGTAGATAGATAGATAGATAGATAGATAGATAGATAGATAGATAGATAGATAGATAGATAGATAGATAGATAGATAGATAGATAGATAGATAGATAGATAGATAGATAGATAGATAGATAGATAGATTGGTCAGTAGATAGATAGGTCAGTAGATAGATAACGTTCCTAAAGAAAGGAGTTTGACCACCTTGACCTGCTTTCAGAGGAAGGCTCCAGCTCACCGCAGCTCCAGGAATTGCATTCCAGCTGTCTTATCTGGAATGCACAGTTCTCCAGGGCAAGATTAGGTTGTTCGAATTAGAAACTGGGATTAACTAAAGAGAGAGAAAGGCTATCTTCAGAATGACTTCTCTTTCTCTTTGCTGGCCCAGACTTTCTGACTTGGAAGGCTGGTATCTGAGCAGGCGCAAGGATGCTCGGCTTTCTCTCTAAGCAAGAAGCTCAGACAATTAATCAGGGAGGAAGCACCTTTATCTCCAAGTGCAGCTAGATGGCTATTAAAGGCCTCGCTCTTAAATTTTCTTCAGAGTAAACAGTCGGTGTGTAAAGCTGTTTAATCTTTCATGAGAATTGGAGCCAGGAACGTGATGGGTAGTGGGAGACTCTCAAGACTGCATCTGGCTGGAAGCATTTTGCAATTAGCCCAGTCCATTTTCATCAGGGGTCGTCTTTCAGTCTGTAAAAGACTGAGGGCTTTTAGTTTTAAAGGAGCAGATGATGGAGGCCTCCATTAATGGGCAGAATCTCCCCCACTGAATTGAACTTTTAAGTTAATGTTGTTTGGGGCACTCCATTTAAAAGTTTTGGTGTGGGGTTAGAGTTGATTCGGCTTTCCAATATGCCTGAGACTGCTGCTGACAGTCACTCTTCAGCAGACAACTGCTCTGCGTTCATGATCTTACTTCCCACTTCTGGGGAAAAGGGAGGCTTTTGAATGAAAACAAACAAACAAACAAAAACCCTGGTGACTAAGGTTTTCCATTGAAAGACCATGGCCCCAGAATACCTTCTACCTAATCTATAGTTGGCCTCAGCATGGTCCTTAAAGCGCCACTCCTAATTTCTCTGGCTTTGAAATGCTGTACCCTGACCTGGGCCTGATGACTTTCAGCATCTAATGTCCACTCAGATGTCCTCTGAATGCTGAGGCCGATGTCCTGAACTCAGCTCATGCTCTGTACTTGCTCTTTGGAACTTGTGAACTTGCTTTCCATATAGGAGGGGATTTGGACCAATGTATTCCCCAAGCTCAGACTCCCAGAGGCATCCACAGAACTTGCAGTAATAGACACTCATGCATGGTCCTTCACAGCTATTTTATGGTGAGTAGAGTAAGCCAAGGCAGACCAAAGGAAATGAGTAAGTTGACAGGCCTTTGGTCTGGATTCATTGGAGGGAAGAATGCAGCGGACAGGTGGGTGGGGTGTCTAACCTATCATCTGAAAGAGTAGCATGGACATGTTCTGATCAACATTCAGCAAAGGCATGTGGAAAACAGAAAGCAGGGTGATTATAGTCATAAAGGAAGGGGGGAGTAGTAAGACAATAGTTGAACTAGTCAAAAGATATTTGCTAGCTATTGGATGTTCTTTTCTTTTTTCCATTCTTGTCTCTCCTTTTTCTTTTCTTTTAGCAAGAACATGGTATTCAATAGAATGTTTATTGGAATATTTGGTAAAACTTTCCAACATGTGAATTTACAATGGCCTATCAATATATCAAATGATCAGAAAGGTCCTTTGCATTCCCTTCTTCCAGCCCTTTGGAATATAATCAGATCAAGGAAGGCTTGGTAAATTTGCTTTTATCCGAGACATCTCTACTAGTCTCTCTGACTCATTCTCAAAGTCAATCTCAAGGTCATTTCTGAGTCTACCCATGAACACACCCTAGCTTCTGGTTGAGCCTTAAACTGAATGAACCCCACCGGGATGGGTGATCTAGACAGGGAGAGACTCTGTAAGAGTCAGACCCTGTGAAGAAATCATATCAACTTTAGAACTCACAGCTGTCAGCAACCTGGTGTCCGATAAGCTTTTCTGGCCATCAGATAGCTGTGAAATAATGTTTTGATGAATTAAGTAAAAAAAATGAATCACAGACATGTGGATTCCATTTTCTGCACTGCACTTAGGATTTAAAATTTACAAGGAAAAGTATGTGGTTGCAATTGCCAAAACCAAGAAGCATTTGAAAGGAAGCCAGCGAAAGATGTTTCATGGAAAGGAGCTGGGTTTGCTCAGTCTGGCTCATAAAGAGGGTCTATAAAGAAACCACTTCAGCCTATACTGGCTCTATTAGCTGCTATTACAGATACTTGCTTGGAACACCAAGAGTATTTAGTCATTTCCTTGCCTACCAGGTCCAAAGGCCAGGAAGATGCCCCTCATGTCCATGAGCTCGTTGTCATATCCATGCCATCCACGCTGCCAGCCTTCCCGCTTGCCAGTGCTGTTCATCCAAAATGGAAGCATCTCCCGATTCTGAAATCAAGCAATGGAATGACTTGATACTACTTATCAACAATTGTGATGAGTGAACATTTTGGTCCAAACTGTGTTCCTCATCTCATCCTCATTGTGGAGATTCCCTTCTCAGCATCCTACCTCAGCTGGATAGCTTCCTATTCCAAGTAGCTCTGACCTTTGGTGGCAGCCTCCTAAACTGCTATAGAGCTCTAGTTAAGCTGGGCATGGGTGGCTCCTGCCTGAAATCCTAAGTACTCACAGGCTAAGATCTGAAGATAGCAGTTCAAAGATACTCTTAACTCATTAACCAGCAAAAATCGAGAAGTGGAGGTATAGCTCAAGTGGTAGAGCCTTGAAGGAAAAAGCAAAGGGATGGTACTCCAAGCCCTGAGTTCAAGCCCAAGACCAACACATGCACTTACAAAGGGATGTGAACACTGTTATCAAAGATCAAATAAATTTGATCTTTGTCCCTGGTTCTGACCAGACAGCTCCTAAAACCTTTGGAATTTCCTGATAGCATCTTTTGTCAGTCACAATGAGCCTTCTTCTTACCAAGTTTATGTTAATGAGATGTCTCTGAGTTAAGGTACAAGAATAGTTTCCGAATGGGTTTGGGGCCCCAGGGGACAAACTTTGAGGTTAGAACCCTAGAACTTTCAGTTCTACCCTCTTACATTAGGGAGGGTAAAGGCACTAAATTCTGAGTTGTAACCATTAGCATCTTTTGTCATTCACAATGAGCCTCCCTCCACTCCAAGTTTATGCTAATGAGATATTGAGTTAAGGTACTAGAATAGCTTCAGGATAGATGAGGATAGAAGGCTAGAACTTTCCGTTTTTATCCTCCAACCATTAAGGAGGGTAAAGGCACTGAATTCTGAGTTTATCATGTGACCAAAGATCTAATTACTCACACAACATCTTAAGACCCCACCCCCCACCCCCAGAAAACATAGTTCAGGCAACTTCCAGAGACTGGAAGCTGTGTGTCTTCTCCTTCCATGCTTTCCTAGGAGCATCTCTTCTACCCGACAGGTCCCACGTTGTGTTCTTTACAATATAACTGCAATGACAAGTACAGGCCTTTCCTGAATCCTATGTTTCATTCCAGGGGATTATTTGTGAGGTGGTGAGGTTCCTTGAATTTGTAGCCAAATTCGATACAAGCCTGGAATCACAGGACTTATGCTTGGTGTCTGACTTTGGGGCAGTGTTGTGACATTGAACCCCTTAACCTACTCTAAACTCTAAGCCTAACTCTAACTAAAGCTAGCTCTAACTAAGCCTCTAAGTAAACCCTAACACTCCAGACACCAGGTATTAATATCAGGAATGAATTGCGTTGGAAGATACCCAGCCGGTATTGAAGAAATGTTGTTGGAAAACAGAGCATCAGCTCTAATCACCTCATGTTACTAACAGCAACCAAAGCCTCAAGTGTTCACTCACCACTGGTCCAGGACCCCTTCCACCATATACTCACCCTCCCCTCCCCCCCCCCCCCCCCCCCCCCCGCCACACTCCTTTACTTCTGGCTTCACCCTGGGGAGCAGCTAATAAGAACCAGTCTCCTCTCCTGCAAGTATGCAACCACTTTAAAGATGGGGCTTTCAATCCTGTTAGCCAAGTCTGCCTTCATTTCCCTTGACCAGATGGTTGAGGGAACCAGATGGTTCCAGAACCATCTCTTCCCTGTCAACTTAAGGACTACATTTTCTTAGGCTATGGATTCTCACTTGTTTCAAAACCAAGAGCCTCAAGAAAGTTGTGTGACTCCCAGGAAGCTGCAGCCTATTGAACACCACTCTAGCCATTCCTTGTAGACTATTAGCTCCCCAAAGTCCAGTGATCTTCCTGCCTAGCGTAGGATTCCGTATTACAAGTATTTCAGATGTAAGAAGTGGAATCAGTTGTTCTGGGTGAATGCATGGACTCAAGACAACAAACCACTGTTTTAAGGTTGTGTCACAAACTCACAAGTAGTAGCAGGTATTAAGGAACTGATATATCTCCTGGGAGTCCATTGTAACACTGGCCTGATCCTCACGACTTTACAGTGTGGACAATACATATTCCTTTCACTTTGTAACTGAAAGCACTATGGCACAGAAAGAGTTAGTAGGCCTCTCACAGTCACACAGCTGATGAGAGAAAATGCTAAGATGGGAACCTAAATCTGCCTTCCTCCACCTTTGTGTCTCTTCAACACTCCGTAGCCAGAGGTCCCTGTAGAACTGGACAGCGAACTGTCCTCCTGTCCCCTGTTTCTTCACCTGCTGAGTGTGGGTCAGATATAACATGGAAAAATGAGGTTTTTTTTTTCAATTGGATTGGCTATAAGGTTAAATTTCAATTTGCCACTTTCCATCTCTGTGATTCTGGCAAGCTATGTCAGCTCTCTTGAGTTTGTTTGTTTGTTTTCCTTGTGGGATCTGGGGATGCCAGTAGCCACCTTGCAGGTGAAGGGAGGAAAGCATGGCGGTGTGCTGAGAACTGGCACACAGTAGGCACTCAATCAATGGCTGTGGTCTGGTCACCACATGCTCCCAGCTGTGAGGCGAGGGGCTCTGGTGGTGAGGTTGAACTTTCCCTTGCTTATTTAGCTGTCATATCACACTGCACACCCATCCGCTCTCACCCCATAAATTGCTCCCCTAGCATTTCTGCTTTCCAAATTGCACTATTTCATTGACTCTCCATTTCCTGACTTTCCATCATCCCTGGTCCCTCCTTCTCCAGCTGTAGCTTGTAGCTTTCCACAGACACGCTTTATGAACCTTCTAACTTTTAAGACTGGGTTTGGGGGGTTGGGTTTTTGGGGGGAGTTGTTGTTCTTCCTCTGTCTAGGGTGAGGATCATAGCACATCCCAATTTAGCTTTGTCAGCTAACTTAATGTGTTACTTTTTCCACTCTTTGTCTACAAGGCAATGATTCTGGAAGCCCAAAGGAGAACATTTTTTTTGTCATTTTTTTGGTTGTGTGTGTGTGTGTGTGTGTGTGTGTGTGTGTGTGTGTGTGTGTGTGTGTGTGTGTGCATGTGCCAGTCCTAGGCTTGAACTCAGGGCCTGGTACTATCCCTGAGCTTTTTTGCTCATGGCTAGCACGCTACCACTTTTGGTTTTTTGGTGGTTAATTAGAGCTAAGTGTGTCAAGGACTTTTTTGCCTAGATTGGCTTCAAACCGCAATCTTCAGATCTCAGCCTCCTGAGTAGCTAGGATTACAGGTGCGAGTCACCGGTGCCTGGCTGAGAACTTTTTATTTTTATTATCCATGACTAATTATGGATCACATTGTGTGTATGTACCCCGAGGGAAAAGGGCAGGACCCAGGGAGTGAAGACAATGTACTTGATTAGAATATGATAGTGTAAAAAGAGACACTTGTCACTTCATAGACATATCCAACAATGCAAACCTCAGCCCTAAAGCCGGTTGGGAATCTATCTGGCCACAGATAAATCCATTTGTTTTTATTAAAATGACAAATCTCCTCTCTAAAACCAATTTTCCTTAACTGATTTTTTTTTAAGTAATAAAATAAACTGTTGGGGATGGTAAACAGGGTGGACGATGTTGTTAATCACAGTCTTAATTTCAAAATGGTGCACTGATAGTCTTCTTCCTTGACTCCTCCCAGTGGCTTTTCACATCTTCACGTTGTGCCCACATCATCTACCCAAGGTGTCTTCACAGGGTCACATTTAGGGGAAAGTTGAGACTCTAGATTAGGAGCCCTGAGCCTGTAGGTCCCCAGGCAGCTGGTTGAGTAGCAGACCCCACAGACCCTTCCAAATCCATGGACTGCCTCTTACTGCCACCTAGTGACCCCCCTGAAGCAGTACCTTGACCCTCCAGATTTGGCTAAAATTGAGAAATGGGGGGGGGCAGGGAGAGAGAGAGAGAGAGAGAGAGAGAGAGAGAGAGAGAGAGAGAGAGAGAGAGAGAGAGAGAGAGAGAGAGAGAGAGAGAGAGAGAGAGAGAGAAGGCTGCACATAATGCATTGATCAGTCATCAAACTAAACAGTCTCAGGCAAACAAGAATAAACTGGTCATTCTGCATTCAACATCTTAGGAATTCAAAGATCCTCACGCAGTGTGCTCTGTTCAGCAGCCCCCAGGACCTCTGCCCTGCTCATGCAACAATGACCCCCTTCCTCCATGATGAACCATGCAACTCACTAATCATTTCCAGGGGAGAGGAACTATAATGGAGAGGTGCACATGAGGAAACAGCAGGAAGAATGGCTGACTTGTGATGTTTTGGTCTCGGGTTCTTTTAGTTTGGTGCCTGCTCTCAATTACCTGCCAGTCCACCATGATGATGCCTAGGCCAGCCTGCTTTCATTTGAAATACCAAGGAGATGCATCTGAATGAGGAGTCATGCTTTCTAGACTCAAGGTTTATTTCAATCATCCTTAGCATCACCTCTTACCCACAAATCAGAAAGCCAACAAAAAGCCTAGCGCATGCATGCCAGGGTTTCTTTTGAACTCCCCATTTCAGGATGCTTAGCCCAGCACAGAGGACTGCAATTAGAGACGTCTGATCAGGAAGAGCGGGGAGGTGGAAGATCAGGGAAGCATGAAACAGCTCAATCGTTTGTAGTTATTATCTTCTATGTTTGCACATGGGCGAGGTACCTGTGTTGGCAAACTCTCATGGTATTGTTTCTCGTTGTGTTTTGGGGATGCAGTAGCGTGCATATTTATCGTCTGCTCACTATTATTTCTCCTTGCTAGAGATAGATCATTTCTAAGCCTTAGAGAAAAATTCTTCTGAGAAGACCAAGGGTCAGGAGCTATGGGTGGATCCACTGGCCCCCAGTTCCTGTTCTGTACCCCAAACTGACTTCTCTCAGCGTGGCTGAGGATGTCGATGTCTATATTTTGTGGTTTCTCTTCTGACCAGAGGTGACTCTCTTTCTTTCTGAGGTCTTGTGTGGTCCTCCAGCTATGTCTCATTGGATCCTTTCTGCTCTTCTTCCTCTAGAGGCCACCAGGATGGCTCCATCTCAAAACCAGAGCACTTACTGTCCGCTCTGGTGTTTCTCATGCCTGACTGTGCAGCCCTCCTGAGCTTGTCCCGAGCTCCGTTCTTAGATATTTGCATGCTGGAGGTCAAGGAAGGCAGGGGATTTCTTCTTAATAATCTCTCCCAGAATGCAGAGTTGAAAACATCTCTGGGAGCTAGCTGTACTACAGAATCTACCAAGCATCATGGTGAATGATTATTTTCTTTTTCTGAAGACATGCCCTATTTTTACTGATTAGCATCCTGAGGTCAGAATCCGTGTTTACTAGCTCTTTGTGTGGCCAGAGCCAGGTTATCCCCAGCAGCCTTTTACAACTGGCATTCTGTCCTCATTGTACTGGCTGTTAAGTATTTGGGTTATCATTTCTCTTTGCTATCATTTGGGTCTGGTGTGCCCCTCAAAGCTCCGTATGTTGAAAGCTTAGTTTGTGGCACTGCTGGGAGGTGGTGGAACTTTTAGGAAGTGAAACCTTTAGAAGATGGGAAGAAAGTGGCTGGGAAGGTGGCTTAGTGGTAGAGCGCTTGCCTTGCATGCCTGAGGCCCTGAGTTCGATTCCTCAGCACCACATAAGCAAAAAGCAAAAAGCCGGAAGTGGCGCTCTGGCTCAAGTGGTAGAGCGCTAGCCTTGAGCTGAAGAGCTGAGGGACAGCGCCCAGGCCCAGAGTTCAGGCCCCACGACCGGACCCCCCCCCAAAAAAAAAGAAAGAAAGAAAGAAAGAAGATGGGAAGAAAGTTAGGTCTTTGGGGGGCATGCCCTGGTATATTGGACCCCTTCCCTTCTTTGTTCCCCAGCTACCATGAGTTTAGCAGGTCTTTTCTGCCATGTGCCCTTACCATGTTCTATTGTGCTGTCATGGGCTCCAAACAACAGAATTAGGTAACCATGAAAAATTCAGAAACAATAAACCAAAATAAACTTTTCTGCTTTTTTTTTTCTTTTTGTCAGTTGTGGGGCTTGCACTCTTGGCCTGGACACTGGCCCTGAGCTCTTTTCACTCAAGGCTAGCAGTCTACCACTTTGAGCCATAATGCCCGTTTTGGTCTTCTGGTGGTTCGTTGGAGATAAAGAGGCTCATGGATTTTCCAACCCAGGCTGGCTTTGAATTGCGACCCTCAGATCTCAGCCTCCTGAGTAGCCACTGGTGCTCGGCTCCTTTTCTGCTTTTTAAATTGACTGTCTTGGGAAATTTCTCACATAGGAACAGATGTGAGACCAGGGACCATGTTTCTACCTTCCTCCCTTAAGCATTTCAACAGATCTTGGTGTAGGAAGGACACCACAAAAATCTGCTCACATTAAAACAACTACAAAGTGAAAACTAACATGTACTAGACACCTAATAAAAATGGAATCTACTACCTTGTCCTAGGACATGATTTTAACAGGCCCATTCCATTGCTCTGGAAATAAAATAGAATAAACTTGGAAGCTCATCCTAAACTGAAAAAGATACCCCAAAATAACAACCAAGTTATGTGGATGCTTCAGTGAAATCTTCCAGGAAATGATGCCATTTGACTGGCTTACATGGTTTTGTAGCTAGAATCGAGGTAAAACAGTGATTCTGGTCATAAACCATGGTTGTGTGGCTGTTGCAGTATTGCTGTTTTAAATGTTCCTATTACAGGACCTGTAGGAGCTCCTGGGAAATGATGGCTATGAATCAGAAATAAGTGTTTATCACATTCTACTACAAAGCGATGTCCCTCCAATCAGTTCTGAAAAGAGTTTAATTGTTCATCCTTGGGCCTCTGGCTGGACCCTTTCCACATATACCTTGATCCTTGACATGGAAAAATTCTAGATAATAAAATCAGCAGGGATTAGGAGAAGCAGAAGTCCTTAGAATAGAGCAAGGTGTTAGAAGGAAACGCCAAGTGGATAGAGGGTTGTTTTTTTTGTTTTGTTTTGTTTTTTGTCTTTTCCTCCTTTGCCAGAATTGAATGTACTGAAGCATGCCAAAGGGGAGGGGGACACATGTGCCCCTAGACAGCTTCCACAGGCCACCTAATCACCACAGAGAGCCAGCCCCTGCCAGCCCTCCACATCTGACTTCCTGACGCTCAATTAGTTAGGCCTAGACAATACCACTATAGCTGCCACTACTACTCAGAAGCCATGCTTGCCAGATTGTCTTGATTTCCCCAAATATTTTGGGTCTTGGCCTAACTGCCACTCAACCACAGGCTTTAGAATTGAGCCTGGCATTTCATATCCTTTGCCAGCTCTTAAAATAAATCTTTCCTCTGGAGAAAATATTGGCCTCCTGCAGAAGCTTGGGCCTAAACTGGCTGCATTTCTTTCAATGTAGACAGGAATAGATCTACAGAGATGCCCCAGGCTCTGGTCACCAGGGTCTGGCCCAATCTTCCTTATTTGGAATTCAGGGGCACAAGGTAGACACTATTCAAGAGACATCACAGAATTTAGTCCTTGAAGCTGGGAGGGGACTGGAGAGATTTCACATGTCCTGTCCTGAGGGCCTCAGCTTTGGGCTAATTGAAGCTAAGAGAACTATCACCTGTGGCTTAAACCCCTTAAACATCCAGGGCAACTAATAATGAGCCAAAATTGAAGGCTTGACTTAACTTTCCTTACTTGGTAACTGATTTACAAACACTGAGTAAAACAATCCATCAGTAAGCAACCCCAAATCAATCATCTCTGCTTTCATTACTCCACTCAACTTGCTAACAAGTATGGAGACACTTCTAATAACATGCCAAGATTCGACAGTATATGAAGTTCTGTGAGAGAGTCAAAGCTCAAGATTCCAAAGATTTGCCTTCTAGAAATTTCCACCCCAGGAGTGGACAGTCCCAAAACAGACAAATAGACAAACAGCACTAGGTTGAATGATTTGGAGACTAATGAAAAGCCCAAGATGGAGGAAATTAGGAACTTGATAGGTGTTTCAAGTAAGAAATGGTATTTGAATTGGTCTTCAAAGGAAAGGTCGGACTTTAAGGGTAGAAGGTATCTCAGGGATCCTTCTGTAAGTGGAACATTTGTGGGATGATGGAAGGTGTACTGTCTTCCTTTATCTTTCTCAACACAAGTTTTGCACAGGACAGAGTTTCACAAACATGAGCATTTTGGTTCAAGTACAGGCAAAACCACTCATGTTGATGCTTGGGAAAGAGTACCTTGAAGGGATGAAGAGAAAAAGAGAAGCCAAGGTTGCTACTGAGCAACTCTAGAGGTCTCTGCAGTGTGACATGAACATAAAAGAAAATAAAGGAAGATGCTGCTGGCCGGAAAGAGCTAAAACACCCTTCCATCCCATGAGGAGCCAGCAGGGGGCGCCTGCTGGGACATCACATGGAGCATTTTGATGAAGTGTTTGGAGTATCATGGTTACACTTGGATGCAGGTCCTGACTTTTGCTGCTCCTTGTAGCCTCAAGCAGAACAGGGAACACTCTGAGTTTCCATGAACTCAGGATCACTGGGAGAATAATATCCATGAAGGATGAATGCAGACTCGGGTGCTGACTTCAAGACCACTATCACTATGCTTGCTCTCTGAACTAAAATTTAAAAATACAATTTTACTGAAATACTATCTTAAAAATGTAAAATAACTTGCAAATGTCACTGCAACACTTTTGTGAGAAGCTCATTCAAGTTTTAGTGGTCCAAGCATGAGAAAAAAGAAATTACACTTGGACATGATAAGTTAAACAGGACTGTAAAAATTCACACAGTGAAACCAAAGGAGGATAGTCTTAGGAGATCACAAAGGCTCAATAGCTATGTGCATATGATCATATAAAATGATGCTTATGGAAATGATCTCCAAGAAATGAAAGCAAGAGGTTTTCCATTTTTACTCTTTGTGTTTATTTTTCTTTTTTCTGTGTTTGATTTCTGTATCTTTTGTCTTGTATGTAAGTTTATCTGATTTGGAGAGGGTTCGGGAAGCACCAAAAATGGTGGAACGAAGGGTGAACAGTATTATTGCCTCCGCAAGGCTGTATACCTCAGGCAAGGAGCTGTCTCCCCTCTGTGCAGCTACAACCTCCCATAGCACAGTATATGTAGTAGGCTCTCAACAAATGCTTGGCTGAGTTTGATAGGTGGATTATTGCTGGTCTTGGTGGATAAGGATGGAAGAGTATATTCCAATCTGGTGGAAACGAATCACAGTGTTTCCCTAATTTGCATGTTGTTGGGTTGTACCTGATGATAACATATGCAAACGATATTTAGCACCACCAGATTCATCTCTTTTTCTTTGCTACTCCTGGGGCTTGAACTCAGGGCCTGGGCACTGTCCCTGAGCTTCTTTTGCTCAAGGCTAACACTCTACCACTTGAGCCACAGTGCCACTTCGAGCTTTTTCTGTGTATGTGGTACTGAGGAATCGAATCCAGGGCTTCATGCATGCTAGACAAGCTCTCTACCACTAAGCCGCCTTCCCAGCCCCAGATTTATCTCTTGAGAGTCCTTAGATCACCACAGTTCTTCTCCAGCCCATTAACAAACACCTTCTGGAAGAGTGAGAGGCAATGTGGCAAACTGAGGACCAGGGAACAAAAGTCAGGTGTCAATGAGCCAATTTAAGCAGGCTCCACAGCCTCATGGAGAGCGAAGAGGGTGGCTTTCATCCTCTTGCAGAAAGAAGCAATGGAAAGCCTTTCCAGAGGGTGTGGCCAGGCCTTAGGGAGGCAGGGGAGGTGGTGGACATCAGCTAAACACCCCATTTCCAGTCTTAGAAGAATAATCACACTTGGCTGGTGGCACAGGCTTAAGCTTGACCTCTGTCAGTGACATTTTGTTTTGTTTTGTTTTCCTATCCATTCCTGGGAGAACACAAATACCTTCAGATATCTGCCTGTCCTTAGAAAGGAGGCCAGAGGAAGGACTAACAACAGTTGCTAAACCAGCCTGTATGTTAAACTACCAGAAGTGCTCTGGACACTGATTGGGCACCAGAAGTCCCTCTCGACACCAACGCAATTCCAGGTGACAAATGAAATGGCTTCCTTGTCTTTCTTTTTTCTTTCATTCTTTCTTTGTTTCTTTTGTGCCAATACTGAGGCTTGAACTCAAAGCCTGGGTGCTGTCCTGAGTTTTTGTTTTTGTTTTTGTTTTTTCACTCAAAGCTGACACTCCACCACTTGAGCCATTCTACTATTTCTGGCTTTTGCTTGGTTAATGGATGATAAGGGTTTCATAGACTTTCTTGCCCATGCAATCCTCAGAGAGCAGCTTCCTTTGTAACTAGATTATAAGCACAAGCCACCAGTTCCTGGTTCTTTACCTTTTCTTGTGACAGCTCTCTAAAAGAAGGAATAAACTCAGTTAAGGGTTCTTATTAAGGGAAGTCTGCAAACATTCTATTGGTGCAGAAAGTTGGCATTTAAAGGGAATGGACTCTCTTGGAGACCATTTCTTTAGGCAGCACTGGAAATTGAACTCAGGTCTCACGGGGGGGGGGGGGTTGGCAAGTGCTCTACCATTTGGGACAGGAACTTGTTATGTGGTTCAGGCTGCTCAGGATTCATGATCTTCCTTTCTCCACCTCTGATCTTCAAGCATTCTTTAGATTATATCATAGAATAACCTAGCTGGCCTATATAACGTACTAACAAGCATGGCTAACCAGATCTGCTTTGTTGTCCACAAAGTCCTGAGTGACAGCTTGAATACATAGGAAAAACTCAGTCCTGATGAATAACTGAAATTGCTGTCTAGAAGCTCAATTTTTCACACACAGAGCCCCGTACGTGCACTCATTAGCCTTATGGATATTCCTCTCATTACCACCCACTCTATTTCTGGGTCTTAAACATCGTTGGCCTTACCCTGTAGTCAGATCTAAACACAATCCACCTTCAGACTTGTATCTATGAGAACCCATGTTGTCCTAAAGAATGATTCTAAACATGGTATTACCACGGATTCCCCCTAAGGGAAATCTTCCCACGGTGGCCCACATCCTGAGCTGATTCAAGAGCCTGGTGAACTCTGAGTTCAAGCAGACAAGGATGAGGCTGTTGAAATCACTCAAGCATGACACAATCAGGGTTTGGACCAAAAATGCAAGACAATCTCCTCTGTAAAATCAAGCTGGCAGACGAGGGCTCTGGATCTGCGGTATTCTGTTTGTCAAACATTTCTCTGAGAGGTGAAAGCAAAGCCAGGCCTCTCTTTTGCTTTTCCATTGCCCTAAAGCAATTACTTTGGTTCACAGTAATTATTCCGCTTTAAACTGAACAGGTTCTATTGGAAGTCAAGATAATTGAGTTAAGCCCCATTTATTACAATACTGGGGTTGGAGCCATGAAGTCTATACCGTGACTCTGGGTTCATGTCTGTTGTTTGTGTCTGTAAAGTCACCTGACCCAGTCTTTGGAAAGAGGGAAACACTACAATGAATGACAGCTAGATGGGACTTATCTCTTGAGTGTAAAGAAGCTAAATAATTATTATTTGCCTTTGGAATGATTTTTGATCAAAATTTGTGTAACGAGCAAATTGGTAGTCATTTTATAATTACCTCAGTTATGAACCATCCTTTGTCAGCCACTAAAGTCAGAGGGGAAACAAATTTCCCTTTCTTATAATAGAACCTGCTGGGTATGGCTTCTTTCTTGTAGACCGTCATGTGTTCCACAGTGCGGAGTTTGTTATAGATCTGCAAAGACAACCAAGGACGACCAGGTTTGCAATCTAGTTCTTAAATATAATGAATAAATATTAGACTTGAAGTAGATTATCAAACATCTGCTAGATCTGAGTACATAAAAGTGAAAAGCTTTTATATAACTTGGAAATCAAGCTGGTTTTAAAGATCTACATACCCTCTAACCTAAGCAGGAAACCTCTAAGAATACTGAAAAATAAATTCCTTTATATGTGCCCTGTGACATAAAGTATAGCCCAGTAAAAGGAGTAAAATAATCACTGAAATGGTTGTTTAATGGAATACTATACAACAGTGAAGATGAATGAATTACAGCAACAGAGATACATGAAAGAATCTCAGAGACACGGGGCACGGGTGGCTCATGCCTATAATCCTAACTACTCAGGAGGCTGCGATCTAAGGATGGTGGTTCAAAGCCAACCAAAGCAGGAAAGTCCATGAGATTCTTATCTCCAATTAACCCCCAGAAAACCAGAAATGGAGCTATGGCTCAAAGTAGTAGAGCCTTGAGCAAAAAGAGCTCAAGGGATAGCACTCAGGTCCTGAGTTCAAGCCTCATGACCAACAAAAAAAAATTTAGGGATCTTAGTTTAAAGAAAAATAGTGCAAGCTACAGAAAAATACAGACAAGATGATTATTCCTGTTATAGGAAGTTCAAGTCATGACAAAAATAAATCATATATATTGTAAAACTATAAAGAGAATGACAAACATGGTACCATAAAATTTAGGAAAGTGGATCTTCTTGGGCAGGGCAGAAAAGGTGATAGGATCTGGGAAGGAGACAGAGAAGATGTCACAGGTAATTTTCATGTCTTGTTTCTTGAATGGTTTGGGAACCTTCAGTGATGATTTCTACATTAGTTTTTATACTCTACATATCTTATAATAATTCTTTTGTATATGCACAATAATGAAGAAACATATTATAAAGACCTCTTGTTTTGTAATGTTCTATTACTATTTAAATTAAAAGGCATATGAGACAGAGGCCAGTGGCTCTTGCCTATAATCCTAGATAGTCAGGAGACTGAGATCTGAGAATCACAGTTCAAAGCCAGCCGGGGCAGGAAAAGTCTGTGAGATTCTTATTTCCAATAAACCACACAGAAAACAGGAAGTGGCGCTGTGGCTCAAGTGGTAGAGCTCTAGCTTTGAGCTGAAGAGCTGAGGGACAGAGCCCAGGCCCAGAGTTCAAGCCCCATGACTGACAAAAAAAAAAGGCAAATGAACAACTGGTCTTCTTAATGTTAAATACCACAATGATCAAAGAGAAAGGATGTATGTGTACTTTAACTCATCCTGGAAAGTGTCTCTTGCCTATGAAAATCTTACAAGCACTAGTAATTGCTTCTTATTGCTAATCTCATAACAGACATGTAACATTGTACATTCTTCTAATATCTACCAGCAACTTAAATATTTGTGGCTATGAATAAAATCAAGTAGCTAATGTTGACTTGCAAGCATTTAACCAAACTAGGATATATTTCTAGGGCTACAGGGATTTAAAATTGTGTTTATCAACCCAGAAAAATAGTCTTTAGGCTGGCTAGTGGAAAGCTTCTTTTAGCCCCAAAAGTTAGGGATCCTATTTGATAGAACCAGGTTTCTTCAAAAAAAAAAAAAAAAAGTAGGATGCATTGGCAGGCTGGTTTTAGAGAAGTTACAAAACCCTGTGAAAGCCTGGCTTATGCTTGTAATCCTAGCTACTCAGAGGTCTGAGATCAGAGGATCAAGGTTCAAAGCCAGCCCAGACAGGAAAGTGTGAGGTTCTTATCTCCAATTAACGAGCAGAAAGCTGGAAGTGGAAAGCAGAAAGCTGCTGTGGCTCATGTGGTAGAGTGCTAGCCTTGAGCAAAAAAGGCTCATGCTCAAGGGTAGCAATGCCCTGAGTTGAAGCTCCAGGAACCCCATGCAACAAAAAGCCGTGGTGACAGGTCTTACAAAGTATTGTGTCCATTGCATGACAAACTATCACCCAAGCACAACCCCTACTTTTGAATGATCTAGCAACCGCTGTAGGCTGTAGGCCAAGCCGGACTTAAACATTGCATGAGGAGAAGCTCTTCCCCACTCCTAAGCTGTCAATGGCCAAACACTCTGGAGATATCACCTTCCTAAGTGCCAAACTGGAGACAAAGACCCTCTTCCTTGCCAGGAAGACACCACTTGTCCTCAAGAACCTGTGCAAACGTTCTTTCCAATTTTATATTTAGAGAGTTTACTGTGCAAACGTACTTAGTACCTTCCTTTTCTGTCGATGAGGCCAAAGAAAAAAAGGAGTTCCCCCTGAGGAGTGGAGCAAGATTGGGAATAGTGGCGTTGTTGGTCGTTAGCCCCACAGAGACACTATACAGGGCAGGTAGGGGGGCGAGAGGAGGGAGGGCCAAGCCAATGGGATTCTGGCCTTTGCCCATGCTCCGTGGTTAAGAACAGCTTTCCAGAGCCAACTGCATCACTGCTGTGATGATGGACAGAGACCATAGCTCCGCAGCCTCCAGACTTCCCTGTGGCTGGCCACCCTCCCCCAACAGCAGCCTCACCTCCCCCAGATGCCTCCTGGCCAGTTCAGCTTCAGCTAAGCAAGGGCAGAAGTTAGCCAACCTGCACGGGGAGGTGAGGAGGTAACTTCAGAGCTAAGCAGTCAGTCCTCAGGGTGGTTTACCGCATACAGCCAGCTATAATTACTACTTTGAGAGAAGATAAGTAGAAGTCTAATCATCTCAGGGTAGATGAGTTCCTGGAGGCAAGGTCAAGTTTTGTCCTCCTCCTCATACTGTGGGAACTCAACCACACCTACTTGGGATCCCTCCCTACCCGGTTTTGTTTTTGTTGGTCCTAGGGCTAGAACTCAGGGCCTAAGCACTATGAGCTTTTTGTTTTGTTTTGTTTTGTTGTGTTTTTTTTTTTTTGCTTAAGGATAGCACTCAATCATTTAAGGCACAGCTCCACTTCCAGCATTTTGTTGGTTACTTGGAGATAAGCGTCTCATAGATTTTCTTGCTGGGCCTGGCTTAGAGCAATAACCCTCAGATCTCAGCCTCCTAAGTAGCTAAGGTGATAGTCCTAAAGCCAGCAGGAACTTTTCCCTTTGATGGTGATAGTCTCAATAAGAGACATACAATCTTTCCAGTGGCCTGCCTTGCTTCTGGGGGCCTTCATTTTATAGCAGCCAGAGGGCAGCTGTTACTACACGGCCACAATTCTGCAAGGAGAAGCAGAGGGGCCAGTTCCCAGCAATTTGGTAGAGCTGGGATTTGAACCTATCATGTTTGGCTATGAGAAAAGACGCTACCCCATTGAACACAGGCTTCTTGTTCATTACCTTCAGTCCTTTGGTGAAAACAGATCAGAGTGGTGGTTCCCTCCCACAGAAAGAACTTTCTGTGTTTCTATATCAACACCTGTTTCCTCGATGTTATATTGAAGCCAATCATGAAAGAAGAGAACTTTAATAGGGGCCTTACGTGTATGTTGGGCTGGGGGTGGGGGGAAATACATCTAGACTTTGTATATATTTTATCTCATTTTGATTTGCATAAAGTTCAGTGGGCCAGATATCTTTATAGAGAAAGACAGAGTGGGGGACATGAGTGAATTCTTGTAAGCAAATGAGGAACCAGGTGATCATGAGCGCTCCTATCATGACTCTAGATTGCAGCATTAAAGCTACAGGAAAAGACCCAGGAGAGGATACACACAGGCTGATGCAGATGCCCCTCCTCCCATCATGGCGTCTCTTGCCTCAGAGTGCTTTCCAGGGGCTGGCCACAAGCTCACGACTGGCCCTCGGTCCTTCATTTGCTGTAGGTCATCCAGGCTGATGTACTTGCTCAGCTCAATCACTTTGTCCATCCAGAAGATGTCCGTCATCCCATGATCTGAGAAAATGACGACATTCAGGAGGTCCTGTAGGCCCCGCTCCTGTGGGGCGGGCAGAAGACGTCACTACTCACCAGCGGGAAGTCTCCTTAAGACATCATGTTAGCCAGAAATCATCGGTGCCAAGATAGTTTCTTTGCTCTGAACGTAATGATCTACCCATCTGTCCTGAAAAGATGGTTCAAAAGCCAGGCACCAGTGGCTCATGCCTGTAATGCTACCTACTCAGCAGGCTGAGATCTGAGGATCGTGGTTTGAGGCCATCTTGGGCATAAAAGCCGCCATGAGACTCTTATCGCCAATAGCCACTCAAAAAGCCAGAAGTGGCACTGTGGCTCAAGTGCTAGCCTTGAGCACAAAGAGGCTAATGAACAGCGCTTAGGCCCTGAGTTCAAGTCTCACTGCCACCACCAACAACAAAAAAAATGACGTTTCAAAGTCATGACAGAAGAATCTGAGAGAGGGGCAGGGGACAGCACAGCCCCCACCTCAAAGCTTGACCACAAGAGCACACACTCTTTAGCATTTAGAGCACCCTTGCCGTTTTTATTTCTTCTACTCTTTCAACAAACTCAGGTGGTAATGTGAGGCAGATCCCTGGCTCCCAAGACAGATTTAAAAATTAAAGCTAGGGAAAAATAAACAAACAATAAAACCAAAGGAACAAACAAACACTTGCTATAAAGTCATTCAACTAGAACCCAGGTCTGGCTTCCATGTTCCCGGGCAGCGCATGACCAGACTTCCTGGGCTTTTAAAGACCTGGGTCGGCTGTCCAGCCAATGTGGTCGATAAGGCACACCTAGGCCATCTCAACCCCACGGGCCCCTGCCGTGGAATGAAGAGTCTCTTGGACCCTCAGGATGTGGTGTGAGAAGAAAAGGCCCAGTAAGAAGGGAGGTGCTGAGAGGAGCAATGGAGTCAGCGATGGAGAGGAAGAGGGTGACAGGAAGGAGCCGTCTGTGCTTTAGGTCACCTGGATCCACTGGGTCATGTACTTGAGGACAGTATCCACAGCCTTGAGGGCATCCTTTCTCTGCGGTGACGAAGGGCCGTAGTGGTGGCCTTCCACATCAATGCGCTCGTGGTATATGGCTGCTAGGTCCGCGCGGCCACTCCTAGAAGAAGCAGAAGGAGAGGGGCACAGGGGAGGGAGGTCTCTTGACCCACCAGCCCTTCTAAAGGTGCTAGATAACACCCCCCCCCCACCGCCCCGAACCCAGTCCTGGAGACCAAGGCCCAAACTCAAAACTTCAAAAATGAGCAAGGTGGATGAACACCCAGTGTAGAGTGACTAGTACCAAGCACCTTGGGCACCTTAGTCTGGCCACCTGACAGTGTTCATCATGTTCTAAGAGTTGGAAAGTGTGCTAACAGGCCCAGGTAAATAATGTAATGTCTTCACTATCATTGGAAGATCAGAAAATGGGGAAGGAGGCAACAGGGAAGGAGGTAACTGTGGTTTTGTTGTTGTTTTGTTTTATTGGTTTGGTTTGCTGTTTTTCAGTTGTGGGGCTGGAACTCAGGGCCTGGGTGCTGACCTTGAGCTGTTTTGTTCAAGGCAGGAGCCACTTGGAGTCACAGTGCCGCTTCCAGTTTTCTGGTGGATAACTGAATGTAAGAGTCTGATGGACTTTCCTACCTAGGTTGGCTTTGAACCATGATCCTCAGATCTGAGCCTCCTGTGTAACTAAGGATTATAATCCTGATGTGAGCCACCGGTGCCCGGCTGAGGCAACTGTTACAGTACTCTGTACTTTTAGGGCGTCTCTAAATACAGCAGTAGATTATGGGTCCGTCTGGCAGTGACATGAGCAGTCCCACAACAAGCTTGTAGAGGGCATAGCAGTTAGTGCTTCAGGCCGAACGTCAGCACACAAACCAGGACACTTGTTCTATTCCAATTTGGACATGGAATGGATTCCAGTGGTAACCTCACTTTCAAAAGCCTCAAACTCCCCCTTTTGGCCATCCATCAGTAAGTGGTAGAAAGCGAAGCTATTTAACCCTCCGTGCTTGGCTAAGAATGACTTAAAGGAAGCTAGTCACATAAATGGGAGTAGGAGGCTGGAAGACTGAAGAGGGAGAAGGACTCTGGAAAATGTTCTCCCTGTCCTCACACACTACCTCTGTGACTCCCCTTCCCAGGTCAGGCTGTGCCCAAACCCTACCCACAAAGCACCTGAAAGAGACCAGAATGATGATGATGATGATGATGATGATGATGATGATGATGATGATGATGATGATGATGATGATGGTGATGGTGGTAATGCTGGTGCTGGCTTTGATGAGGATGACATAACAAGAATTGACAAAAGATGAAGCAATAGAAAAGAAATTCAAGCTACTTTTTCACAGTACCAGGAGACAATAAAACTCTTGGCAGATTGTTGTATTTCTTCTGAAAAACTGTATTTTAAACACGCACGCACACACACACACACACACACACACACACAAACACACACACACACACACACACACACAGAGCATGGTTTTCCTTGCACTGTAAACATGAAGAATGAAAGACTATCGCTCAGAGCTTGCAAGGCCTTTGATCTTGCCATCCACAAGGAGGGGAGCAGCTTCATGGCTGTTCAGAGAACTCAACATAATCAGAGTCACACAGCCTAGGCTTTCTCCCATAGCAGGTCTAGAGCAGATATTACCTCTTCCAGGAAGTTTCTTCTGGTGTTCCAAGACTGGGTTGGGTGGCCACAGGCTCTTAGGACTATTCAAAGCTCACTTCTGAGCTCTGAATTTCCACGCTGTGCCATAATTGCCCACTTATGTGTCCTTTTCTCTCTGTTAAATTGTGAGCTTCTTTCTCCCTAGGAAGGGTGATTCATTCTCTCTTGTGTTGCAGCTCTAGTTCAGCCTTGGGCTCACTGGAACTCTGCAACTATCAACTGAATGAATAATAGTAAGTGTTCTGTAAATGGTAGCTACTGTGAGTCAAACACTGTGCTGTGGGGTTTTGGGTTGGGGGGGGGGCGGTTACATTCATTTTCTTGTTGGATCATCAAAACAACCCTAAAAGAGTTCAGAGGGTTCAAGACCATTGCTAGCACTACAGAGCTGTTAAAGCAGGAGCAAGAATTCAAACTGGGGTGTCTAGAATGTAACCCCTAGATTCAGAGGAACTCGGTAGCCCACACTAAGGGGAATGTCTGTTTAGCCTCAGTGATCTGTGGACATGTCCCCTACTGCCTCACAGACTCCCCCCAAACCCTAGAGAGCTGGGTGTGATATGGGGTGAAGAGTCACAGGGAAATGGGGTCCCTCACTTCTCCATACACAGAACTCTGCGTCTGGGGGTTGGCTCTGTCTCCAGAGTGGGGAGCTACAGTGGATTCTGTCCTCACTGAAGGGCGCGTCCTGATCTGTAGATGAAGAAACAGACCTGTGAAGGTTCTGGAATGTTTTAGAAGGGATTCTCATAGATCTGTAGAATGCAGCTAGAACTGGAAATGCAAACCTCTCACCTCCAAAGGCCAAATACCTTTCCCTCTCCTAAACCAAGCCTTCTACACTAACCTCTCAACTAGAAGGCAAATTCTCAAGTACATTCTGCCTGGAATCTTCTCTCATGTTCTACCAGGTTCTTTGGGAACAGTTGTAAGAATGCACTGATCTCAAGTGAAGTGAAATTGTTAGTCAAATGTTCCCTTTTTAGAACAAAACAAACTGACCCTTTCCTAACAAGCTCCATTACCACCCTCCTCCACAGTGTAGATGGGCCTCGGTTACTATTCAGTTGTTTCTCACCAATGATATTAGCATTATTCATACTTGCTAATGTGTGAATGACTAATCCAAATCCCCTCCGCATCTCTAGCTCAGTTGAGCACAAAAAGTCACTTTAGGGTCCCACCAGTGTGTAGGCAGTAGGGGAAAGTTTGAATTAGGTAATTTCACTTTCATCCACAGCCTAAGACTTGTTTGAGGCCCATGGTATTCCCTCCACTGCTGTCTCTGAACATGGTGGAAGCCTACAAAAAGAAAATCTGTCCTGCAGGTAAGTCTTACTGTTAATCCCCTTCATGTTTTAGCATCTGGGGCATTCAGACATACTGATTTGGACTATACCATCTGTCTAAACAGGGTCCACACTTGGCTTATTTGTGGGGAAAATTATCTTTCACACAGTGGAGACTTACTAAAATGAGGCATCTTCAAAAACAAGGTTTAATGTGCAATTAAAATCTGATGACTATTTCTAAGTCTGTCCACTTATTGTATGTTATTCATTGTGTGTGTGTGTGTGTGTGTGTGTGTGTGTGTGTGTGTGCGCACCAGTACTGAAGCTCGAACTCAGGGCCTGTGCTCTCACTTGACTTTTTTACTCTGGGCTGGCACCCTACCAGTTGAGCCACAGCTCTACTTAGGTCTTTTTGGTGGTAAATTGGAGATAAGAGTCTACCCAGGCCAGCTTCCAACTATAATCCTCAGATCTTGGCATCCTGAGTGGTGAGAATTACAGACATAAGCCACCAGCACCAGAAAGAGCTCTTCATTTTAAACCTTCTCCATGAGGTAGCTGTCACCCGGCTGATTTTATAAATCCCTATGAGATCAGAACACTGTTAAGAATCCCAGTTTACCTCATAGCTGGGTTTGGGGAAACTGTCAACCCCACAGGCCAGGAACACTTGGTATGGAAGGCTGGCCATTTGGGGATTGCTCATGTGAAAGGTTTTTATACTCAAGTTTCATTGGTTCGTTAAAGGATCGAAGTCTCCAAGAGCTAAGAGCTTTTGCCTGTTGGGAGTTTTGCAGACAAATCTTTGGTAGCCAGCTGTTTCCCACTAGGGCCTGGTCTTCATCGCAGGTCAGCTTGGTCAGGTCGGGAGAGGTAAGTGGAAGCTGTGAGGGCTGCTATTGGCCATTGACAGCTTTAAGGCCCAGGATCCAGCCAGAAGGGCCTGAGGCCATCTACCCAGTTCCCTGCAAGCTTCATGTGTCCATTGGCTCTGAGACTTCAGGGCCACCCATGTCTCCCGTCACCTTAGGATTCTCTCCAGGTTGCTTTGCAATATAAAAAGTGTATAATGACTGGGTACTGGTGGCTCCGATAATCCTAGCTACTCAGGTGGCTGAGAACTGAGGATTGTAGTTTGCATCCAGCCCAGGCAAGAAAAGTGTATGAGATTCTCCAATTAACCACCAAAAAGAAAATCAGAAGTGGAACTGTGGCTCAAGTGGTAGAGTGCCAGCCAGTCTTGAGCATAAAAGCTCAAGGACAATACCCAGGCTAAGTTCAGACCCCAGGATTTGCTTACAGGAATGAGTTGGGAAGGAAGAAGAATTAGAGAAGGGAAGCAAGTTAAAGGAATTACTATTGACTTGTTTTGAAGAGGTCTCAATGTGGTAAGCCATCTTTGTATTAAACAAGGTTTTCACCACAAACAAGCCTAATGCTGGAAGTATGGCCACCTAGTCAGGTAACATATTGTATAAATCAGCACTACGTGAATACTAACGATGCTAGAACATAAAGCCAAACTTAAAAATAAGGCCCTAATGCCGGGCGCTGGTGGCTCATGCCTGTAATCCTAGCTACTCAGGAGGCTGAGATCTTATGATCTCGGTTCAAAGCCAGCCCGGGCAGGAGAGACCATGAGTCTCCTATCTCCAATAAACCACCAGAAAACCGGAAGTGGCGCTGTAGCTCAAGTGGTAGAGCACTCGCCTTGAGCTGAAGAGCTGAGGGACAACGCCCAGGCCCAGAGTTCAAGCCCCACGACCGACAAAAAAAAAAAAAAAAAGGCCCTAAAATTATTTGTGTCTTTTCAGTGCCATACAAGCACTGCCTGTAAAGCTTGCTCAAAAGATGCCAGATCTAACTACCAATGAGCGTTCAGACTTTGTAAACTTAGGTGCTACCTGCTAGGAACCTGATAAGATCAAAAGTATTTGACCTAATAGAGAAAGCAATCCCCAAACTATAGTCTTTTTCTGCCAGTCCTTGGCTAAGTTAATCAGTGATGAGAATCTCATGGGCTTTCCTTATCAGGCTGGCTTCAAACCATGATACCCAGATCTCGACCGCTTGAGTAACTAGGATTGACTAGTATTACAGACTTGAGACACCATCACCCAGAACCCAAATTATAGTCTTATTATCCTCTGTACAATTAAGCATTTCTTTCTGTAACAATACTCATGTCCTCTCATGCTCCATCATTCCATAGACTGGGTGTGGATTCTCATGTTCTTCTAACCAGGCCTGCCACTCTCCCCACTCCTCCAGTAGTAAAATAGCCTGGACCTTGGTATAATTCCATAAAAAGATGAAACTTTTGTTTTGAAAAATTCCTTCTTTCATTCCCTTCCTCCATCTTTCCTTTCTCTCTATCCCTTCCTCTCTCATTTATTTACTATAGCTTTTTTTGGGGGGAGGGGGGTCCGGTCATGGGGCCTGAACTCTGGGCCTGGGCGCTGTCCCTCAGCTCTTCAGCTCAAGGCTAGCGCTCTACCACTTGAGCCACTTCCGGCTTTTTTTCTTTTTGCTTATGTGGTGCTAAGGAATCGAACCCAGGGCCTCATGCATGCAAGGCAAGCTCTCTACCACTGAGCCACGTTCCCAGCCCCTATTTAGTATAGTTTTTATTTGTTTATTTAGTGGTATTAGGGATTTAACTCAAGGCCTTGGGCATGCTAGGCAAATGCTTTACCTCTTGAGCTCCCAGTCCTTTTCTTTTGAGATAAAGTCTCCATAACTTTGCCAGGGCTGGCCTTAAGCTCTTGATCTTCCTATAGGTACATGCCTGTACACCCAGCTTGAAAATTACTTTTGGATGGGCGTTAGAACAGCACAAATCTTGATTCCGATTCTTTCTTCTCACTAACAAACACGTCTCAAATGAATGGCAAAGAAAAATCTCTAAATCTTAGTTACTCCACCCAAAAAGACTACCCAGTGCCTATACTGGGCATTGGAGGGGTGATGTCTTCAGAGGGCTTGCTTGCTACACAGGAAAAGAGAAGGAAGGGGAAAGGAATGCCTTCTCTTTCTCCTTCCTGCCACAGGAGAAGGAAGAATGAGAGGAACCCAGGCTCAACTGAGCCTAAACTACATTCTCACCCCTCCTTTTGTAGTCCAGAAAAGGGAAGTTCCCAGACCAAGACAGCTGAGCCACGTTCCCTGTCGACCCAGCTGACTTATCATCCATCCAGTCTTTACCCCGCAGCAGCCACAGAGGTTCTGGATGATGAGTGAATTCCTCTGGAGCTGTGTTCCACAGCTGTGCCTGCAGTCCTGCCGCACAGCTCCCAACCACTGGTGAGGAGGCGTCATGGTCAACACTCTGGGCCAGGATGGAAGAGGCTGGCAGGGTCCTCTGGCTGCCTCACTAGCTAGCACCTTCCTTACCACCCAGGAGCTACTTATAGCTTAGTGTGGCTTTAGCAGGCATCTTTTCCTGCTCACTGAGCCACGAAAGTCCTGAAAACAGAGTTCCCCGGGAGGATGGGTCCCCAGTCATGCATCACAAACAGCTCTCTTTTTTTGTCAGATAGGACAGTAGCACAGGCTAAGGTGCTAAGTGTTGAGTCCCTGTGTGTGGAGCAGGGGTGGGCAGAGGACAGACAGCATAAGGGGCGGCTGCTGCTGGTTACATTAGGTATTGAGCAGGCTC
Organism: Dipodomys merriami; assembly: GCF_024711535.1. Taxonomy (NCBI): domain Eukaryota; kingdom Metazoa; phylum Chordata; class Mammalia; order Rodentia; family Heteromyidae; genus Dipodomys; species Dipodomys merriami. The sequence goes on along the minus strand of NW_027202493.1, from coordinate 22,976,717 downwards.
TAGAGACCCCAGTTCACCCCAGCTCTACAAAAGCCCAGGCCCTGGATATTCCCAGAGAAGCCAATTCCAAACAGGTATCTCTCCATTTTCCCTCGCTGTCTGACTGCTGCAGACAGTCTTTGTAGGTGAACTGATGGCTTCACAGGCAAGCAACGCCCAGAAGACTAGGGACTAGGCCCTTCTGGAAATTGCTGAGTGCTGTCCCCCACCCCAAACCCACTACCTTGTGAGATCCAAGGCACAGTATTTAACTTTCAGACAGTTAGTTTCTTCTCCTGTAAGATGGGAAGAGTAGCATCTATGTCATTGGGTGGGTGAGAGAGAAAAGAAATGGGTGAACGGAAACAAAATCTTTAGGCCCACCGATAGTGGTATTAAAAACATCAGTTCTCATCCCTTCTTTTTTCTCTGTGCTGAAAAGTGGTCTAAGTTCAAAGTAGCATCTCAAAAAGATCTGACCAGTTTCTAAAAAGCTTTATGAGCATTGGAAGGTATGCCCAGGTCAAACGTGGGTACTGGGTTATTCCTTCCTATCCAGATATGGATGATTTCCAGACCTATGTGGGCCCCGTTGAAATGTCCCTGGATAAGACTCCATGTTTAGGATTTTGTTGTTGTTGTTCTTTTGTTTCGATAGTAATAGTTTTTGAACCTAGGTCTTCATGATTGCTAGCCAGGCACTCTACCACTTGAACCACACCCCTAACCCATTTTGCTTTAGTTTTCAGCTAGGGTCTTATTTTTTCCTCAAGGCCAGCCTGGGACTGCAGTCTTTCTTTCTATGTCTCCTAGGTAGCTGGGATGACAGAGCTGAGCCGTCAAGTTCAGCTTATCTGTTGAGATAAGTTCTTGAGAAATTTTTACTTGCGCTGGCCTCAAACTTTGATTTTTATCTGTCTCCTCAGTGCTTTGCATCACAGACATTGGTCACCATGTCCAAGATGTTAACAGCCTCTCCTACTTTCTATCAAAGATTATGCACATGTCCCAGTCTCCTGGCAAAAATGTGTACACGTGGTAGATAGTACTGACTTAAAGAAATGAGTACTCAAGTTTGGACATTGATGTGGAAACTCCTAAGGGCTCTTCAAATCCCAGCTAGGAATCTGAGCTAGAGCTGAACAGAAACCAGGAGGTAGGCTAGGGAATTCTTTTCATGCTTCTTCACTCAGGACTATCTGATGGAAAGATAACTAATTACAGGACTTTGCCTAGGCACACCTTCCATGAGAACTAATGATTCCTTTGAGCCACGTCATTGCAAGCACAAGCTGCCACAGATAGAGTTCTTGATTGTGTCAGCCTGTCTTGGACTGTGCATCTTTGTCATATTTACTTCACTCCTGAAGAGGACTAGACTTAAAAACTCTAGAAGACTTAAACTTCAGAAGAGCTTAGGTTAGAAAACAAATATGGACCCACAACCTCTAGTTTTTAGTTTGTTTTTTAAGAAAGTAATGAGAAATATGATAAGGTAAGTTTGGTTGAAGAAAGTACTTTTCCTTGTGGGAGGGCTGGAAACATCTTACTGCTGCCATAGTAGTACAGCTGGCCTATTCAGTTTCCTCTTGGCTTTCCTCTTTCATCTGAAGTACTATCTAGCTTTTGAGATGAAGGCCTTCCTTCTTCACACATACTATTCAAAGGGGCTGTTTCTGGTGGCCCCATTAACTTTGTCAATGTGCATGACCCTTAAGGCAATTGCATCAGCCTGACTCAGTCCTGCCCAGGCCTTCACTGTCCAACTCCAGGGCCGTACTCCTGTTGTGTACTATTAATGATATCCACAGAGCTCATGGCCATGTACATGGAAGTAAACATGAATAGTTCTGATTGGGCGGCAGGGCTCTAGCTCCATGTTGAGACATGGCCTGGGACCACATCTCCAACCCGTCTCAGCCTTTTTCTCTAAAAGAGACCAATGTCTTGGCTACTGAGCACATGCATCACTACCAACGACAACAACTACCACAAACCCTCCCAATAACCAAGATAAAGATGCCATTCTATTACTTGTCATGTGGCTTGTAAAGGAAAACCAAACCAAAAAAACCCCCTGTGCAAAATAGCAATATTTCTGAGGAGGAAGTAGAGCCAAGCATTTATTTATTCCCCCAGCATTCCACTGTTCCTGAAGCATGTGTACGGTGGGAAGCATCTCAGCCTGTGTTGACCGGAGATTCTCATGGCTGTAAGTTCGCTCTTTCTTTCTTTCTTTCTTTCTTTCTTTTCTCTTTCCTTTTTTCTTTCCTTCCTTCTTTCTCTCTCTCTTTCTCTCTCTCTTTCTTTCTTTCTTTCTTTCTCTCCATTCCTTCCTTCTTCTTTTCTTTCTTTCTTTCTTTCTTTCTTTCTTTCTTTCTTTCTTTCTTTCTTTCTTTCTTTCCTTCTTTCTTTCTTTCTTTCTTTCTCCCCTGCTTTCTACCTGTGAATTATTCTGCTGTAGCTGTAAGAGTCCATTCAGTTCCAAGACAAGATGAATGGAAAAGAGATCATGCTGACAACAGATTGGTGGGTAATTTGATGGTATTTGTATGGCAACTAAGTTCCAAACTTTCCTATTGGCATACAGTAGGCTGCAGAGAACTGTAACATTGTATATATGTTGGAAACAGCATTGGTTAGACATTGAGTTATTCCAAACTCCCAGCTCTGAGCATCTGCTGTTCATGTTGTACTATTCTGTCTGGCTTGTGCAAACTAGATGGCAGCACAATATTCTAGTGCATCACTTGTATGCTTTTTTCCTGTCATATGGCAAGAAAAAGAAAGCAATGTAAGCCTGGAGCTAATGGCTCAAGTCTGTAACCCTAGCTACTAAGGAGGCTGAGATCTGGAGGACTAGGGTTTGAGGTCAGCTCAGGCAGAAAAGTCCAAAAGACTCTATCTCCAAAATAATCAGCAAAATGCCAGGTTGGAGGCATGGCTCAAGTGCCGGTCAAGCCAGAAAGTTGAGCAAGGGTGGGACTTTGAGTTGATGTCCAAGTAGTGCAATAGGATGGAAGGGAGGAAGGAAGGAAGGAAGGAAGGAAGGAAGGAAGGAAGGAAGGAAGGAAGGAAGGAAGGAAGGAAGGAAGGAAGGAAGGAAGGGAGGGAGGAAGGGAGGGAGGAAGGAAGGGAGTGTAACTAAGAGGCAAGATCACATGGAACATGTATTTTATAAGCATACAAGGAACATTTAAAAAGTATTCCCCAAGTGGAGCTGTGGCTCAAGTGGTAAAGCACTAGCTTTGAGCAAAAGAAGCTCGGAGACAGCACCCAGGCTCTGAGTTCAAGCCCCAGGACTGGCACAAAAAATAAAAAGAGTATTTCTCCTGGAATCTGCCCTTTATTTCATAGACATGGAGTGTTCTAGAGTCAGTGGAGCAAGGCTTCCTTTTTCCCTTGACAGCTGCCACTTACCTTGTATCTTGAAGTATAAAGGAAGTGAAATGGGATTCACAATGGCCATGTGACCTCAGTTAGGGCTAGTTCATGTGACTAGGGCTAGTGATCTGCCCACTGTGTTTAGCATGGGTTAGCTCTCCCTGTACCAGCTACAAGCCATCCTCCATGTTTTGGAGGATGAAGGTCCTACCCAGGTGTCTATACTCAGATCACTATGAGTCTTCTACTCCAACTTCACCAGGAAATGAATTCAGCAGCCAAGATGACCTCAAGTACAACCCTGGAAAATAGAGACCTGGCAATATGCTCAGCCTCTAATCTCTCATGCAGGTTTTCAGCTGGTTGTCTTTTGTTTGCTTTTGCTTTGTTTTTGATGGTAGTACTAGCATTTGAATTGAGAGATTTGCATCAGCTAGGAAGATATTCTACTACTTGGGCCATGCAATCTAATCCCTTTTACTCTGGTTATTTTTTGAGATAGGTTCTTATAGTTTGCCTTGGCCCATCGGGACTGTGGTCCAACCGCTTTCCACTTCCTGCTGTGTAGCTGAGAGGACAGGTCTCTACCAGCACACCTGATTTTTCTGTTGAGATAGCATCTTACCAACTTTTTTACCCAGGATAGCCTAGAATCGCCATCTTCCTGCTCTCAGCCTCCCACATGGCTGGGATGACAGGCATGCGGCTCCACTCCTGTTTATTGGTTTGGATGGGGAAATTCAAAAGCTTTTTTTTTTTCCCCTCTGGACTTTAAACCATGATACTACTGGTCTTAGCCTTTGAAGTATCTAAGATTACAAAAATGAACCACCATGCTGAGCTGGTCTGCCTTTTTTATTACCTTTTCCAGTGATTTCTGGTAGTCACTTAAGACTTTATCTTGAGTTATTTTGTAATCGGTTTCTCTGACAGATTCATGTGTGCTGTTCAGAGCAGCATTATTAATTTCTTCATTTTTCAAATCCTGTGCCATTGTTCCATGTGAGAAGAGAGAAAACTTCCATGTTGTAATATGTGAATATGTCTTGTACCTCTCCAAGGAGGGGTAAAAATCAGCAATTTCTCCAAATTCATTATTCACAGATGTCACCTTTTTGCCTAATCCTAATGTCTTAGAAATGTAATTTCTTACTAAATCATTAAGGAAAATGTTGATACTTATGTCATTGTTGTCCAATAGCACAAAAAAAATCCTAAAATCTTGGCAATTGCCTTTCGATTCAACACTTTTAAAGAGTACCCTGCGTAAAATTACTTCCTTAAACTTATACCCTAGTACTAGCCAACAGTCACCATAAAAAAAAAACCAACTATACAAGACCTTATTTCACCTATGTCAGGGCCTATTAACACACTTCAGTTCCCATTATTGGTTCTGGGAATGGGAGCAATAGTATCACCGAGGATTTGGGACACTTACCTGAGTGAGTCTAGAGCATCACTGACAGCATTGGCAAAGTTGATATCCGTTGGGACGTTTTTATATTCCAAGCAGTATTTAGGTCTGACCCCGAGAATCTCAACCTCACAGCCTAGGAAGGAAACAGAAGGCAAATGGTTACTCTGGTGCCAGTCTTTAAGGTAGGGTTTGAAGCTGACCTCAGAGACCAGATATTATTAGTCAAAATAAATTTATGTTCATTTTCACAAACTAAAAGAACTGGTAAGGCCTGGGAAGGTGGCTCAGTAGTAGAATGCTTGCCTTGCATGCATGAGGCCCTGGGTTTGATTCCTTAGCACCACATAAGCAGAAAAAGCTGGAAGTGGAGCTGTGGTTTAAGTGGTAGAGGCTAGCCTTGAGCTGAAGAGCTGAGGGACAGCGCCCAGGCCCAGAGTTCAGGCCCCATGACTGATAAAACAAACAAACAAACAAACTGGTAAGCCAGCATTGATGGCTCGTGTCTATAATCCTAGTAACTCGGTGTATGTTGGGGGATCTGAGAATCTCAGTTCAAAATCAGACTGGGCTGACAAATCCCAGACTTTTGTTTCCATTAACCAGCAAAATGCCAGACTAGAGATTTGGTGGCTCAAGTGACAGAGAATCAACTAAGAATAAAAAAAGCCCAGTGAGAATATGGAAGCTGTGAGTTCAAGTATCATTACTGACACCAAAAAATGACTTCTAGATGATGCTTTTTGCCTCCTTGAAGCAGAGGATCTTAAATGTCATCCCTGTGCAACAGTGGTGGCCCATGGCAGAAACAGCAATAATTTGATAATGGAAACAAAGTAAAAATTAATGAACACACAGAAATGCCTTCTTTACGGATTGTTTTCTATGTACTTTTCAAAACTATGAAGTCTTGACTGGGAGAGAGGAAAGGAAGGGTAGCATTGTCCAAAAATAAATGTATTCTTTACCTGAATTACATAACTGTAACACTTCTATACATCACCTTTATAACAAAAAGTTAAAATAAATGAAATATGACCAAAAGAACCTATTAAATCTCTAGTACACCATGCCTATTTTGGAATCCAGCATTGGTAGAATCTGATTTGTGAGATATTTATGAAATAGGCATTTTGGTATCCTGTGGCACACAAAGACAAACTGGACCTAACATTCCAGTAGATGAGTGCGCAAACATCACCAAGTTTAACACAAGAATTCTGAGCCATGGCTTTGACATGAACCAGGGGCATTCGGATATAAGTGGGTTCAGTCTCTCTGCCCCAGTCTTCTCTTATTCTCAGAAGTCGAGCAGCAGGATGGAGGAAGGAGTCATACACAGTGTGGACGCATTAAACAAAGAAGTAGTTCATGTCTCCTGTGAGCCAGAATAGGACAGCACAAGATTTTTATCGCACGACTGAGAATGGTGTATAACTGAAAGCTTATGAATTATTTATTGCAAACAGCAGTTGACCACAGAAAACTAAAATCATGGAAAGGAAAATTGGGTGAGTGGGGGCTGCTGTAGGAGGCACACATCTTGGGGTGGATTCTTGTGTCACTACCATAACCTGGGATAAGGTTGTTAGGCAGTATTAAGATAATTTTTATTATATACATGCTTTGCCTAACAAAACACTTCTGAGAACATAGTCTAAAAAACTACAGTATAGTTTGGTTGTGGCACATACATAGAGCAAAATACCCCAAAGGGATGAAAATGATGCCAATTATAGGTATTGAGATAATATTGTAAGTAGAAAAAAAAGACTAAAATAATATCACCAAAGGCAATTCCTTTTTGTAAATATTTAGTGCATATTTATGTCCTCAAAAGAAGAAAAGTAAGTACAACAAAAGGTAAGAAAGATTTATTTTTTAGTGGTTTGTGTAGTAGACTTGTGGGGTGGAGAACTAAACTAAAACCATGCTGAACTTATCCTCCATCTCTTATTACTACAGAAACAATAAGCTTTTCATTCTCAAGATTTCCTTATGGCTAGGAATGCTCATGTAGCCATGTTCTGGGATCTACTGAGGAACTGAACTTAGTATCCACTGAGATCTACTGAAGAACTTGTGGTGGAAAGCTTTGCTTCCTTATGAAAGATAAAGTTGTACTATTGGCACTGTCGCTCCATCTTTTACAGTTTGGAATTCAGATAATGAAGACATGACCTCCGGACCTGTGGCAGCCACCTTGAAATTGTGAGGTAACAACTATTAATATGAAAAGGCATCATGTTAAAAGAGCAGAAGGATTAGGAGAGGCGGGGGTCTACAAATGACACTGATAAATGGGACATAATAGTGCACATAATCCCAGCTATTCAGATGGAGACAGGAGGATCATGAGTGTGAGGCAAACCAAGAAAAAGTAAGAACTTATCTCAAAAACAAAATGCAAATGAAAGGTCTAGGGGCATAGCACAATTGATAGAGAACTTGCCTGCAAGTAGGAGGCCCTGGAATCAATCTCCAGTACTGAAAGGAAGAAGAAAAGGAAGGAAGGAAGGGAGGAAGGGAGAAAGGAAGGGAGGAAGGGAGGGAGGGAGGGAGGGATACATGGATGGAAAGAAAATAAAAGTTCCTACATGACATAAATAACTTCCTTGAGATTTTCTGAGCATATTTTCTATTATTTTCAGCTTTTTGTTTCCTGCATCTCTTTCCTCTTCATGATATAAGTGGATAGTTTTAGGTGGATAATTGTTTCCTCTTAGCATTTTGGTACAATCCCATTGTATTTTAGATCTCAATAGTTCTGTTACAACGTCACTGTAACTCTTATTGCCCTTTTGAATACTTTTCTCTCTAGCTATTTTTAAGATTTTTGCATTATCTTTGCATTTTAACAGCTTCAAAATTCATAATTTTTTTCTTGGGTTTCATAGCACTTATTTTTTTTGTCAGTTGTGGGTCTTGAACTCAGGGTCTGTGCACTGTCCCTGAGCTCTTTTTGCTCAAGACCACTTTGAGTTACACCTCCTCTTCTGGTTTGCTGGTAGTTAATTGGAGCTAAGAGTCTCATGGACTTTTCTGCTTGGGTTGCCTTTGAACCCTGATCTTCAGATCTCACCCTCCTGAGTATCTAGGATTACAGACATGAGCCACCAGCACCTAGCTAATAAAACTAGCTTTGATGTAGCTGTTAATTTTAGAATTCTTATTCTCTCTCAAATATTGACTCTGTCTCATTCCATTTCTCTTCTTCTATGGTCTTTCCACTGTGTTTCATATGTGTTTTGTATGCTTTTCTGCCTTTTAATTCTCTTTGTCCCTCCACATTTGCCTGGATAGCTCTGTTCATCCTAGCTCTGGTAGTCCTAGAAATTTGTTCCAAGAAAGATTTTAATTTACTAATGCAAGTCTCCATTTTCCCTTAGTTCTTTCTTCATACTTCTTGAATGTCTCATATCAAAGTACCCATAGATTTGAATCTATTGTCTGCTTTGTTTCTCTTGATTTGGAAAGGTTAGGCCTTGCTTTCTATTTGGGGTTACTTCCTATTCTCTCTGAAAATTTTAGCTATCATTTAATAGCTATATCTTGTTACCATCACTATAAGCAGTCTTTGCTTATAGTGGTCACTTAGATTGAGGACAGACCACTTTCACTCATAGTGGATTCATGGATTAAGATGTCTCAAAGCCCAGTTTTGTCTTTATGAAGGCTTCCCTCCCTTGTCTACATGTAGCTCATTCTTATCTCTAGGATGATGTCATTTACTGTCACAATTGAAGGTGTGGAATGTTTACAAGTTCTCTTCTTCTTGAAGGGTCCTGAACTCCATGTTTTATTTTTTTCCTAGCCTATGATTCTGGCAAAAGTGTATTCAGTTAAGCCTCTCAACTCTTACTTTTGAGGTTAGCATTTGCCTGGACTACAGATGTGTTACTGACTGCCAAATCTACCTCTTTCAACATCTCTGTCGTATGTACATGAATACAGACATATAGCTTCAAATAGCTTAGCCTGTTGCTATATCAAGTAGAACTCCAAGTTTTGGCAAATAATTTTTCATGTAAAAATTATGCTTTATTAGAAGTTAGCCTATTAATGATAGGAACAGAGATATTCTTTAAAAATTAATTCATGTGTCCATGGACAAATACAAAGCTCTTTAGAATGAGATAAGACTAGAGTCAATTTTAATATATCTTAAATAGAAGCTAGACATGGTGGTATGCACCTATAATCTCTATTATTTGAGAGATGAAGGTAGGAGAATTATAAGTTTGAAGCTAGCCTTAGCAAAGTTATTGAGATCCTATCTCAAAAACAAAATAAAAACACAGAGCTGGGAGTATAATTCAAGTGGTAGCATATTTGCCTAGCATGCTTAAGGCCTTAGGTTCAATCCCCAGTCCAGCAAAAATGGGGAAAGAAAAGTCCTAAGAAAGCTGATGAAAATAGAATTACTAATATCATTTAATTCCTTGAATGTCAAAATTCCCTTAGTTAACCTATAATAAAATTTGAAATATCTCAACTGATAATTAAATTTTTCTTAAATAATTTAAAAGTGAACATTATAGGCTACCTTTTTAAAAGTTTTGTTACATTGTCACTAGGTTTATTCATTTTTTCCAAGGTTTTTGCCATCTGTTTGGTGCTGGGGGCTTTTACATACTGCCAGAATGACAGAAGCAATGCATATTTGTGAGATGGGTGAATGAGAGTCATCTTCTTTTATATAAAGGAATGTAGCAGCACCTTTCAGTCAGGATTATTTTAGCAATAAATATGAAAGCTAGGAGCCTTTAAACTATTCCCTAAAAACCATTCTTGCTCTTGGAGATCTTTTTTTTTATGCTGGTACTAGGCCTTGAACTCAAGGCCTTTATGCTCTTTCTTGGCTTTGTTGCTCAGGCCGGTGCTCTACCATTTGAGCCACATTTCCACTTGTACTTGTTGCCCCTAGGCTGACTTCAAACCTTGATCCTCAGATCTCAGCCTCCTAAGTATCTAGGTTTGCAGGTGTGAGCGCCCACACCTGGCTCTTGGAAATACTTGAGATCTCAGTTGGAAGACTTTGCAGTTAGGAAAAGATGCCAAGCAGGTGCATTGTATGGGAACTGTAATGTCCAGAAAACATCAAACTTGAAAGAAAAAGAAACTTCAATACAAAGCCAATAGGGCATTATCCTTTACTATTTATTCAGATGATGCAAGAGCCAATGAGCCTATCTTAACCAAGCAATGATCCTACCCTAACCCAGGAGAGATGTTCTGAATATAAGTCCTGTAGGCATCATTAATTTGGATGGAAGGGATGGACTGCCATGAGGAACAGAATGAGCAAACAACTAGACAAAGACTGAGGCAAGTATACTTCTGCTCTATTGGTCTCTCCTAAGTGGATTCTCAAAAGAAAACCCTTTCATCTCATAATTAACATTACAACCTAGCATGCATAAGTGACTGGCAAAAGAAGGCCAGCAAAAAATTACCCTGGAGATGTAATGGACTGTGAAGTCAATGGAGTTGTTGGTTTCAGAGATAGAAAAGTTAATTATTCTTGATGGATTTGTGTGGGCATTTAGTTTTGTTTTGTCTTTATCTGATAGAAATGAGCAGGGTAGAAATGAGGGGGTAGAGCTGTGGATTCATGAGCTGTTCTATAATCAGTAGTCTGTGGGCTCCTTTTCTGGATTTGCCACACGTTCCCCCTGTGAACATGAATGTGGGTGAGCATTGCTCAACCTCTAGGCTCCTGCCTCCAGGCCACTTCCAAGGCTTCACAGAGAACATGCAGTTTGGTCCAATGAGAGCATTACAGATCAGCCCAACACCACAGAGAAGCATGAGTTTCTGAAGCCAACGAAGACAATGGTAATCTGAGAATGAGATTTGGGCTTCCTGATAACCGTGAGGGTATGTTTTCTCTTTACCCCATTCTGTTCTTCATCATTCCCAGGGAGCTTGGAAAGGAATTGTCCATAATTACCACTTATTACTGTAGAGTCTACCTTTCATACCGGCTATTCCCACCTTATGCTCTCCAACAAGGCAATAAATAAATAGTAGGAAATATAGTGAGAGAGAGCATAAAGGCAAACCAACTAGACTCATCATGGTGCCCATACACCTTGGTGCAAACATGCAAGAAATCTGAATACCTGAATGCATTTCTTCTTCCAGACAATTTTTACCCATCAGAAAATCATTTTAATAGATTCTTTTTCTACAAGACTTTACTTCCATGGAGAAAAATGCATCAAGACAAATACACTGTGTTTGATGTCCCATAGATAGGGCATCTCTGTGCAATAACCAGATCTCACGTCCACAGCCAGCCGTCTTCCATGAATCCCATTCTTTTGACAAGGGTCGAGGCTGAGAGAAGGCAATGTCCTTAGGTCTCCCTCTTTGCCAACCCATCACATCTCTGAGCTCTGGTAAGGTTCTACTGGGACTAGTGTTTCCCTAATGTGCCTTGTTTTCTTAGGACCACCAAGTTGAAACCATAAAAAAAAAATCACATTTCTTTCCATTTCCTAGAGGCCAGGTCTCACCTTCTAAATGTGTCTCCTGCTTGCCAACTTCGACACATCTTGTAACAATAACTCCTATGAGTTGTGTTTTATGTGATGGGAGACAGGTGTGCAACTGTTGAATACATGTCTCAGGAGAGCTTATTAAAACAGCTAAGCCAATTAACTCTCATAGAAACATGTAACCTTTTCCAGGAAACTACATCTGAGGCACAGAGCTTGTGGGAACAAGTCTCTGGGGGGTGGGGGGGGAGGATGGCCTTTGATCTCCGAGGCCTTTTCCCCAGGGTGAGCCTGGCTCATGGGGTGAGCAGGACTGTGGTAGTGATTCTCCTCAGATAGAGAGAAGGGTGAGGGAGGGAGGGGAGCTAGCCTGCAGCTCAATGCTGAAGACTGGCCTTATACACAGAGAGCGATGAGGTGGGAAGGACAAATTAGATGAGAAGCAGCTCATCCGTTAGAGCCGAGTCTTGAAACTCTGTGGAACATCACCCAGTACGCACAGAAAGTGGATCCTAGGAAACAAAGGTGAGAGAAAGAGAGAATGTCGCACTCAGCTTTGAGGTCTGCTGAATGAGGCCAAAGGTAGAGTTTTCATTTCATTCTGTCTTTGTTAATTATCTTTGGATCAGAAAAAAAAAATCTCCAGTTCACGAGTCCACCCTCGGACCACGCCTGGAATTGTGGCTCTGAGATGTCTCTTACTAAATCTTCAGGTCCAAACATATGCTTGAAGAAACCACCAAGGATGTCAGCGTGTCTTCCTGTATCACATGATAGTCCTTGGCAAAAAAACTCCTTCCCTGAAGAGGTCATTCATTAAACTGGTCTTCTAATCACAGCACACAGGATTTACTGAGTATGCAAGAGGCTGCCAAACCTTTTCTAGTAAAACTTACTTGGGTTGCTGAGCTCTGGCCTGCGAACTCCAAGGCCTTAAAACGTCTCATCCCATGTGTAAGGAGAAGTCTTTTGGTTTCTAGGCATGTCAACAGTTCTGAGCCAGGAAGAGGCTGTGGGTGAGTGCTGTACCTCTAGTCTCCTTTCTGCATCCCTTAGGTAAGCTTCTTGGAGGTCAATTCTGCTATGTTAGGCAGTGTAGTGCCTTTGTCCATTGCTTCCTGGACCTGCACCCTGAGACATCAAACATTCACGATCTGTTTTTCTTTCTCCATGGAGCTGGTACCTGGAGCCTCCATCCCTCTCTTCCCTGGAACTCCCCTTTACAGTCCATCACTGGTCTTCATGTCTTACCTCAGAATTCTCCTGACACTCTAAAGGGCTTGAGATTTACTCAGCCAACTTTGAGCTCTTGTACAAATTTTTGAGTTCTTGGTATGACTTTGCAGCTTTGTTTTTGAGGTCAGATTGCCATATAAAGTTAATCAAATGGGCTCAAACCAAAGTACCTTCCCAGCCATTGAGGGCAGATTACAGCCATTGACAATATATTCCAGCTGATCCACTGAGCACTTACGTTATTTCATTCAACAAGCCTGCGAGGTGCATATCTGTGATTTTGTGGAAAGGTGATGAAAGGAGACCATGGAGAGGTTAAGTGACTGTCCCCAGTGCTTACATTAACTAAATGGCTAAGTTGAATTAGAGCCCATGCTCTGCCTCTTTCCTCTCCATTTCTTTCCTACAGCTCCCCCAAGGACTCTAGCAGAGTGTTAGGAGAACAGGGGACTAGAAAGGGAGGGGGCAAAGCTCTCTCTCCCACCACAGCAAAATCCCTGTAAAATGTTGGATTATGTGCAGGGAGCCCACAGGTCTACTTAGCACTGGCACAGCAGTGGCTGGTTGGGTACCACTGCCCACCAGCCCTGCTTCTTGTTCCCGGAGATATTTGGTTCCAACAAAGAGTAAGGTGGAGGCCTAGGAGGAATCTAGACCATGTGGGCTGCCTTCAATCACCCAAAGCCCAAGACCCTGTATCCTCTTCTGATGACTAATTTAATACAGAAAATAGGAACTTCAAATGTGTTTCTTCACCTTTGGGCAACTCAAGTCTTGAAGGCTGCTGATATTCTAGCCGTGCCAAGACTTCTGTGGACTTAGCTAGAACTCAGGTGCCACAGCAGATGTCTTTCTGTGGAATTTGGACTCAGACAGCCATGGATGGTGGCCTAATTCACAAACTTCCTAGTTGTATAAACACTGAACTTCCATTTCCTCCACTATCCTGTGAGTTGGGGGGGGGGGGGGACAGGTAGGCAGAAAGAAGTCTTTTACTGAGACCTCTGCAGATACTCAGACAGGAAGAGGAGTTCTCACTGGAGCGCTCCAGGGACGCTGAAGGTCAGAGTCCAGTGTCTATTCTCAAGCAGATGAAGATGATGGGCCACCTCACTGAGTTCCTGAGCCTTCCACATCAGCATCTGCTTTGAGTGAGAGAGAGCCTTTGCTAGAAATGACCCTTGGCCCTCCACAAGCTCCCAACCTGGAAGAATGCCTGGAACCTCAAATCAGCCCATTGAAAAGCTATCGGATCTGTGGGTGGCACTTGGCCTTGCAGCACACAAAGGCTGAGATTCCCAAGGTGGCTTTTCCTTTGGTTTATAAGGTCTGAGGCCTGCTGTGATGAAATATTGCAAGGCCTGGGATATGGTGTCATCGGTTCCTGTTGAAATCTCTGGCTCAGGTCAGGTGAGAGTAGAGGTATCATGGAAGTGGAGGGTGAAACCCAGTGGTGTGGCAGAGGATGGCTCAGAGCTTCAAGGCTGAAGGCTGCTTTGTAGGGGAGACCTGGAGCAGCAATCAGGAGAAGGGGAGTAAGCCTGCAGAACCCTGCAGCAACCTCTTGGCTGGAGTTTGAAACTATTAACGCCACATACTGACCACTCCCTCTTCCTACTTCCTGCCTTCCTTATTTCCTTCTCTACCTTCCCCTCCTCCATGGACTCACAAGTTCTTCCCTTTCCTCTTTCCTCCTCCTCCTCCTCCTCCTACCTCCTCCTCCTCCTACCTCCTCCTCCTCCTCCTCCTCCTCCTCCTCCTCCTCCTCCTCCTCCTGTTCTTCTCCTCCTCCTTCTCCTTCTCCTTCTTCTTCTTCTTCTTCTTCTTCTTCTTCTTCTTCTTCTTCTTCTTCTTCTTCTTCTTCTTCTTCTTCTTCTTCTTCTTCTCCTCCTCCTCCTCCTCCTCCTCCTCCTCCTCCTCCTCCTCCTCCTCCTCCTCCTCCTCCTCCTCCTCCTCCTCCTCCTCCTCCTCCTCCCTCTTCCTCCTCCTCTTTACTCCTCTTCTTTCTCCTCCTCTTCCTTTTCCTCCTCTTCGTCCTTTGTTTCCTCCTCCTCCCCTTCCTCCTCCTCTTTTTTTGTATGTGATAGTACTAGCAATTGAACTAAGACCATTTGCTCTCTCTTGTCTTTTCCACTCAAGTGCTCTATCAATTAAGCCACACCACTACTTCTGGCTTTTTGCTGGTTAATTAGAGATAAGAAGTCTCCCAGTCTTCTGCCTAGGCTGAAAAACTGCAATTCTTAGATCTCTGCCTCCTCAGTAGCTAGAACTGCAGGCATGAGCCATCTGTACCCAGCCTTTTCTCTCTTCTTTCCCTTGTTTTCCATCCTCTTCAGTTTTCTTCTTTCCGTTTTATTTCAATATTAAATTAAATAATATTTTGGTTTCTATTCCGGATGAGGAACTCAATTGATTATAGGAAAGTGTGACCTTACAAAAGTGCAAAGAGAGGCTAGGGGTTTAGCCCAGTGGAAGGGCGCCCGCCTGGTGCGCACAAGGCCCTGGGTTTGGTTCTCAGCCCTGGGGAAAACAAACAAACAAACAAACAAAAGTGCGAAGAGATGTACTAAACCTCCGAGGGCGATTTGCACTGTATGTGTCCTGCTGTGATATAGTCACATTTCACACGGGCATGGCTGCAGCAGCAGGTTCTATGCTTCAGGGTGTGAGGCTATGGCGTATTCAGTCTGAGCCTTATGTGTCTGGAACACAAGCTACACAAGAACATGGTCACAGAATAACTACATCAGTGAACAGCGTCACCAGCTGACTGTTTTCAGAGAATCACTTTCACTAAAGGAGTCCTTACTGTCTCCTGCCACTCCAGCACATGAGCCCGGAGGCATGACTGGGTAAGCTGAGGGCACTTGAAGGCAGTAGGAAAACACGTTGTAGATATTCTGCAAGCATGTCTTGATGTTCTTCATTGAAGACCCAAGGGAATCAACTCGCTCCCCCAAGAATATACTAAATAGTTTGCATAGGTGAGTTGAAATAAACTTGAAACAAAGCAATTCGCCTGAAAATAATTCCATCAACACACAATGTAATCAAACAAATACTATGTCTGTGGCCCCTTTGGTATTCTCAGGGGATTTGTTCGAGGACCCCTGAGGATGCCAAGACACAGGCTTACATCCTGATAGGAAATGGCATAGCATTTGTGTATGAACCACACACATCTTCCTGGATGCTTCATGTCCTATTTTGATTACTTATAATTAGTTATACCTAACACAATGTAAATGCACACGGTCTCAAGGGTTGACTATTGAGGTTTAGAAATGTTTAGAAAATGGTAACAACCTGCATCACTTTTTTTTTTTTTGCTATAAAACCAACACATCCTAGTTGTAAGATAAGTCAGAAAAATATAGACAAGCAAAAAGTACATGAGCCTTTAAAATTGTACCCGGTGGCTACTACTTCAGTGTGCATCTTGTCCCATCCTTTTCTATATTTTTATGTACACAACTGCTGCCTATCCTGAAACAGAATAGTTCTCTTCACGGTATGGGATAATTTATCAGAATACACTTAAGGATGTCATAATTCATTTCAGTAAATCCTCTGTGGCACCTAAGACCGAACCAATTGCCAAATATGTGTCCTCTTAGACCTGGTTCTCATCCTTCCTGGTGATTAGATGTGGCCGTGTATAATGTTCCAGCCAATAGAATGGGAGCAGAAGTGACGTGGATCAGTGCTAGTTCACAAAATCCTTCACATGTGATCTCTCAGGCCCTTCATCTTCTGTGGGACCAAGGAAGTCATGCATTGATGATGGCTAAGCCACAAGATACCTGAGTGCTTATATCATTATTTGAAGGAGAGTCAACTATCCCATCGTAGACCCAAGGTTCTGAGGCTTGTTTTAGCTATTGATCAAACCACTGTCCCTTGAATACAAGTACCTTTCCATAGCACAGAGATAAACTTAAAAGTCTGGACATTTTTCTAGTTTTATGTAGACCAATTTCTGCCTCAGTTGGTTAGCCGGAGACTGACTTACTCCTTGTACATTCACAAATATGAAGTATCCCAGCTTGTCTCTGAATCTTAACAAATGTTACTTTCCTCTGCCCCAGTAACTCCTACGAATCACTACAACATGTACACTAAACACTGGGTTACAATGTATATAATAGGTATATGGTACAGGGTGCATATACAATCTAAGTATATGGCTCATTGCAAATAAAAAATATTGTAGAATATGTTATACAAATCTGCAATATATAGAAGCTAATCTATCATAATGTCTCTCATACTCACAATATCATCCATATTGGGTAACAAATGCTTATTTTTTAGCTATCTTTCCTGCCTGAGGGGAGATGTCCTGTGTAGCATTGGAATGTACAAATATTTAATGGGATTTAGGGGATTCACTAGCTAGAACAAAACAAAACAAACAAATAAACAAAAGTTTTTTTCATATTTTTTCTTGTTTCATTGAAAATTGCCTTTGTAGAAAACATTGTGCAAATTTTATTATTTAGGTATTACACTTATATAAATATAGAAATATATTTACATGATATATATTATTTCTATTTTTCTTTCTTCTAAACATCTACAGCATGATGTATAATTATCATTGCTTCTATTGAAGGTAAGACTTCATTGCAACATAAGGATACTAATGGAAATCCTGGAGTTATTATTATGGATATTTCTTTAATCTAGTTTGTGAAACAGAAATTTAACAGCTATGAAGTTCTGAGCTCACCAGCAATGTCACAGCTAATAAATCTAATGCTCCCTTTATAGTTACCACAAAGCTCACTGACATTTAACACAAGGGTGCCCACTCCCCTCAAGAAGTCATTGTATTCTTTTATTTCTATAATAGTGTGTGTCACCAGATTTAAACTAGTGAAACTTTCCTGTGCTATCAGATAAAAATAATTCTACTTCCATATACTGTACTTTCTACTTTCTCCTGATCCCTCCTCTTGTCTCTCAAGTCTCTTCTCTTTGGTTCTGTTACAGAATCATCTTCCTTTATCTGGCTATTTAAACATGTGATTTCCTTAAGGGAGTATTTAGGACTCTTCTCCTCACACGATCCAACTTCTCCACATCCATGGCTTAAACAAGTCCTATTTTTATCTCCAGCTCTCTATGTGCCTCATGACTGAATCAACTCAATCTTCATACTCCTCTGCCCCTAATTGCTTCTCTTCCAATTTCTTTAATCACCTGGTAGTGAAAATCATCATCCATCCAAAACCAGAAAATAAATATCATGCCTATCATTTACCAATCCCTTAATCCTAAATCCAATGCATCACCAGATCCTGGTAATTTTAATACCTAAATTTGTCTCCAATCAGCAGTTTCTCACCAAGTCTACTACTGCAGTCCAAGCTACGCTCATCTCAATAATGTGTTGCCCAGCCAGCCACTCCTCATCCATCCATTCCGATGCCTCCATTCCTTCTCCACATTGCAGCCATGATAGTCTTTCTGACATGAACTATGATGCTGTCACTTCTTGCTTAAACATCTTCCAGTGACTTCTAAGCCTCTTGAGGCATCCTTATGTAACTTACACGTTCTTCATCTTGACTCCTCAGCCTCTCTGCCTCTCTCACATCACACCCCTCATCTCTGCCTGCATTTGCTTGAACATTCCATGTTTCTTATCATCTTTTCAAGGACATTAACACATGCTGCTTTTTTAGTCATCCCTGCTGGCACCTTACCCAACCTCTGGGGCATGAGCTCATGACCTTCTCCAGGAAAACCTTTGGCAAGCAACCCTCTCAGGCCACAACAGCTCCCTCATTAGATGATGTCATAGTGAAGTACACTTTTCACTGTTATACTTTCCATAATTGTGCTTTTACATGCATTTGGATTAAGTATTAGATTGTTATCTGTCTCCTTCACTGAGTGGTATGTTCTTAGGGATAAGGGTGGAAGATGAAGAAAGCCCATATCTGTTTTAGCTTATGGCTGTCTTTTTAATTCATTTTGTATTATCTTTCATTGTACAAAGGAGTTGCCACTCAACAAAGCAGTTTATAAATACAGTGCAGCTTGGTCAATGTCATCCCTTCAAACACTCTCAACCACCCCTCCCAACCTACACCTTCCCTCACGCTCCTTAATTTTGTAAGATATGCATTGAATTTTTGATGCATTCTCCCCCTCTCTCCCCATTCTCCTTATGTCATCTTCTGAGAGTCTATCCCATAGCCTCAAATCACACTCTTCAAAGATGTTTCATGAAGAAGTTCATTTGCCATGATTTGTAAGCCATACAAGTATATCCCCAGATTTCCTTCAAGACCTTCCAATCACCACAATGCATGCTGCTGAAAAAACTGTGAGCACTTTTGGCCATGGTACCATCTTGCAAAAGAAGACTGGGTGTGGTTGGAAGCTATGAAAACTTTGTATGCCGGAGCAATTGCTTCTTCGGGCAGCAATCCAGAGTCAACACCTCCTTGGTGTCTCTGTAACAGAAATGGTTGTCGCCTAGAAATCTTGCAGAATGCTTGGGAAGATCTTTTTCTTTTCTTCAGAGACAATCTCACATTTGAAATGTGAATTCGTAATCTTTTTCTTGCTGACACAGACAGACAACACCAGTGATGCACAGCTTGCCAAAGTTACTGACAAAGGAAATGATGCAATGTGCTTTCTACCCAAAGAGTCTTAATAAATTCTGACTCAGACCTAGCCTGGCTGGACAACAGTAATTGCAGCAACTTAGGGTTCCTCTGATACGGTGATAAAATTTTAATGCATTCACTTTCTATGATAAATAAAATCAATTAGGTATCATGGGTATAAATATGTTACCACAACAAAAAATTTCTTGCAGTCCTGATCATTGTAATACGTGAGTACAGTAAATGTAGCATGTTTGGGTTTAATTTTCTTTTTTTTGGGGGGGGGGGTCCGGTTGTGGGGCCTGAACTCTGAGCCTGGGCGCTGTCCCTCAGCTCTTCAGCTCAAGGCTAGTGCTCTACCACTTAAGCCACAGTACCACTTACAGCTTTTTTCTTTTTGCTTATGTGTTGCTGAACCTAGGGCCTCATGCATACAAGGCAAGCACTCTACCACTGAGCCACCTTCCCAGCCCTAGGTTTAATTTTCTTGAAATGAGATCTGTATTGTTTTTGAGGTGCTGGGGATAAAACTCAGGGTTTCACAGATGTTAAGCGAGCTCTCTACCACTGAGACTAGTTTTGGTCAGTTCCCTAAACAGGCTCTTAATTCAAGAGTGTTAGGACCAGAAGTACAAACATTAAGGTGTCTTCCAGAGCTAAGATTACATAAATCCCAAAGTCCAATGCCAAATGAATGATCTTATTGAGAAATGTATTGACTACAACAGATTGTTTTTATTTGCAGTGCCAACAATTCCAGGTTTTTAAAAATCCAGCTTTTATCTAAATGTTTGATAATCATGTATATAAAGACAATGGCTGAGCATTAATCTTAACTCACACCCTTATGGGATAGATGCTGGACTTCTGATTTGCACTACAGCGGGGTGTATGCATCCAAGGTCAGCCTGCCACACTGGCTTCAATAACCCACTATGGAAGAAAGAAGAAGTTGTATATAATCTAGAGGTTTTGACCAATCATCAATATGTCTTTCACTTACCCAAATGAATCACATGGATTGTAACAGCTAAAGCCATGTAGGAGTTGAATTAAGTGCCTATTGAGTTGCCAATTTCCCTCCCAACTCAACTTCAAAAAGGGAGAGAGTAAAGACCAATGACATACATATTTCTCTGCATAGGAAGTATTAGTGTTGCTCCAAAACCTGCATAGGATGGAAAGAGGTAGAAGAAGCTCCAACTCATGGCCAATACCATCCCAGAAGCTGATGAATGGTCACAGCCAAGTTTATATGACCACTTGATGTCAGGAGTAATACAGCAATATATAGGATAGATGTAAAATTGGAATACCAGAATCTTAACCACAGAGTTTTTAAGAAGTGACTACATTTTTATTAATATTTTGGTATTCATATTGGAATTAATATTTGATGTTTTGTGAGAGCTGCCAGAATGAACTTAAAAACTACTGCCACCATCTAAAGTAGCACTGATCATGTGAGGAGCGCAAACTCTTTCCACTCATCATGTTAGCATCCTCCCAAGACTAGGTCCCTGGATCCTCAGTCCTCAAGATATCCTTTAGTGCTGAGTTGCTCTTTAATATGAAGTGGATACTGGAATCATTTCATTTTATCTGCAAAGAAAATTTCTTTGACATCTCGCTGAAGGAATGGGATAGAGGAATAAAGTTTGCAAACATCACATACTTCACTTTGTGTGTGTGTGTGTGTGTGTGTGTGTGTGTGTGTGTGTGTGTGTGTGTGTGTGTGTGTGTGTGTGTGTGTGTGTGTGTGTGTGTTTTCTCCTAGCCCTAGGACTTGTGAGCTCAAGGCCTGGGGGCTGTCTCTGAGCCTTTTTGTTCTCAAGGCTAGCACCCTATCACTTGAGCCACATCACCACTTCCAGATTTTTCTGTGATCAAATGGAGTGACTTTCCTGCCCAGGCTGGCTTTGAACCACAGTCCTCAGATCTGTTTCCTGAATAGCTGAGTAGGATTACAGGCACGAACCACCAATACCCGGACATCCTTAGCTTTAATCCTTTGTAGAACACTACTAGGCACCAATTCCCGACTGATTTACAGTCTGCAATCATTTGCTGAAGCACCTATTTTTCCTTTTGCAATTTGATAGTACCATTGGACAGGACATGAAATGTCTCAAGATCTGAGGTGGGGCAGGTTGAACTCTTTACCACTGCTCAATTTGTCAGTCTGTTGCTTTAGCCCTGACAGGAAGACTTGAACTACTGCCATTTCTAAATTGCACTTCTAAATATTGACTTAATGGTGAGACTTGGATTGTCATAACACAGCTCACTGGAGAAATGAACCTTTCCAGGACTCATCAAGGAGTCTGCACAGTGTCCCATGGGGAATAAAGAATGAAGAGGAGGATTGAAGAAGAAAACTAAAATGAAGTCATGTTAAGAAGCAATGCCATTACATTTCACTTAATCATGTAGACAAATGAGCACATACTGGGCTATTGGCTGAGGCCAGAGGGGACCAAAGTCAAGAGAGAAAGGACAGCAATGACCATTAATCCCAGCAGGAGAAATAGAGGCTACCAGGCACAGCTGGGCAGCTGAGAGCCAACTCTCAGAGGAGCTTTGTCTGAGAAATCCAGTCTTGAAGGACTAGGCATAGTCTAAGAAACAAGAGACTTGTCATCCAGTTTCTACCAGAACTTCAACACATCCAGACCTTGATCTAATCTTCATTTAGGTCACTGAGGAAATTGGAGGAGGCTATCATTTTAGCTCCTTTCCTCCTAATTGTTAGTAGAAGAACTGATAACTGATTTCAGGACAGTTTTATCACATCATATTAGCTGCTGAACTGTGAATCAAAGGAAGTGAATGGCTTTTCTTGCCCTTAGGAGCTGTTTTGGAAGAGCAATGAGATATTTTACATGTGAAATAGCTTTGAGATCTATTAGATACTTGGTGATACATAGTGGTTTGTGATAAATAAAATAGAACGAATTAGATACAGTGGAAGGTGGCCCCTATTTCGTTATGATAATAGTCTCAATGGTATTTAAATTTGTTTTAAGGTTGATCTCTAAGGCCATGTGCCCCATCTAGTGCTTTCCTGTTCTGATACACATATGCTCCTCATGCTTCTGAGAATAACCACAAAGCACAGCTAAGTTTTTTAGCCTTAGTCAATGAGTTCCCCAATAGGCTTCATCCCTCTGTATAAGTCATTAGATTTGCATCTTTCATCTAACATCCAACTCCATAAAAGACAGCCTCCTTTGAGATAAGGAAGCCCCCTGAATGATTCCCTTAGTCAAAACCTTCTCATGTCAGCCTAGGTGACCACTGTGGACACAATCCCAAATGTCCACTGAATGTATCTCTGCTGGTAGAACAAGCCTGTGTCTGTTCTTGCCCATTTCTGACTTAACACAGCCTACGCTTACCTTCCTGAGCTCACCTGTCAGATGCCCGTAGCGGCGCTGAGGCAGATTTCATACCCTCGCCACAGCCGGGCCACAGGACTGCTTACTGTGGTCTCCATCTGTCTATGTTCTGGGCTGGCACACCCTGGCATGCCCTAAGCAACTCTCCAGGTGGCTATCTCCAGACAGCATCCTCCAAACTCCTGCTGAAGGCTCAAACCGTCCATGTGAGCCATCTGTGACTCAGCCTTGGCTTATTCATTCTCTTCACTCTCCCCCATCCCTGCCAGCTACCCTATTCCATAACCCACCATGCCCTCAAGATTTTCTCAGCTGTTGCTGCCCTTTCAGCCAAGCCAGTGAGATCCCATCAGCTGCTGCTTCCTATCTCCTATCAGGCTGCTGTTCGGTTTTTCCTTTCATTTCTTCTAGCCATCCCCCCTCCCCTGACAGCTTTGTCAACAATGATGATCATTAGTATTAGAGCCTTAATAATTAGGGGGAAAGTGCCTGTAGCTATGCACATGGAAAAGTCAAATTGCTTATACCTGTCAAATGAGTAAATCCCAGAAATGGGGGGAGAATGGTAAATTGATTATTCTGTTAGCACTGAGTCCTTCTGATTGAAGGAATTCAATCAGGATGAGAGTATCCCATGAACTTCTCAAAGGAGCCAATACAGTTGCATAGGGTAAGTTTACTACTTACCTCATTACAGTAAGAAAAAGAATTCTACTTCTTAATGACCTCGTGTATACAAGATTTGCATAAGGGACTTCATTAAACAAATTTCCATGACGTGAGTAGTTTGAATTCTCTTTTCCATATTATCTCTCACATATCCAAAATTTTGCCCATGAACCACAGAAAAAAAAACAGGATATATCACAACAGTATTTTTGAACCAGAGGAATCAGGAAATGGTATTATTTCTGATCTGATGTTAGAGACTTCAAAACAAAGATCATTAAAAATGGGCCCATAAGATGTAGTTGTTACATAAAGATCCCATTTTGGGGATCTTTGGTCTTCCAGCAGGACTATCCCACTGCTTTTCCTCACATATTCCATAGTGTTTGGAGATTTGAATGAGTGGAGAAGCTCAGAGGCCAACAAACTCACCTGGCCAGTAGTACATGTAGACCTTCCTTCTGGCCTTGGTCAAAGTGATCCACAGAGGTTCTGAGCCATTCCACCAGAGAGGCATCAGACTGTCTCTATTGACACCAATATCAAATGACTTGTTGGTGCTGGGATCCCACATGTAATTCCCGATCATCTGATGAACTTCACAATGGCGGCCTAGATCAGTGAGAGGGGAAAGCTGTCAGTTCATGGTTGGGTTCCTTTTACTAATTTTCAGATTATAAAAGATATTCTTAGAACAACATGAAATACACCTTTAATTCTTTTTTTTTTGTATTGGATACTTCTTCCTTAGATTAAATCGTAAAAGCCAACAATCCAATCAACCCTCACAGTGCCATTTGGTATGAAGCTAACCTGCCCAGTCTGGACTGTGCTAAACACGGAGGACAGCTTGTACAGTTTAGCCTTCTGTTCCTAGCTTTAGGTCTAAATACAAGTCAGCAAGGAAATTACAGATTCTCACCCCAGACCTCCTTCTCTAAACACTTTCTCCCACGAGCTCAGAAATCCAGCTGTTCTGAAGTTCATTCTCCCCCTTCTTGGATAAGTGCAGTTATTGCTTCAGTACTGAATAATGATAGAACCTATGACATTTGGAACAGGATGGTTTAAAATAAAAAGATTCGCTTTTGCAGAAAAACAATCACCCAAATGGAGTTGCATTGAAACAAGGAGTGGATCTGCTGGACACAGCTTAGTCTCAGAAGAGAAGGCAGAAGTAAAATACCCAAACCCTTGGACCCTTTTGAAACATTAGGCTTCAATTATTTATTATGGAGCAATCTGTTACATCTTTAAAGTAAAAATAACACCAACCTTGGCAAGTACATCAAAAATTGCTGCAATTTTAGTGTGTGTCATTTTGCACCAGAATGAAACCACTTTGCTGGGCTCCCTAACCAGGCTTAATCAAAGGGGCTTTGTTGTTGTGGTTGTTGTTTGTTTACTGCTGTTTCTTCTTGTCTCCACACCTTCCAACACTTCATTTTAAACAACAACAAAAGAAAAACTATGAAATACAATTTGGAAGATTTGGGCACCAAAAATAACATAAGGAAAAAAAATATTATATTTCAAAAGCCAGGCATTCCATGAACCATGGTTTAAGTTTAAAGCCCAAAGAGGTAAACAAAATAGTTCTTACTCAAAGCTGTTAAGACTAGTGTTTTGTTTTTATCTTGGTTGAAGCTTTTCCATGAGTACTACTTAGATTTAACAAATGAAATTAAATTAAAATATCTAACAGTTTCTCTAGTGGTAAAGGAAATTGAATTCACTTTTACTAAACACACACACACACACACACACACACACACATCCCTATCCACTTTGTTCTGTGATTAACACAGAGGTTCAAATCTGAATAAATGATTCCATTCCTCAAGTAGCTTGTGATTTAATACTCACCTGGGCAATTTTCTGCCCCAAAGATATAGGCCACCTAGGGCTAAGGCTAGGAAGGGAATCTGGTTGCAGCTGTAATTTGAGAATCTCACCTACTATATTGCTGAGTGGTTGATCATGTCATTCATGCCCATCTGCACCACCATGTTGCTGAACATAGAATGTTCTAGCTGATGATTTAGTTAGAACATCCTTAGGGCTACACTTCTTTTTGGTCTAACTACATTACCTTATTTTGCCTATGAAAATTTGATCACGTAACACTAAGGGAGCCGCTCTTATAAGTAAAAGTCTTTATCTCTTTCCTTTATTCAAAGTCCTTTATTCAAAGTCTTAGGGAAAAAAAAAACAAAAAAACAACTTTTATCATCCTGATAATGCTGCTTTCCTGACCCTTTCACTCAGCAAGGTAATGCACTGGATACAGTCTCCTGGACAGGCTGCCCTCCTAAGGGCAAGAAATGCATTTCACATGGACCTGGTGTGCACAGAGACTCAGGGAGAGTACAAAAACTGGAAAGAGGTGACTAAAGAGGTCAATGACCAAAGAGCCTCTAAATGAATCACCAGGTAAGGACCAGAAGGCCTAGGGATGACAAGTATGACCATGACAAGGAGAAATACTCAATCCCATCATCATTGTCATACTTGTCCTTGCTGTTCTTGTAGTTGAGTCC
The DNA here is from genome assembly GCF_024711535.1 of Dipodomys merriami. Taxonomy (NCBI): domain Eukaryota; kingdom Metazoa; phylum Chordata; class Mammalia; order Rodentia; family Heteromyidae; genus Dipodomys; species Dipodomys merriami. Next base: position 22,950,965 of record NW_027202493.1, on the reverse strand, counting down.
AGTGTCTCTCCCCAGTGCAAGTTCCCACTGTGAAGATCCCCATCACCTTCAGGGTGACTCCCCTTGAATAAAACACTCCTGACCAGCTTCACCAAGAGCCTTGAATAAAACATTCCTGACCAGCTTCCCCAAGGGCCAGGCATGATTTTTCTTTCTCTGTCCATCGAATCTATAAGGTTACGGTGACTCTTCTTTTTGTTCATTCTTTTTGAACATTTTCCATGTTCACTCCTTCTGTCATTTCTTCCTTTGTTTAGTCTTTGGCTTTCAGCTACAGGGAAGATCTGCTTTCAAATTTGAACTGCTTGGACCATTTTTAGACAAAATAGACAAAGAATCCCCATGTAGTATTGTTTTCACAAGATACCACATCCAAAGAAGTACAAAGCCACCAAAAATAATGGCCAAAAATATACGTATCAGTTGCATGCTGGTGGCTCACACCTGTAACCTTAGCTACTTAGGAGATTGATGTCTAAGAACTGCAGTTCAAAGCTACCCTGGGGAAGAAAAGCTTGTCAGACTGATCTCCCATCAAACACCAAAAAGCCAGAAATGGCGTTGTGAAACTGTCTTCTGCTCCTCTGTTGTTTCCTAGGTTTTAAGAACAGTACCCAAGTCCTGAGTTCAAGCCCCATGACCCCCCGCAAAAAAATGATAAGGATCCTTCTGTAAATTGTAGAACTGTAGATGACTAGTTTGTGTGTGTATTTGTGTGTATGAGTATGTATATGATGAGAGAGAGAGGAAGAGAAAATATTCTGAATTTATAGAGTGGAGCTCTTTCAATAAGAAAGTCACTCAGACTCCTATTTCGAAAGTTGACCTTCAGTTGAAATTATGATGATGTCTTCTTCAAAGGCTAAATAGTAGACACTGCGCCAATCTTCAGAGACATTGTTTGTTCTGGGAAGAGCTTCCTTTCTGGAAGTCAGCAAGAAGACACATATTTCTCATCCTGTCTGTCCAGGATCTTCTCTCTTAGCTGAGCTGGGCTTCTTTCCATTAATATAGTTAGACTGGAAGTCTGTGCGTGTTCTTTAACTCTTTACTTTCCTTGTCTATCTTCTCTTTCTCTCCTCACACTCATTTCCCCCCCCCCTCTCTCTCCCTCTCCCTCCACCCCCTCTCTCACTCTCTTTCTCTCTTTTTCTCCCTTTCTCTCTTTCTTGTTCTCTCTTGCTCTCATTCTTTATATCTTGGGTAAAAGTGGTGGCTAAAAAAATAAACAGAACAAAACAATATACTCATTTCTACAGCCCACTGGCGTTCATTTTCATATTCCTGCCTGGCCCATATCTATTTTGATATGTCTGTAACTCCTCTTAGTCTTTCTCTAGTATGTGCTTTCTAAACAGAGCTCTGCTATGGTTTGGTCATTTGGGACATTTGCTCAAGATGGTAGGAGCAATGTTCCTGACTTCTTCACACCACAGATCTGAACTGGTTTTCAGATCTGATGTAAACAATGTCCACGTCTGTTCTTCCCCTTCAAAGGATGACTTTGTGGGGCTTTCACATCCACATCCACGCTTGTCTTTCTCAGAGAGAGCTCATGAACAGTTCCCACACCTACACCTGCTGTACAAAAGGAATGGGATGTGACATTTCCATGTCATATTCCATAAGGTCTTATCCGAGTGTATTCTGTCAGCACAGCTGCATAAACTGTGAGGTATTATGTGTTTCCACTGCCTCCAAAATGGCTAGCCTTCATAACACAGAAGTAAATAGAGCACATTTCCATTGTGACTGTAATTGAAAAGGCCTTCTCCTGCACCTCATTTAATGAGAGTTTTTTCTTAAGTCTAATCAGATTCATTGGAGTCTGGACAACTGGACTTGACCTGGAGTTTCTCTCTGTGGCCAGCAGAGACCAGTCTGAGCCAGAATTCTATTAAGTTGGTTCAGGGACACTCTCCACCCGTTGGTATCTAACCTCCTTTATATCTTGTCAGTCCTGCCTGCCTTCAGCCACAGTTCCGGTGAGTTGGCCTAGTTACAATTCCCTTTCGCCCTGGTCTTTATTCTTAGTAATTTTTCATCTACTGACCCCCAACCTGCTCTCTGGCTAAGAATCCCCACTCATTCTTGCTGTTCTTACAGTTGAGTCCAATTTCTCTCCCCCATGCAAGATACCACTGTGGGGGTCCCCATCGCCTTCAGAGAGACTTCCCCTTGAATAAAAAACTCCTTACCAGCTCCACCAAGTACCAGGCACAGTTTGTCTTTCTTTATCCATCAGATCTGTAAGGTTACGGTGACTAACTCTTCTTTTTCTCATTCTTTTTGAACATTCAATGTTCATTCCTTCTGTCGTTTCTTTCTTTGTTTAGTCTTTGGTTTTCAGTTCACTCAACACGCATGCTCTGTCTTCAGAGTAGCAGTGTTGGGGGTGGGGATGGGGAGTGTAACCTTTAAAATGTTGGTCCCAGTGGGAGGTAATACAGCCCTTGGAAGGGAGTCATTTAGTTCCCCTCAGACAAGTTAGCTCTAAGACGTCAGCCCACCTGCTTGGCCCCTTCTGTGACAAGACTTCTCCCTTTCTGCCTCTCGACACTAGAGTCCTATCATTTAGAATTTCCAGACTCCAGAATTATGAGTTAAAGAAAGCTTTCTAGAAGTGATCTAGTCCTTAGAGGACCATAAAAATAGCCACACAAACTGAAACCACGGAGAGCTATCTTTATCATCAGTAATATTTTTAAGAAAAGGTTATTGTTCTAGGACCATTTGAATTTGGTCAAGATATTAAAGATTCTCTTCTATCCAGTTAAAACTATATAGGAAAATGAAGAAAATTGTAAAGGGACCATGTGTGAGCATATTTTAATTTAAAACATGAGAAGCATTGAGAATGAAGAGGCATTCTGTCCTAGGAAAGGACTTAGCAAGGAATAGCTTAAACACTGTTTGCTTTCCTCTTCAGGAGCTTCAATAGGTGAACACCACACTGAGATACAGTGACCATGTCTCTGATCAATGAGACACTACAAGTGACTAGCAAGCACATAGCATATACAGCACTGTGCCAATGGACAAAGGGATGATTTGGCAGATGGTGGGAGTTTCATCAGATGACTCAAAACAACTTCCTAAGGATCTGTGAAGATGGTGTACAGTACCCTCCTTATATATCACCATGCTGTATCCTTCACTTCACTCCAAACATCACCTAGGCATTACACATCCTACATCCTCACAAGAAGAGGGCTGAGCACAACACACACACACACACACACACACACACACACACACAGAAAGAGAGAGAGAGAGAGAGAGCACACCAAAGGCCACATTGGCCTTGTAAAATTATGTTGTTCTATTTTATTACTTATTGTTGTTGATCTTTCACTATGCCTAGTTTATAAACTAAAGTATCTCATCAGTATGTATATAGGAAAGTAACATAGTACACTAGGATTTAATTGTGTCTGTAATGACAGACATCACCAGGAGGGGCCACGGCTAGTGAGGGGGCAGAGCCTCTGGGCAAAGCCAGTGTCTGACTCACCCAGCACAACTTGCTGGCTCCTCCCACCTGCTCCAGGCCTGCTAAGCCTTGGATCAGCAATTACCTCAGAGGTCAGCAAAGTAACCCCATGGAAGTGGTTCTGGATCTCCAGAATGCCAAACTTATTCTTATCTCTTGCAATTCACTAGCGCTCCGAAGCATTGCCATAAATACCTCCAAAGGAGGAGATGCTGTCAGAAGAGGAGACGGTAATCTTAGGTTTCCCTTTCCTCTGAAAAGAGTCCAAGTGTTGGAGAAAGAGGCTCCAAAAGTTTGAGTTCTGGGATTGCAGATTAATGCGTGCGATTTAGAGACTGCGTGCATATACATCACCTCAAATTGTCAGGACTCCAAGAAGTCTATATATCCAACCTACAATCAGGCATCCTGAGGATGTTAAGTAAGTCTAACATTCACGCAATTAGTCTCCTCTGACTACGTTTTTTGTGAGTGTTTAGAGAGCCTAAGGATTAGGTTAGATTCTGTTTATATTAGGGAACTTTCCAATCACTACTTTTCATCCAAGAAATGTGGAAGAATTAACAGTGTATGGCTCAAAAGATCTAACTTAATAAATCAAAAATTGTTTGTAGGTCATCTTTGTTGAGAAATAGATTTTATTTTCTTCACTTGTTCACTGACAGATCTTGATATGTTAAAGAAGGGGTTTCAAATGAAACTGGCAAAATCACGTAGAAAGAAAAGTTTCACAATTTACACATCTTTTTTTTGGGGGGGGGGTCCGGTCATGGGGCCTGAACTCTGGGCCTGGGCGCTGTCCCTCAGCTCTTCAGCTCATGGCTAGTGCTCTACCACTTGAGCCACAGTGCCACTTCCGGCTTTTTTTCTTTTTGCTTATGTGGTGCTGAGGAATCGAACCCAGGGCCTCATTCATGCAAGGCAAGTGCTCTACCACTGAGCCACCTTCCCAGCCCACAATTTACACATCTTTAAAAGCAACTACTAATATACGCGGCAGACACAGTCGTGATTAGTGTCTGAGTCACAAATATTGCAAGGCTGAGGTAACAGGCTTTCATTATACTATGAAGTGTAAGGATTGAAGCAACAATAATCCTAAAATTATTTTCTTTAAAAAAAAAAAGTTAAAGATGTCTGTGTGTCTGTGTATCTGTGTGTGTCTGTGTGTCTGTGTATCTGTGTGTGTGTGTGTGTGTGTGTGTGTGTGTGTGAGTGAGTGTGTGTGCATGTGCACCAGTACTAGAACTTGAACTCAGGGTCTGGGCACTGCCCCTTATCTTTTTCTGCTCAAGGCTGGCACTCTACCACTTGAGCCACACCTCTATCCTAACTTTTTGCTGTTTAATTGAAGATGAGAAACTCAGACTTTTCTTCCCTGGGCTGGCTTTGAACTTTGATCCTCAGATCTTAGCCACTTAAGTAGTGAAGATGTGAGCCAACAGTGCCTAGCTAAGGGAGTGAGGGTGGGGTGCAGGAGATTTTTGATAGCAGACATTGTTGCTCCTAGTTTTGAGGTCACTTGACTAAAGAAAATGTACTGTTCACTTTTTCTGCTGTTCCTACTAGCTTGGTACAATTCCTTAACGATTAGAACACAGTAAGAGAAATAAAAACAAAAGTTTTGGAGCTTTGATTGAAACACTCAAAGAAGGACTGAGGGTGACTTAGTAGCAGAGCACTTGCCTAATATGCGTGAGGACCTAGGTATCATCTCTAACACTGAAAGAAAGTAAAAGGAAAAGCTCAAAGAAGTTTCCAGACAATTTGACCTCTCTTCACCTCTGTGCAAAGAGCTGGGAAAATAGCTGCATTAATTACTAAATATTGTTTAATAGTGTTTCTTTAGAGTCGTGCTCTGATTTTTACTGAGTTCTTTTCAGGATATCTCCAAACACGATGGATGTTTGGAGGAAGAGGTTTCTTATTTGGAGAATGGCTATCTCAGCATGTGAAATTCAGCCCACACCTCTCCTCCTGGGCCCCTTCCTTGATAAGTATCCATCTCCAAGTTGGCCCAACCTCCTCTCACCCGAGAGCATCAGGCTGACCAAATTCTTCAGAGGATCAGAGGTGGCAATGGGCAGAAAATAAGTCCCAACCATTCCCATTCCACAATGAATTCTTCCAGGACGGGAGTCCTCACACCAAGACAGAACTTCAAGTGTTCCTCAAGTGCCGGATAGGAGCAAGAAGGAATGGCGGCATTTAATTCAATGAAACAAAAGGCAGAGTTAGGGTTTCAACTCAAGCCACTTTTCCCCATCAAGCTTTTCAATTATTAAAAAACCTGGAAGTGAAATGAACACCAAGACAGGGACACAACTGGTTTTTTCTTGCTCCCTATTGTTTTTAACATATTTAAAATGTACTATGTGATTTTTTTTTGTTTCTTTTGTCTGTTCTTCCCCACGGTGTAAAATGCTTGTTTTCACTGTATTTTATCTTGGTGCCCTGCATCTTGGGTATACATTTTTTCTAATTTGGGGAGGGGAAGGGAAATAACAAAATACTGAAATAAGGATACAGGTTGACCCATTGTAACCATGAGATGTACAAGACACTATGTTGAAAACAAACTTTACAACTTTGGGATGGGAGGGAGGAGCTGGGGAGGTTGGGAGGAAAAGGATGGTAGGGAGAAAACAAAGGAGGAGGTAACAATGCTTGATAGGAAATGTATTCATTACCTTGTTCATGTAACTGTAACCCCTCTGTACAGTATTTCTACAATAAAAAAATTTAAAAACCTGAAATGGATAATGGGGTGGTCTCTAAAAAAATGGAAGCCAGATACCACACTATTACTGGACCACTCATTCATGCTAGGAATTGATAAGAATTCTCAATACCAGTTATTTAGGAGTGAACTCACAGTAAGTTCAATTGCTTGATCTGGTGTGAACAGGCAAAGAATCAAAACTCCTTTTGGTTGGGGGAGGTTGTTGAAGTAAGAAACAAGTAGAAGAAAAAACACCTTATAAACACATAATCTGGAAGATCATTTAGAACTCCAATTACTGCTGCATCATACATATTTTTAAGAAAATTCATTTGTCCATATGATTGGTTTTGTTTATGGCCACTAGACTGTGTAGGGTAGATAGGATACTAGCCTGCCTGAGTTCATGGGAGATGTGCACAAAAAGAAGTAAACCCAGCCTCTCATGATGGGGGAATTAACCAATCAACAATCACCAGCTGCCACCAGGTAGAGAAATGAACTTGAGTAGAAATGTGCTTTGCTTAATGGTTTGTGTTTATCACTCTTCTTGGGTGTTCTTTGTATATAATAAAAGGTGTTGAGAGACAATTTGCCTGAGGGAGAAAAGAGTAACCCAAATGAGCAACTCGTCAATTGGTTAGGTGTGAGAAATATCTTCTTGATGTATTGATAGTTTTCCAGTACAAGCAGTAGACACCATCAGGCAAGAGAAGCTTTTTGAGTTCAAATTAGAAGCATCAGGCAGGCTGAGAGTTGACAAGAATTCAAGCCTATGGGAAAGATGTGGCCTTACTAGCAATCCACTAAGTTTTATTGACCCTTCATTTCCTTATTTGAGAAGTTCTCTTTTTCCTTTTTCTTTTATTTGCAGTGTTGGGGATGGAATCCAGGGCTCTGCACATGCTAAGCATGTGAGCTGCCACTGAGCAATACCTCCAGCTCTGGCTCCTCATTTGAAAAACGAATACCACTATATGTTCTGGGAAGAATAAATGATTTGAGGTAGCTAATACCTTAACACAGCATCTGGGTCATGGTAGATTGGTGCTAAATACACACAAGCACCTAGATTCTCCTCAAAGGACAATCTTATCAAATACGTCCTTTTTGATGGCTCCTGGAGAGGGATATGGCTAGCCCCAAGTATTTCTTACATGGTATTTACACACCATCTTCTGATGCAAACCTTCACATCCCTAGAAAGAAGGGCAAAGCAGCAATACTAATAGAATCTGCTTCTTTCTTTCCAGGACCAAGTAAACTAGAAAGATTGCAGAGCTTGTAGACTGGACTGGGAAATTGACCAAGGCATTCAGAGAGGGGCTAACAAAGAAGTTGCCTAGAGTCTAGGGAATACTTGGCCCATTACTGCCCTCTACTGGTAGTTAAAATAATCTCCACCACTAGCAGCCTTTCCCAAGAGTCCTGACCAGGAGCCCAGCTAGCTGTGTCAGCCCTCATTCCTCCCAACTCTGGTTTCGAGGGCTCCAAAGTATCCACAGGAACCTCTGAGCTAACCATGCCATGACACCAGGAGAAGAAGGACCAAGCTCGTCCTACTTAGTTACTACAGCAAATGAAGCTTCCCTTGAGAAATGAGGACCCATGGCCCTGTCCAGACTTAACTCTGGACTCTCATGTCCTAATTCCACATCTACATTCTTCCACTTCAATAACCCATGCCAAACTGAGCCAAGAAAGGGGCCTTACCACACTGGCACAGTGAAAATTATGCCAGGGTCTTGGCTGGGTGGGTCAGAACTCTGCATTTGTATTCCCCAATATAGACACTGGCCTTGGAAAGAAACTCTGGCTATTGGGGAGGCAGAGGAAGGCAATGGGAAGGAGAGAAGGATCCCGTGGGTGAAAGCCATTGGTGCCTTCTCTCCTCCCAAAATCATTGGCTTTCTTTCACCTACGTCCTTTCTCATTTCCTGGGCTCATCTGCCTGTAACCATCACAAAAAAAATGTTAGCCTGTAGCTAACATCTTCTACCTGCTCTTCCCTCCTCCTTCTGAGTTCATAGTGCCTGGGCTGGACCCTGTGATTGAGGGGCCAATTAGAATCATTGAAAACCATGGCCCTGCCCCTCAACTGTGCATGGCTTCTGAAGACCAGGTCTAACCAGCCTAGTTTGGGTCTGTCTCCAAAGCTCACTTTCCCAAGGAAAATCTCACACATTCATCTATATCAGATGTGCCAGCAGCCTAACTTCAATCTCCTGAAGCTTTGACACAGCTTACAAATTCTTTATTTTATAGCTATTTTCAAGTGTACAAAACCACGATGAATATGATCAACAATACCCTACTCTGGTTTCATATGTCTTTCTCCCCACACTGGCCTGTTGTTGTAAATCCTAGATACATCTTTTTTCTACTCAATGTTTTAAAAAGTTATATTTTTGCTGGGAAGGTGGCTCAGTGGTAGAGTGCTTGTCTCACAGGTATGAGGCCCTGGGTTTGATTCCTCCACACCACATAAACAGAAAAGGCTGGAAGTAGTACTGTGGCTCAAGTGGTAGAGCATTAGCCTTGAGCTGAAGAGCTGAGGGACAGTACCCAGGCCTAGAGGTCAAGCCCCATGCCTGACAAAAACAAAGTTATATTTTTATGTTCTCAATTCACTGGACAAAGGGTTCCAATTCAACATGGCAGTTTATGAGATAATGCATCTCGATCTATATTCACCCTCCTCAGCTTTCTCCCCATCCTCCCTAACTCATTCCTTCAACTTTTCTACTTTCAGAGGATATGCCCTGAATATTATGACTTCATTCTCTCCCTCCCCTTTCTTTCTCTATTGCCTCCCCCTCTTTTCTTGGTATCCCACACACCTCAAGCGTTCATTCCACCTGGTATTCATTTTGTTAGTCTGTGAGTTAGTTGTTCAAAGAAGCTAGACCATTTGAATTCCCCTCTGCACATTTATCCATATACAGATATATAATAGCTCAGTTAATATGTTTCCATCCATGTGCATATCACCCTGTAATCACAAATACATCTGTGCCTACTTCCAACACTGAAGGACTTTGCCATGAAACAAAAACAAGAACAACGAAAAACAAGAGCACACCTTTGCTATCAACTGTCCACAGCATGAATTCCTTAATGTCATCCCACAACATTCTGTGCTCACTTTTCCCAGACCCTCAGAGACAGCGCCTCTACACAGTTATGCTCCTTGGGTCAGCTTTCAAATAAAACCCACATGTTGTCTTTTGTCATGTCCCTCAGTCTCCTATCACCTATAGTGGCTCTCCTCTGTTTTGGAGGATGGAAGGCTGAGATGGAAAGGAATGTTATTCCCAGGTCAGCCCATGCAAAAGGCAGTTAATGAGACCAAATCTTAACAGAAAAAGCTGGACCTAGGAGTATACACCTGCCATTCGAGCTAGGATGGGAAGCATAAATAGGATGATTGCAGTCCCTGCTCACCCTAATTTGAATGCAAGCCCTATTCAATAAAGAAATTAAAACTCAAAAAGGAAGCTGGGCGCTGGTGGCTCACCCCTGTAATCCAAATCTCAGGAGGCTGAGATCTGAGGATCACAATTTGAAGCCAGCCCAGGCAGAAAAGTCTGTGAGACTCTTATCTCCACTAAAAACTACCACTACCACCACCAACCCCCCAAAAAAACAATAAGTGGCTGAAGTAGGAGAGTGCTAGGCTTGAGCAAAAGAAACTCAGGAACAGTAGCCAGGCCCAGAGTTCAAGCCCCAGGATCTACATCAAAAAATATATACATATATAATATAATAAAATAAATTAACACCTCTAAAAGGGCTGAGAGTGTGGCTCAAATGATAGAATATCTGTCTGGCAAGCACAGGGCCCTCAGTATTGTCAAATTTTCTTTTGGTTTAAAAATTCAAAAGTGGTTTTATGAATACAAACATTAAATGCAATGTTAGAGATATAGTATGAACACAGAACAGAGGAGTAACTCTCTGTTAACAATTGTGCCCCAGTTCTGTGAGCTAATCCCAACACTTTGGAGACAGAGGTAGGAGGACGGCAAGTGCAAAGCCAGCCATAGCAACACCTTGTCTTAAACCAAAACAAAAAACAAAAACACACTTGTCACCTGTTGTATAGCCAATGAAATACTTTCCACCAATGACACACACAATTAACAACACTACTGTAGAACCTGGCAGACTAAATACTCATGAGGGGATTTCATAGCAAAGCTCCATCCTGAATAAATGCACATACATGAGATTTTAAAAGATTGCTAGTTGTAATCCTTAGTAGTATTCCTTCTTTCTTGGAGAAAGTAAATGAATATTCCCTCAAGAAATGTTCTCAGATTTCCTACAGACTAAGCTCAACCAAGTATAAGATATAAAAGAATTACCGGATACTCAGAGACATGTCATGAGATACATATGCCTAGTTCTCAGTCAGTGTCTCTTGTTTCCTTCTATAAGTAGTAATTGTCTCTTCTGTAGTGAAGCAACTGCTCAGTTGGCCATCACATTTCCCACCTTTCTGTGAAGGTGGAACCTTGAGCTGAATCTGGCCAATGGAAAAAAGGCAGAGTGTATATCATTTGCATTTCTTGGCCCAGTACCCAATCCTCCCCTAAGGCACACAGGCATCCTCTGTCCCTTGTCTACTAGCAGGATGTTGATGCTCAGAGCATTTATATGACTCTGTGTTCATCAGCCAAGATCCCTGAAGGACCACATGGATCAAGCACACCTCAGTCCACCAACTTGACATTATAAAAGTGAGAAAATGTTCAGTGTTTAGCCATTAAGTTTTGAGAGTTAAGTGTAAAGCTGTACACGTCACCTTTAACGAATCCTATCATTGCGAGTGTCAGCAGACACAATAAACCACATTATGCAACACCAAGGGCTTTACAGTTTGAAATGATGATACCAAGAATGTATAATAGGTCTGGGAAGGTGGCTCAGTAGTAGAGTGCTTGCCTTGCATGCGTAAGGCCCTGGGTTCGATTCCTCAGCACCACATAAGCAGAAAAAGCTGGAAGTGGAGCTATGGCTCAAGTGGTAGAGAGCTAGCCTTGAGCTGAAGAGCTGAGGGGCAGTGCCCAGGCCCGGAGTTCAGGCCCCACGACTGACAAAAAAAAAATGTATAATAAATTTTATAATATGTTAAAAATAAAAGAATCGAGATTAGTGTAGATTGGGAGAGTATCAAAAATAATCAGAAAGGATTTGGAAAGAAACGGAATTTGAGATATTAAAAATCAGACCTTCAGCCGGGCGCTGGTGGCTCACGCCTGTAATCCTAGCTACTCAGGAGGCTGAGATCTGAGGATCGCGGTTCAAAGCCAGCCCGGGCAGGAGAGACCGTGAGACTCCTATCTCCAATAAACCACCAGAAAACCGGAAATGGCGCTGTAGCTCAAGTGGTAGAGCGCTCACCTTGAGCTGAAGAGCTGAGGGACAGTGCCCAGGCCCAGAGTTCAAGCCCCACGGCCGACAAAAAAAAAAAAAAAAAAATCAGACCTTCATTGAAATTAAAATATTGTGATGAACTAAAAAAAAAAAAGTGCAGAAAAAGAAAACACAACTTGGAGAACGCAAATGAAGATTTCACTCAAGGAAAATCCCCAGATTTCCCACAGACTAAGTTAAGCTAACAAATTACTAAACACACAGAGAAATCTGTTCTAAGGCATCGATGGCTAGTTGTCAACCAATGTATTTTCTCCTACTTCTACTGGGAAGCAATATCAGAGAGTGGGGTGGAATAGGGTGTAGTTCAAGTGGTAGAGTGGTTGCCTAGCCTGGTGAAACCTTTGGTTTCATATGTACATGCATGCATGTACATATGTATGAAAATTTGCAGCATAACTTACAAGGAAGGACAAGATCAAGTCTTTTGAGAAAAATGCATCAAGACAAGATGAGACCCATAATACATGTATTACACTTGCTATCGATAAAGGAGGGGAATCAAGAGTAGGCAGCAAAAGCCTGCATTTGAGAAGATATACATTTGTTAAGGAGGTGGGAAGGGAAAGGCCTGGGGGAAAAGGACCTCTATAATTCTAAGGACATTTCAACCAGGTGGATGGAGTCCTCCAGCCAAAGTGACTCCTCAGAGGAAGAGGATCTGTGCTAGACCCTCTCTGGACTTCTTGCCTATGCTCAGTCAGGTTCAGCAAGTCAAGCCATCTTTGTGACCGCCTCCGGCGAGTAGTAATTAACAGTGCTCCCCCAACACAAGATCACCCTAAGACCTCAGACCTCCAAGCCCTCCTTTCTGCCGTAGCCGTGCTGGCTCCTGGCTGTTTTGTCAATATTCTGGAAGCCTCTGCACTGTCGTCCACTCTGTGAGACACACTGGCCTTAGTCACCCACGTGCCAGCACCTCAGTTTCATCCGGCTCTACGCAAAGCTCATCTTACGAGGAAGGCATTTCCAGACGCCCTCTAAAACATGGCACTGTGCTATCATTGTTCATGAGTTTCATCTTTCCCAACTCAATGCATCATAAGATGCATTGCCCCCGCCTTGGATTTTTATTCATTTATTTGTCTATAGCATTGCACAACAGTATCAGAGCAAATAACTACTTTCAGAAGTGTAGAAACTTGGCTCTTCTTGGTTCTCTTCAAGTCCTACAGAAGGCAAATATTTTAGTTATTTATTCATGTATTTATGGCCAGCCTTAGGTTGTGAACCCAAGGCTTCAGACTTTCACATGGCTTTTTTCACTCAAGGCTGGAGCTCTACCCCTTGAGTCACACTTTCATTTCTGGCTTTTTGCTAGTTCATTGGAGATAAGGTTCTCACAGGTTTTCCTGTCCAGGCTGGCTTTGAACCTTGATCCTCAAATCTCAGCCTCCCGAGGAGCTTGGATTACAAGAGTGAGCCACCAGTGCCCAAGGGCAATAGATTATTTTAAAAAGCATGAATGATGACTAGTCATTATGTCTGCAGCAAGCACTCTGAGATGGTTGTCTAACAAATGAATGAAGGAGTCACAATTCATTTAGGAACTGGGGTCCAGCAGTGAACAAGACATTAAACACTTTTCTGAAAGTAAGATTATTGGATACTAGAGTCATAGAAAGTCATTTATAGTACAGTCCAGCTAAGTGTAAAGAAGCAGGTCTGACAGAGCACCATCCCAGAAAAGACTGTAACATGACCATGGCCGGAGAAACCCAAGGGTGCTTTGTTTTTATTCTTGTGTTTATGTTTCAATTCTAGAAGTCAAATCTCAGTTTACATTGCATCTTAAGCCTTTCCTAGTGGTGTCTCCTCAAGAAAATATTATCAAAGGCTGCCTTCAGTGTGGTAAATTCCAAGACTTGGGAGAGCAAACATTCTCCTTAAAATCTCAACCCAATAAGTATTGTCCTGGGTGTATGTTTCAAGCTATAGAACCTGAAGTTCTGTGTGCCACTTGCGTCATAGGTCAGCACAGACTAGAAGCTTCCAGAAAGGAATGCCACTGTCTGGCCACTTTGTGTTTGTTAGTGGTTACTCAACATCACCTCCATGTCTGTGCAAGTAGCATCGCATGGAAGAGGTAGAGCAAGTCAGAGTAAACACTGGTGCCAAATCACGCTGGAGGTCTGAAAAAGTTAGGGAGAGTTTAGCTTGAAAAGACTGAAAAAAATGCCTTGCCCATGGCACAAGGCAAGATCTTTCATAATAAAGGCTTCATACATCCACACGTGGGATTGTCAGTCGCCTGGTCCCATGGAGACAGCTAGAGTTGCATTTTACTTGTGTCTTTTTTGCAATAGAAGCGGTTCGGATTCCCATGGCGCAGTCAGTCTGGCCTTGAGGACACTAGGGGAAGCAGACAGATCGTGGAAGATTGCTAAAGGAACAAAATGAGGGAGGAGGTGACTGAGTACCTGCCATTCTCCCCTGGCTCCCCGCTGGAGTGGCCGCTTGGTCTGAGGCTGCTGTGGGGCTGAGCAGCTAGCTTCCCATGCTGAGTGAGCAGGGCTGAGCTGGGAGGTGGCTTGGCGTTGATGTAATAAACAGTTCCTCATGTTTACACAGGGGATGCCCTCACTTCAATGCCACAGCTCTAAGTGAGAGGTATTCTATTGCACACAGAGGGGGATGGAACCCATTAGATAGCCCTCCACCCCCCAACTTCAACTTTGCTTCTCAGGGAAATTGGGAGTGAAAGATGTGATTTTAAACAGAAATATCTGGCCTAGGTTTCTAGCCAGCCCCCTTCAAATCCCACTTCAAGCCAGGCCACTAGAAGAAGGACGTACATGAAAACTGAATTGAGGTACAAACATGGGCCTGCTTGTGCTATACTAAACCAAGTTCCCAGTTCAGTTCCGTGGAATAGCAGTGGACAGGGCCATGGTATCAGATAGAAACCTTGCCTTTCTGTGCCCATGAGAAAAGGTCAGAAGATTTTCAGTGGAAACAGATGACAAGATAGCAAAAGAGCAGAAACTAAAGACCTTGCAGAAGCATCTGAACTCATTCCATAAAGTCTTTACTCCCTTGGGTATTTTAGAAGAGAAATTGAAGGGCTGGGTATGGTGTGGAAAGCCAGTAATCCTAGCTATTCAAGAGGTGAAAGTACAAGCATCACAGTTTAAGGCTGGCCCCTGGAAAAACTTGAAACTTTGTCTGAAAAATAATTGAAGTAAAAAGGGCTTGAGGCGTGGTTCAGTGGTAGATTGCCTTCTTAGCAAAAAAATGAGGCTTGGAGTACAAACCCCAATATTGATAGGAAGAGAGAGGAGAAGGAAGAGGAGGAGGAGGAAGAAGAGGAGGAGGAGGAAGAGGAGGAGGAAAGAAGAGAGGAAGGGAGGTAGGGAAGGAGAAAGGAAAGGAGGAAGGACAGAAGGAAGGAAGGATGGAAGGAAGGAAGGAAGGAAGGAAGGAAGGAAAGAGGGAGGGAGGGAGGGAGGGAGGGAAGGAGGGAAGGAAGGAAGGAAGGAGGGAGGGAAGAAGGGAGGAGGGAGGGGGGAGGAAGGGAGGGAGAGAGGGAGGGAGAGAGGGAGGGAGGGAAGGAAAGGGAAGGGAAAACTGAATCAAGAATAGGTTCATCTCAAGAAACCAAGTCTGAGTTATCTTCATAACCCAGACCAGACCCATGTTTCTAGCAAGACTCTCCTCTCAGGAATATCAAGAGACAGAGAAGAGCCAGGCCAAAGCTTATGATCCACATGTGAATGTTAGGAAGGGGATGTATAAGAAGGATGAGGATTTGGCAATGAGCTGAGAGAATATAAACTATGGCTACGTAAAATACAAGGCAATCTTATTCTGGCAGATGCACTGACTTTTTATTTCATGTTATTAAAGGTTCATATTCTCCCGATGACCACGAAGCCACCTGGAAGTAAGAGCAGCGTTAAATCAGAAGCCCTTCTACCTCACACCGAGACACCTCAGGGAGCTGACATTTCTGAGGACTTTTCCAGACTTTTGGTGATGAATGGCTTAAACTCCAAAACCTAAAATCTCTTGAGTGAAATGCAAGAAGTGGTTTTAAGACACCAGAATACTGGTACCAGTCACCGGTCTTTGCTGCCTATTTGCCTCTTATCATACCTGCATTTATAAAATACATAATTAGACCGATTTCTGCTTTGTGATCCCAGAACATATCCTGGGTTGAGTATAGACTGGCCATTGGGAAAAGAGGACAAAGAAAATGACAAAGCTGTATTGTAAACCAGGATATTCCAAGGACGCTTGCGCACCCATGTTCACTGCCGCACTATTCACAATAGCCAAAATATGGAGACAACCCAGATGCCCCACAATAGATGAATGGATCCAAAAACTTTGGTACCTATATACAATGGAATTTTACCCAGCTATTAGAAAGGATAAAAATGATGTCATTTGCAGGGAAACAGATAGAACTAGAACAAATCATATTGAGAGAGGTAAGCCAAGATCAGAGAGACAAATGGCACATGTTCTCCCTGATATGTAGAAGTTAGATTTAAAACACAAGATATGACAAATTATACAGGATTCTGAACACTCACATGCAGGGAGACCAAAAGAAGATAGTCTTAGGAGAAAATCATCAAGTGGTAATACCCAAGTACCTCTTCATATGTATATGGAATAAGATACATACTGAAACAAACTTGGAAACAAAGGACTTTTTCTTAATTTCTCTTTTCATTTTCAGATGACTCTATTCTTTACCTCATATATGATGAATACACATGTGCATCTGAGGGAAGGGGGGCACAGAATCAATGGAAAATAGGTGAAAAAGTACAGCAGCAGAGCCCACTGGCTGCACTGGACACTGATGAAAGTGAACCATGCAACTCGTGGGCAGAGATGGGAGGGAGGAACGGGAGAAAATGAGGAAACAGATGATACTATGGAAAAGGAAGGAAATGTGCTTATTACCTCAAGTATGTAAAGGTGTGTGTGTGTGTGTGTGTGTGTGTGTGTGTGTGTGTGTGTGTGTGTGTGTGTATCACCTCTAAAAATGATAGAGCTGTATCTGTGGTGAGCTTTGTCATCTTATTAGAGTTTTCATGTGCTGTCACACTAAAGAGATCATCATCCATTTGACAGGAAGCTGGCATGTAGCTTTCTGCTAAGGGGGACGGTGGGGGGGGAAGGGGGGCCGCAGGCAGAGGTGGGGGGAGGATGGAGCAGAGAATAGCTAAGAAGGAAATTGGATATTTAGGATGTAAAGTTACAAGTAAATCAAACAAAAGGAAAGACCTCTGTTAAGCTGCAGAGAGCTTGAGGCAGGTTGGGGGAGGGGATATGGGCGGAGTCAACCCTCCCCTCATTGGGTGCTGTCCTAGATCCACTCAGACTCCCTGCGCTCCACATGCCTGCTCCATAACCAAGTGTGATTAGACGCAGCTAGCTCAGAGTTGCATCTTGGTGGTCTAGGGCAGGATCCCAGATGTGACTTATCAAAAAACCACTTGTGTTCACACTCCTCAGAACTGTGCAGCCTCCACCATTTGAAATAAGAGGCTGAGTGTCTAAGGTTGAATTCTCTCCTTTGTCCTCAACTCCAGAGGCACTTATTGTTCACATTGTCCATTGAGGCACACAAAGGAGGGTTTAAAAAATAGTTATCCATGAGGCTTCTTAGTCTGGAGGAAGCCTGGAAAGGCAGGGACTCATGCACGCTGGGGATCTGTGTGCAGGCGTGTGCTCTGTGCGTGATACAGCTACAAGATCACTGTCTGTGGGATAAATGCTGAGTTGAATACACAGGACTATGCTGCCCCGAGAATCACTTTCCTGGAATCAGGAAAAGGTAGCATGATGACTTAGAAGAAGCACAGGATTTCATACTTGCCACAGTTCTTTCACTGATTGAATATCTTCCAGCCTTGTTTCCCTCATTGGTGACTTGACTATTGTGACTGCCGTACAGGCCTTTGGGAGGGTTACGTGTGAATGTGCCTCACACTGAGCATGGAACAAAGTGTGGTAGACATTTGGGAAGTGAACTTTCTGCTCCCTGCTTGACTGAAGCTGGCTTCATGTAACAAAGGAAGACAGTAGGACTGTTGCAGAAATATAGACCATCCATTGTCTTCTCATTCTGTCAGCCAGCCAGAGGTGGTGTGGTAAAACGCAGGGACACAGTGACAGAGTTCTCTGTTCTGAACCCAGTTCACTCACCTCCTGGCAAATGATCTCAAAAGGTACTTAACCTCTCAAGAGTTAAATTCGCCCATCTGTAAAATATCTTCACACAGATCCTAGGAAGATCTCCCATAGCTGCTAAGAAGATTATATAGATCAACTGAAGGCATCAAGATTAGAAAGGAAGAAGTTGTTACTTGGAGGAAATAGGTTTGTGTATATTCTTGTATTTAGGCAATCCTAAGAAATCCATTAAAATATTAGAGTTAATTAAAAATTAAGGTAACAAAACACAAGATAATCAGTTGTGTTTTACATACTGTAAAAATGACATTAGAAAACTTGTTCCGTTCATAACTCTAAGAAGAAAATATTTGGAATTATTTAATAAAATGCAAGAATTATGCATGGAAATTAAAACTGAGATGAACCGAATGACATCCCATATGCAAGGATCGGAAGAGTTAATATCATTAAGATAGTAATGTTTCTCCTAAACTACAGATTCAACACAATCCCTACCAAAATTTCAGCTCTTTTGCATAAATCAAAGAGCTTATGCTAAATTTCCTCTGAGGATATCATCAACTCAGCATAGCCAAAGCAATCTCACAGAAAAATAAGTTGGGGAACTCATATGTCCTAATTTCAATACTCACTACAGAACTGTATTATTCATGACAATACAATTCTTGCACAAGAAAAGGAAAAATATATACATGGACACATTATCTATATCTATATGAGAACATAAAGCAGTGGAATAAAATTGAGAACCCAAGAAGAAACTAACATTTATATATGCAGTTGAAATAGATAAGTATGTATGTTTTCATCCATGGAAATAGAATAGTATTTTGAACAAATGGTGCTGTGATACTACATCACACTATACACAAACACACACACACACACACACACACACACACACACACACACACACACACCTCCTAAAAGTCTGAAACTTTTAGAAGAAAACTATGGATAAGTTTTTAGGATGATGAGTTAGGCAATTATTTCTCAGATATGACAGACACAGTGCAAGTGCTAATAGAACAAAATGATAAATAGACTTCAGTAACATTAAGTGCTTTGGTATTTCCAGATACTCCATCAAGAAAGTCAAAAGACTAACCACAGCCCAGATTCCAAATCATATATCGCATTAAGAATTTAAACTTAGAATATCTAAAGAACTCCTACAAGAGGCTGGGAATGGCTTAGTGATAGAGTGCTTGCCTAGCACACATGAAACCTTGGTTCCATTCCTCATTCCCTTCCACATGAACAGAAAAAGCCAGAAGTGGTGCTGAGGTTCAAGTGGTAGAGCATTCGCCTTGAACAAAAGAAGCTCAGGACAGCACCCAGACCCTGAGTTCAAGCCCCACAACCGACCAACAATAAAAAATCCATTTTAAAAACAAGCAAAAGGGTTTTTAAAGAGACCTTTCTCCAAAGAAGTTACCAGCTTGCCAGAAAACACATGGAAAGATTGTGAACACCATTTGTCATTAGGGAAACACAAACACAAACCACAGTAAAATGTCACTACACATCTCACTAGAGAGGTTAATGTTTCCATTGTGGTGACATATACATACAGTTACCAGGTTCACCACGTGAGGTACACATTTTAGTGACTTTGTATATTCCCACTGCCGTTTCAGCATGCTTGCTGACCACTTCCAGAACATTTTATTACCCCACCCCAAACTCTGTGAGCCCACAAAATGCCAGCTCTCCATCCAGTCTCCCCCGTAATCCTGGCACTCAGAGCTCTCCCTTTGGCCTCTGTGAATTTGACCATTCTAGGCAATTGCATATAAATAGAGTCATACAGTATCTGTTTGATACAAAATGTCTGGCTTGTTTCACCTAGCAAAATGTTTTCCAGAATCAGTCATAGGTATTTGTAGATATGAGATACGTAAAATGTATTTCTTATGTGCCCAGTTTGTGAACTTGGATCTAATTTATACACAGAGTGATTCATTGACATTACCTTCAGACCAGCTGGAATTCTTATCTGATCCTGAGATGTTTTTCTAATTCTCCAAATCCAATCAGTGCCCCAGTTTCCTCTCCACGGGGGTCTAGCAAATTCTTTACCTCGGGTTTGTTCTGGCACTGGGGACTTAAACTCGAAGCCTTTTCATCCTAGATTGAAGCAGCCAATCTCTTGATCCTCAAACCTACACTGCTTAGAGCTGGGAGAGTAATGGTGTTAAGACCAGATCTGGTCTGAATTTTTCCCATCTCTGTCCCTTGGCTTGTGTTTTGTGATCCACCTGCAAGGTCTTTCCCTCAGGTTTCAATCTGTTCAAATCCTCCTGGACTTACCGAAACTCAGCAAACCTTCCCCACACACCAGACTCTCAGAAATTATCTCTGCTTCCCCTGTGTCTTTTGGTCATATTTTTTCAACATATATTTAATTATTCCAACTTAATCCAAAACTTGTCTGAAATAGAGACTATGTCCTCATTATATTGGCAATCATGCTTACATAGTAGATGGCCAGTACAACCTTCAAGGGGTTAAATTTATAAACGAATCAACTGTATCAACACATCTCCACTCTATATGGTGATGGAATTAACTAGCAATATCTATGGCTCAGAAAGAAAATGATAATGGCATGAACAAATAAATAAAGTAAAACATTCATCAACTCTGCAAATCTATTGGTCAAAGCCTCCTGCAAGAAGGACGTCTTACTTTGGATTCAAAGAGCAAGGTATGTGGTAAGAAGCTGGCTGGCTTGGGCTGTTTGGGGGCAGAAGGAGGAGATGGCTCCTGAGGTAATAGGTAGTATCAGCAAAGGGTAGTACTGAGGGCTCTAGGAAGGCCTCCAATAGAAACAGAGGAGGGAGCAGGAGAGGGAGAGGTCATTATTAAAGTCTAGTCCTATTGGGAATTTCACATCTGGCCTTGGATGAAGGTTAAGAATAAGGCTGATGGCCACTGCAAATCCACTGCTGGGGTGGATTTTCAAAACACAGAATACAAAAGAGTAAAAGAACAGGTGGTTGGGAATTGGGTAAATTAAGTCACATTTGCTTTCGTTACATCCTTCCAGCTTTTAGCAAGATGTTAGGACACAGATTGGGAGTGAGTTCTCATCTGTTCCATTGGAACTTGGTGAGGTTATGTAAGGAGTGAGAGAAATTACAGCCCAGCTTTCAGCTATTATTATTATCCATCGCACGAGGAGGGAGGGACGGGGGGCTAAGAACACTATTTACAACCTTCTAGGCGGTGGTTCCATCTCTTCCCTGACCTCCTTCTTTTGTTGTTCTGGTCCTGGGGTTTGAACTCAGGGCCTGGGCACTGTCTCTAAGTTTTTGTGCTCAAGGCTAGTGCTCTACCACTTTGAGCCACAGCATCATTTCTGGTTATTGGGTAGTTAACTGGAGATAAAAATTTCATGGACTTTCTTACCCAGGCTGTGATCTTCAGACCTCACCCTCCTGAGTAGCTAGGATTATAGGCATGAGCCACTGGTGCCCAGCTCTGACCAGACCTTTGATGAAATCTACACAATACACACACACACACACACACACACACACACACACACACACACACACACTGCTTTGAATTTCATCTCCATTTGTACTTGCATATTCTGGGAGCTGTGTATGGAAATGAGAAAAGAGGCAGAGCAAAAGTTGAGAGCTTAAGTGAAGGAGCCAGTCTGTCAAACAGATTAGAAACTCTGGGAAAGAATTCTTGGGCATCATACCTGCTCACAGAGGCAGACCTAAGCTAGCTCTTGGATCTGAATCTCAGACCTGGGTGTCAGGTTTTTCTCAATGAGAAAAATACATTAGCATGCCCAAAGTATTTTCTGCTTTTTACATTTTGTAATTCTGGATGTCTTTGGGGGCAACTGGACAGGAGTAGAATGGATTGTATTATGTATTCCCAAGCTCATTCCTGTAGTTTGAGTGTCATATATTACACAGACAAATGCATGGAACAATGGACTATGAGAGTTCCCCACAGATATGTTCAGAAAAGGATATCATGGTTTGGGGGAAGGCCAACTGCAGGGGAAAGGGCCAGACTGGGAGTAACTGCAAACTGACAGCTGATCCACCCACAGCATCCAGCAAAAACCAGGGAGACCCTGGAGTGGTAGAAAGTTTGAGATGACAGACAGAACACTGGGCTGGTGTTGCTTTGGGTCCTAGGGAAGAGAAGGATAGCCACTGTGAAGATGTGAGAGAGAATCTAAAGGTCTAGGGAGTGTGACCAGAGGAATACAGAATCCAGTGTCAAAACAGATGAGTGCACTGGATTGTTTAGTAGAAGAAAATAAAAAGGATAATTTCAACCCACAGAGTTGGGCCTCAGCAACAAAACTGCAGAATCTATTTAGAAAAATACATAATTTAAACCTTCCTCCAAGAGGTCAGATAGATGTCTAGTGACTGGCACCAAGCCAGGAAAATGTAACCAACCAATCAAAGCTTTTGAACAAGCTTAAGATTCAGATATGGCCATTTCCCATCCCCTTCTGATGTCTTTGAAGGAGCTGAGCCAATACCAGGGTAGTTACTATGTAGACTCGTCTAGCCTGCCAGGGTAGCTCCAGAAGCCCATTGGAAGATGGAAGCCCTTCAGAGGCTGCACACAAGATGGAGTTTTGTAGATTCTCTTTCTCTTCAGAAGGGTGGTAGTGGTGTCCAAGGGCTGATGGCAGTCTTAGCCACGCTCTCCTGAGCTCTGTCTTGTTGCTGTTCAGCAGTCTTCAATACAGACCAACTAAGACACAAAACGTTTCTGTATCCCCACTAGGCAGAGAAACATCTTTTTCAAAAGCTATTATTTTTCTCAGTTGTGGGGCTTGAACTCAGGGCCTGACTGCTGTCCCTGAACATTTATGCCCAAAGCTAGTGCTCTACCACTTTGAACCACAGTGCCACTTCCAGTTTTCTGGTGGTTAATTAGAGATAAAAGTCCTGTGGGCTTCCTTGCCTGGGCTGGCTTCGAACCAGCCTACAAAGCACAAGGCCTTGAGTTCAAACCCAGAACTGCTTTCCCCACCCCAAGTCTGCTTTGGATATAGATATGTTTTCAATTTAATATTTCAGACTGTTCCAAAAGACAGATATTGTTCAAAAAAGATATTGTTCAAACAGTCACCAAGATTCCTAATTTTGTATGCGTTTTTAAAGGCATATTTGCTTGCCTCCAATTGGCATAAATCTTCTGCTGGGTCTTGATGCCTCTGAACCAGGGAATGTCAGGAGCTGCTCAGTGCTTCTTGTCTTATAGCAAAGTCTGGCTACCCAGAGGGTGGAAGAGAGGCTGCCTCTGCTGACCTCAAGCTCACACCTTTCTCTTTGCTAAACTCAGTGATAGGGTATCTTGCAGGCCATCTACTTTTGATAGGAGAAAAACAACCCCCAGCGAAGTAAGAGGGTGTCCACGTTCACATAGCACTTCTGAAGAGTCATCCTTTGCCATTTTTTCATTAGTCTGAGTTGCAAGGGTAGAGGGAGGGATGAAGAGACTGGGCAGCCCATCCCACGCCAGACCCACAGATTGCAGAACATAGTAGCGGAGGTTTGCCTCCCAAACCGGTTATTTGTTGAAGGATTTTGCCTTCAATCATGAAATCCAAAGCTTAACATATTTATATACAGATAAAGCTTTCAGGGAAAACTACATGTGCTATACAGTATGCCTGCTTAACTTCTTTGATTTGATTTGTAGAATCTCAAAGAAGAAGCTGAGGCCCAGAAGCTTCTTGGGCAAACTCAATGCATGTCTTGATCACCACATCTAGAAACATGGGGATCAGACCTGCACTCCCCCCATCAACCTTCTTCAGGCCACAGTCCTTGTCCTGTACCACTGGCATCTTTGTGGGGTCAAATGTGAGAAGTAGGTCACCCTAACAAATGATCCTCCCGGATAAGAGATAAAGTCATGGGAAGGGGGGGAGAGGGCTTTTGCTTATTCTCCCCTTCTGCTTCCTCCTAACAATCCCCTCACAACTGGATCCTCAATACCCGGTGCATCTCCAGCACACATGTCACACTCTCTAGGGAAAAATTAACCCCCAGCTTCCCCCTATCCAGTCCAATCATGCATTTTAAAGCAACAAGAACTCAGGACTAGAAAGACAGTATCACTTATGCAAAGTCCTAGCTGATCATGATATAATCAGGTTCCCTGCTTCCTCATCTCAGGTCCTTTCTAGTTCACCAGTGAACACCGACTATGCACTCTGGGATTTGTGGACAAAGTTACCTATCACCAAAGTGGGACCTGCCTGGCCCAACCCACTGATGACCCACAAAGCACAGGTTGGGTCACTTTGTGGCAGACACTTGTTTATGTTCTCAAATGACCCCACACACCCTGCCTTAGACTAAGCAAGCACAGGAGCACTTCCTCCCGAAGACACTGAGGGAAATGGCTTCCTCCAAGAATGAACTATGTGCAGTATTCCGAGCCACAAATCCATTTATGATATTGTATCACTTCTTCAAGACTCAGGCTGGTGGATTGTTTTTCTTCTTGGGCTGAAGACAGGAGTTGATTAAGATCAAGCAAAGTCTCCAGCCAGAGCCAAGTGCTTAACACAAGACGTGCAGGAAGCCCTGACCTGCCCCAAGTCCCCACCTGGCTGAACTGTGGACACAATAGTTGTATTCACAGAAGGGGACGCCGAAACCTGAGTAGGTGTTGTTTAAAGAGTCTGAAAGAAATGTTCACGTGCTGAGTCAGGCTCCCTCCAAATTAATTTTAAATGGCTTTAACCCATTTTTGGCACAGCATCCATGAGGAAGCAGGTTCTGAGAGCAGTAGGGTCCAAGCTAATTCCCAGAAGCTTTGGAAAGAGTAGGATGAAATTGGCCATAGTGGGTAGACTGCAAGGGCTCTGTGTGGAAGAACTTTCTGGAAAGGGGTTCACTGTTACAGTAATGAAAAACTTTCACCACGTTTTAAAGCTTTACCTTCTACTTTAACCACTATTTCCTTTAGGGACCAAGCGCCTAGAAGTAAAATTCCATATAATAAGAATTCCTCATCACCGCGGAAGCCAAAAGCAACATACTTTTTGAACAGTGGCACTTCAGTGGGGAGAAGTTGGTTGATGGGAGTTTCAATAATGATGTGCCCAAAGACTTGGTTTTTCTAGATGTTTCAGCACATCTTTTTTTCCCTCAGAGCGTGCTGGTTTGAGCTCTTTATGACTTCTATTGCCTTAGACATCACCAACCAGCTTGTTTCTTCAGGCAGCTTCATCAAGGCTCATTACAGAGACTGTGGTTTTTAAGTAGGAATGTGGATGTTATTAGGCGTACTAGGAAAATAA
Source organism: Dipodomys merriami (assembly GCF_024711535.1). NCBI lineage: Eukaryota > Metazoa > Chordata > Mammalia > Rodentia > Heteromyidae > Dipodomys > Dipodomys merriami. The sequence goes on along the minus strand of NW_027202493.1, from coordinate 22,925,843 downwards.
GTGACAAAATTTAAGTAAGGTATAACTCAAATGGTAGCACACCAGCCGAACAAAAAAAAGCCAAATAACTTTGAGGGCCCAAGTTCAAGTCCTGATACAGACAGAAAAATAAGATGAGGCAGACCACCAGAAGGAAGCAAGGAAGGTGGGGGGGGGGGTCAATGAACTAAGAGGAAATGGAGAATAGGGATTGAGTCTCAGAACCCAACAAGGAAATCAAAATGGAGGAGTCTAAACTGTACCCTATGCTGACCATGGGCAAGGATATGGAAGTTGAGGATGGACTGCAGACCATTAGAAGGTCACCTATGAAAGCAGTGCAAATTGGAATTGGTACCCAAGAGAAGGGAAGAGAGGATGTATGCATTCCAAACACAGCTCATTTATTGGAGCCTAAGGAAGCTGACATTCAGGGTGAATGTCTCTATATGTCAGTGCTGATTTGGAAGACTGAGAGGAGAAGGAACCAGAAACGCTGTCTCTCTCCTCTCTGGCGCTGTGGGTGAGTAGAGGCTTGTGGAGCCTGAATTCCACAGAAGGTCTGAGAATGTGGGTTTATTTTCAACATGTGAGCATTCAAGTCTTTTCCACGTTGATTTCCTTTGCTTCTAGGGATGGCTGGTTTTCATTTAAGTCCGACATTTTCTTTAAAGTGAGAGGAAAGCATACCTTTCCCCCTTGCAGTCTGTGACGTCAGACTAATATCTGGTAAGAACTTGTGTCACACGTAATTTCTGAACATGAAATGGGAAATGCACTGGCACAAACAGGAATTCTAAGCCATTCACATCCTGGTGTTTGCTTTGAAACTCACAGAGGATTAATGAAGAGCCATTATTTCTTAGGCTGCCTCCTGAGCCGGTTCTGGAAGATGTCTGGCCTGGGTCTCAGTCCCATGCATGACTTCCTAGCTGCCTCGAGACTCAGGGCCAAGGCCCTGCTCTAGGGCTGAAAACCTGGCCTCTGAAGCTGGTCCTCCTGTCTCAGTTGTTGCTGGCATTCTGAGTGCTCAGAAGCAAACATACAACCTCATAGCACTTTACTTACTAATTTTAAGTGTTAAGATGATAATACATACCAAATTTCAGCATATTTTCATGTCCTGTAGATTGGGGCAGTAAAGAGACAATTCTACACTGTAGCCAGGTACCAGCAGCCATGCCTGTAATTCTAGCTACTAAGAAAGCTGAGACCTGAGAATCATGACTGAAAGCTAACACAGGCAGGAAAGTCAGTGAGATTCTTATCTCCAATTATCTATCAAAAAACCGAAGTGGAGGTGTGGCTCAAGTGATAAAATGACAAAAGAACTAAAGAATCAACATTCAGGCTCTGAGTTCAAGGCCCAGTACTGGCACAAACAGAAAACAAAGCTCTACAACGGCTTCCCTGCTACTTGGGGCATTTCTGGGTCACTTTCTCCAATTTCTTAGCAAGAAATATGCAAGAATTACAAACAAATGTTGCCATCAGCCTTAGCAAAACAAAACTAATTTATGCTGCCTTAAAACATATGTAGTATGTTCTCTTAACCATGATCTGGATTGAATAAATCATTATTTTCCTTCCAATGTAGGTTCATCCTCAAAAAGAGACTAGTTTTTCACAAAGGTCCACAGTAAGATAAAGTAAGACAGCATTTCAATGGCATTTAAACTATTGTTGTATACCAACTAACCTTAAGTTTATTTACAAACAGCTCTTCAGAAAGCTTATGCGTTAAAAAAAAATAGCTAGTGATTTCATGCTCATGGCTACCCTAGCTCAGATCCCATCTTCAAAATGCTTCCTCATGCTACTCCAACTGGAAGGTCATTCTCCTTTCCTCTGTTTTCTATAGTGTATTAGGCAACTATTATTTGCTTGAGTTAGCTTGGGTTGCCATAACAAACAACCACAGGTTGAATGACTTAAACAACAGAAATTTTGTTTTCAGCATCTGGAAGCTAAAAGTCCAAGGTGAATGTGTTGACTGACTTAGTTTCTTCTGAGGCCTCTCTTCTTGGTTAGCAGATGGCCTCTTCTTACTGTGTTATAACTCAAAACTTGGCCTTTCTCTGGGCACAGATAACCCTGGAGTCTCTTCTTTCCTTCTACAAACAGTTATATTGGAATAAAGTCCACTGTAACAACCTTATATGAATCTTCTCTTTAAAGATCTTATCTACAAGTACAGCTACATCCTGACTAGGTATTGAAAATGTCAACTAGAGATGGGGAAGAGCGCAAGGCACAATTCTGCTCCTCACACCTTGTCATTCTTTTTTTTGGGGGGGGGGTCCGGTTGTGGGGCTTGAACTCTGGGCCTGGGCGCTGTCCCTCAGCTCTTCAGCTCAAGGCTAGCACTCTACCACTTAAGCCACAGTGCTACTTCCGGCTTTTTTCTTTTTGCTTATGTGGTGCTGAGGAATCGAACCCAGGGCCTCAGGCATGCAAGGCAAGCGCTCTACCACTGAGCCACCTTCCCAGCCCTTGTCATTCATTTTAACTTATTACTGAGTACCCGTTCTCTGAGAGTCTTTCTCCCTTAACTTGAATGTAAACTCCTTGGGTAAAAAGGTGAGCTTTCAAAATTTAAACCATTTTACTGGCTTGAAATCAGTGCTCCCAGCAATTAATTGTTGGATTGACATTCTTGATCAAATTCATGGAATTTTTTTTTAATACAGCAAACACTTTATTTTTGTGCTGGTACTGGGGCTTGAACTCAGGGTCTGGGCACTGTCCCTGAGAAGTTTTGCTCAAGGCTGGCTCTCTACCACTTGAGCCACAGCTCCACTTCTGTCTTTTTGTGGTTATTTGGAGATAAGAATCTCAGAGTTTTCTTGCCTGGGCTGGCTTTGAACCGTGAGCCTCAAATCTCAGCCTCCTGAGTAGATAGGATTACAGTCATGAGCTACCAGTTCCTAGCTTTATAAACACATTTTTGAAAACCAAACAATTCTGCCATAGTGTATTCATGTCAGTGACTGGGCTAGAGGTTTTCCAAGACTCCTTACAAATATGACTGCTGAATTTCTCACCACTCAACCACATGACTTCCCTATGAAATTCTCCTTCTCTAAGGAGTTTTAGACATTTGCTTAATTTCTACACAATGGCCTCTCAGAGTAGTGTGTTTGTCTGTTGCTATAGAAAAATATCTAAGGCTGGGTAACTTCATAAAGAAAAGTGGCACATTTCTGGAAGCTGAAAGTCCCAGATTAAGTAATTCTTTTGGTTTGGTCTTGGGCAAAGGCTTGATGGCAGAAAGTTGTCATGGTGGAATGCGTGTGGAAGGAAGAAATCACAGCCTGAAACAGGAAGCCAGAGAGAATTCAGGCTCACTCTCCTAAGAAGTTAGCAGCCCTATGAGAGTTGTTTTTATTTGGGCTGAGCCCCCAATGACCTAAAGACCTCCCACTAGGACCCACACTGTTTCTCAACATCAAGGACCAATCCTGTAATACATGGATTCTTGAGGCACAAACCACATCTAACCTATAAGAAAGAGCAAGAAGTCCTACCTAACATTCGTAATTCTCTAACTTTTTTTTTGGTGGTCATAGGGCTTGAACTCAGAGCCTGGACACTGTCCCTGAGCTCTATTGCTCAAGGCTAGCAATCTACCACTTTGAGTTGCAGCAAGACTTCTGGCTTACTGGTAGTGAATTGGAGATTAAAAAATATCTCACAGACTAACACATTTATAAGATTATTTCTTTGTTGCTTTGTATGTCCCTCCCTCACTGTATTTGATGTCGGTATAATTTATGGAGGGGAAGGGGAAAAACAAATTGTTTAAATAGGGATTCAGGTGGACCCATTGCAACAATGAGATGTACAAGTCATTATGTTGAAAACGAACTTTACAACTTTCCTGAGGGGGGGGCCGGGGGGCGGGGAGGATGGGAAGGGATGGGAAGGGGAAACAAAGGAGGAGGCTACAATGTTTGATAAGAAATGTACTCATTATCTTGTCCATGTAATTGTAACTCCTCTGTACAGTATTTTCACAATTAAAAAAAAAGAAAATACACACACTAAAAAATAAATAAATAAACATAAGAACTTGTTAAATGAAAAAAAAAAATCTCACAGACTTTCCTGCCTGCTCTGGCTTCCAGCTGGGATCCTCAGATCTCAGCCTCCTGAATAGCTAGGATTACAGGCGTGAGCCACCAGCACCTGGAAGCATTTGTAATTTTCTCTGCATTGCTTACTTTATGTCTGCATCTGACAGACCCTGCAACCTCTGCCTGATTCAGATCTTGCAGTTCATCTCACTTTATTTTACAGCTGAGGAAACAGAGGCCAAATGCAAGACAAAGGCCTGCTGAAGTCTTTCCTGCAAAGACCGATGCCCAAGTAAGTTGTGTGGACTCCAAGCACCTCCCCACCCAGTAACCTGATGATGTAAAGAGGAAGAATATCAAGGGCTTTATGTCTTTCATACAATACTTCATATAATGAAGTGAGATGGTAATGCATTCTCTTGTGCATGACGAGAAATCCTAAAACAGCCTCTCTCTTTTAGAACCCAAAAGATCTGGATGGTTCATAAAATGCTCAAATGTTTAAACCAATAGTTTAAGTATCATTCTCAATGGAATTATAGTTTTTTTACTTAAGAAAAAAATCATTTTTCAACATCAGGTGGAAAATAAGCAGGGTGATTGAAGAAAACAGTTCAAATTGATCGCTGAGTCAGGTCTAGGACAGCAGAAGTGAGGTAACTTCCAAAGCCTCCAAATTCTGCCCCTGAATTGTGTATTTGCTCAGCAGATATACACAAATCACACCCGAAGACATTTGTACATAAACATGAGCATTGCTAGACAGGTCTTGTATGTAGTATTGCTTCTACAAAAAGTGGAAAGGTCAACTTGTATCCCAAACAGAACTTTCGAATCACATCATATATTTTGCATTTACAAGATCTACAGAAATAATGTGTATGGAGATTTTTATAGCCAGTCTCAGTTTGAAAGTAAGGGTGAAATTCAATGGAGCTGGACCTTCTCCCCATCAGAAGGCCAGAAATGAAAACACCCATTGCCTGAAAAGTAAGTGTGTCTCAGTGTGGCAGAGGCTTTGTGCCAGTGTTGGGAATGTGGATCTGACAAACAAAAGACCATGTCACTGACTGGGAGCCTCTGTGGAGCTTATAAGGGTCCTCCCCCACCCCGTCTTGTTTTGTTTTGTTTTAATTTACTAGAGTCTTTCTAAAATAGATTTTGTTCATTTTCCACTGTTATTGAGAAAGCTGCACGTGGCAGTTTATGAATTGTGTCTCCCAGCAAGGCCCTGGAGGACAAGCGGAGAGGGGGTAATCCATGTGTGTGAAACTTGCTGTAAAGAGCTGAAGTCAGGCTGGACCATACAATAACTTCTATGTGTGGCCTAGCAGCCTACAAACTGCTTCCCTGCAAGGGAGAGGCATGCCAAGCAAGGACCAGAGACGCTTTTGTTAATTCTGTTTATCTTAGATACTGGGAGTTTTTTGTCTGTTGGGGAACAATAAATAAATAATATATGTGATGTTTGTGTGCATTCTGCCTTTTTACCCCCCTCTTCCTCCAAGAGCAACACAACTATCTCTTCCTGTAATGTTGAACATCAGTTAAGAACATTTTTATGTGTACCTGTCTACAGTACCCATACATGAAGTAAGAGATTTCAGAATTCTCATCTTTTTTTTTCCTGTTCCTATCATCTATTAGGCTCTCCTTGTGCTCAGAGCACACAGGTGAAGAGATCAGTCTATTTTTTCAGACTCTTTTAGCTTTGGTGTTCTGGAGCTATCTGTAATGAGATACCAGAGTTCTCATGCCTGATTTGCTAACATAATTGACAAAGTTCTCCCTGGCCTCAGAACACATAGTTAAGGCCTGCATAACCCTCAATAACAGTGAACTGGAATAGCCTTGCTAAACTGGATACCTTGCTAAATTCTTTGAGTCTCCTGCTGGCTCTTATAAAGGTGAGTGAAAAGCACACCAAAAGCTGGGAATCCCATTGTGTGGGCCACACAATGTGCATATATAATTGCACAGAGAAGGGGCAGGCTGGAGGACCAGGCTGGAGGCTTGTGGTTCCAGTTGCAGTAATTCCAGGTGAAGGGCATTCCTAGGCAAGTCCACTTACCCCAAAGCATGTAGCATGGTTAGCTGGACTTTCCTTTGTTTTGTTAGAGGACTTTTTGTTGTTGTTATTGTTTGTTTTTTGTTGTTATTGTTTGGTTTTTGTCAGTCCTGGGGCTTGAACTCAGAGCCTGTTGTTAGTTTTTGTCTGATTGCTCTTTATAGAGGTTAGAAGTGAAAATAGGGAACCTGAACTACACAGTACTTTTCATCTCTACATCATTTTGCTGAACTCCAAAATAAGCAAAAGAAGGGAAAACAGCATTACTGAATGAACACCAAAGGGTGTGGCCTAAAATTCCTCTCCTGGCCCTCCAGGAAGGAGCCTCCTATCTGAGGACTCCCATGAGAAACCGTAACAGTCCACTACATTGAAAAACCAAGGAGCACCACTCCAAGACAATAGGGGAACACAGAAGAAAGAGACACGGGAAATTTGATGTGATCACGTGGACACTGGTCCATGTTTTATACTTGAAGCTACACAACATAGAGTTAGCCAGGATTTGTCACTTGTCAACAATCACTTGCAAAAGCATCAGCAATCATCCATTGCTATAGTTCTCTCTTCTCCATACTAAGAATCTGAAAGAGGACCTTGTGAGAAATATTGGGAAACAATACAACTGGAGTACGTGGGGGGCGGGGGGGGGGGGGGCGGGCCTGTTTTAGAGTCCTGAGGAATTATGGAAACCGAAACAGGTAAATCTCCCATGCTAGTTTGTCTCCCATGTTCCCTGCTTGGTTCTAGCCTCAACTCCAAGAAGCGGGGCCAGTACTCACCAGTCATTAAGGTGTAGTAATTGGGGTAGGAGAGACTAGGAAAGTCGGGCGTCAAGTAATCCACTTTTACTCCCCTGCTCACGATCTCTTTGAAGCCAGGCAAGGATTCCAGGGCCTCATCACTGATATAGTCTGAGCGAAAACCATCCAGTAGAAACACTAGGAGCTTCCTGCGGGCAAAAGCTGGCTGAGCCAGGCTGAGCCACAAGGCCAGCAAGGCAGTCCCAAGCTTTACTTCCATGCTTGCCAGGAGCCTGGCACAACCCAGCTGGCACAGCTGGCCCCTTCCACAGACTGAGGATGGACAATCTGTAGCTATTCTCTTTTCTAGGGGCTGGACCTTGAGCTGCTGGCCTTCCCTGAGCCAAGTTTACTTTCAGAATTTAAAGGAACAGCACCCCTATTTGAAAACATCTCTGCTCACCCCACAAAGTCGAGAGAGAGGGAGAAAGAGAGAGAGAGAAAGAGAGAGAGAGAGAGAGAGAGAGAGAGAGAGAGAGAGAGAGAGAGAGAGAGAGAGAGAGAGAGAGAGAGAGAGAAAGTACACTTTGGCTTCCTAAACAACCTTGAATTAACACTAGGGGGAAAATACAATCATACTGCTTGGGGTGAATGTTCCAGAAATACAAATACTCACAGAGAGGTGGCATTCTGGAAGATGACGAAGTCATCCGCATTTTGCAATTGTGCTAACCAAAGGGAAGGGCTGAGGAGAAGCACCACCTTTTAATTTGTTCTCCCACATTGTTGCCCAATTTAACCTTTTTAACATCTTTACCTACAATTTAGAACTCAACCCTCTTCACATAGGGTGTAAACAACAAACCATAAATCCAGTGCGCCTGTGAGTTTTCCAGAACTGTCCACCATAGCCATAGTGTTTAAAAAATTGTTTGTCTAGGTCTCAGCCACTAATTTTTTTCTTCATATGCATCTCTATGCAGTGTTACTATTTTATCATCCAAATGCAAATAAGCTGCTAGTGACCAAAACCCATTTGTAGGAGCGGTAGACAGAGGGGCCAGAGTCACAGAGTAGTTTCCAGAAGTGCATAATGGGAAATCATTCTGAGCCAGTTGTCTGAAAATGCATTGCCCAACATAGATAAAAATAAGATGGAGGGCTGAAGAACAGGAGTTTGAAATGGAAAAGCAGGGCTGGAAATAACCAAGCAGGCTTCAGGACAGGTAAAAAGAACTAAGCAGAGGAGGGAATGAATGACAGAAAGGAAGTAGAGAGAAACTACCAGGCACAGGTGAGCAAGGAGACAGTGACTGCCGAGTCTCCAAATCTCAGGACCTCTTCATGGCAGCTCTTTCATCTGTTTCCAATCTTACTAGGGACATGCATAAGCTCTATGCAATGAGCCAATGCACATCCTGATACAGAAATATGTAATAGTCAAAGTCCTCAAGAAACAGAACTTATAGAATAGAGGTAGCTATACGAGCAGTGACCCTGGTTAGGGAAACTGGCCCATGGGATAAACGAGGCTGACAAGTCCTATAGGTCTAAACTGGAAACCCTGGGCTCTGGCTCAGTCCTAATGCTAAGAGCTTAGGATTCAAGAAGCAATGATGTGTAATTCCCAGAAGCAAATCACCTAAATGACTTTAGAGTTGTTGGTGTGAGTTCTAGAGTTGAAAGGCCAAAGGCCCTGTGAGTTCTCATGGCAAAAAACAGGAGTATATCCACCAACTCCAAAAGAGAAAGGGTGTGTGTCCTCTTATTGTTCTACCAGATCATCCAGCTGATTGGATGGTGCCAGTCCCCACCGGGCCAATCAGACCATTGGCTCCCATGTCAAGCTCCCCTCACAGACACATGGAGAAAGAATTCCTCACCATGTTTTTTTGCTATATCATCTATCATCCTTAATCCAATCAGCTAATACCTAAACTGAACCATTTAATAGGTCAGTTTTCTAGGCCTCACTTTTGGCTGAGATGGGAGACAGAAGGCATGATTCCAGAACAGAGATTCTGGAATCGGGCAATTGTGTGATCTGTGTGCTCTACCATGAGCACAAAAGCTCAGATACATCACCCAGGCTCTGAGTTCAAGTTCCATAGTTTTATACTCTGAAACATAACAAAAGCTTTAAAGTCCTTCTCATCTGTAGAAGTCTGTGTCTGCCAATAACAACCCTTGCTGTTCATTTTTTGTTTTGGGGTTGTTTTTTTTTTTTTTGGTCAGTCATGGGGCCTGAACTCAAGGCCTGGGCGCTGTCCCTCAGCTCTTCAGCTCAAGGCTAGCGCTCTACCACTTGAGCTACAACGCCACTTCCAGTTTCCTAGTGGTTTATTGGAGATAACAGTCTCACAGTCTTTCCTGTCCGGGCTGGCTTTGAGCCGCGATCCTCAGATCTCAGCCTCCTGAGTAGCTAGGGTTACAGGCGTGAGCCACCGGCGCCCTGCTTGCTGTTCGTTTTTAATCCACCCCAATTTTGGAAGCCTGTGTTTGCCCTCGTTGGCCCATCTCCATCCTTATTTTATCTAAAACTTAAAATAATCAGCTCCTCAAAATTCCTGTCCCAATCCCTGACGGTTGAAAATGTTCTTTTGCCTTCTTTATGGTCAGGATCTAGAATTCAAGAATTGAAAGAACACACATTCATCAAAATGTTATGTAAAAATTAAGATGGAATAAGAACATTTTCTGATAGAAGCTGAAGCATTAGTCACCAATAGACTCCTACTAGAAGAAATATTGTGGGATGTTCTTCAAATCAAAGGGAAATAAACTAAGAGGGAATGTAAGATTCACAGAAAGGAAGAAATAAGGACAATACATGGAAAATATGTGGGAAGGTATGAACGATATATATTTTTCTTTTTCTTTTCTGTGGTTCTGGGAACCAAATCCAAGGTCTCATGCATGTTAGACAAATTTTCTACCACTGAGCTATTCCCCAAGTCCTATTTTTATTTCCTTTTCTTTCTTTCTTTCTTTCTTTTTTTTTTTTTTTTTGTTGGTCATGGGGCCTGAACTCTGGGCCTGGACACTGTCCTTCAGCTCTTCAGCTCATGGCTAGTGTTCTACCACTTGAGCCACAGCACCACTTCCAGCTTTTTCTATTTATGTGGTGCTGAGGAATCGAACCCAGGGCCTTATGCATGCAAGGCAAGCACTCTACCACTGAGCCACCTTCCCAGCTCCTATTTTTATTTTCTTAATGTACTTTAAGATAATGAAAATAAACTGGGCACCAGTGGCTCACACCTGGAATATCAGCTACTCAAGAGGCTCAGGATCCTCAGATCTGAGCATCATGGCTCAAAACTATCCTGGAGAGGAAACTTTGTGAGACTCTTATGTCTAATTAATCGTCACAAAAGAAAAGCTGCAAGTCAAGCTGTGGCTCACATGGTAGAACACTAACCTTGCGCACAAAAGCTCAGATACATTGCCCAGTATAGCTCCAGACCTAACCCCTCCCCCCCAAAAAAAGGAACTGAAAATAATACCTAAAAAGGTGAGAGTAAAGCATTTAAATTAAACTATTGTGAAGTTTTTAATCTGGATTGGGAGGAGACCAATAGATAGAGTAAAATAAAAAGAGATCAAATACAATTTGCAAGCAAACTGTAATAAGGATGTATATTGCAACTCCAAAAGCAATCACTAAAATACTTAAAGAGACATAGCTAAAAGGGCAATAGAGAAGAAGGAACCCACCTCAATGTATTGGCCATATGTTAAAAAAAAATGACATATCACATCATAGTCAATGGTAAAACCTAGAAAGCTCTTCCTTTAAGAATAGAAACAAGGCCGGGCGCTGGTGGCTCACGCCTGTAATCCTAGCTACTCAGGAGGCTGAGATCTGAGGATCGCGGTTCAAAGCTAGCCCGGGCAGGAGAGACCGCAAGACTCCTATCTCCAATAAAACCACCAGAAAACCGGAAGTGGCGCTGTAGCTCAAGTGGTAGAGCGCTCGCCTTGAGCTGAAGAGCTGAGGGACAGCGCCCAGGCCCAGAGTTCAAGCCCCACGACCGACCAAAAAAAAAAAAAAAAAGAATAGAAACAAGGGTGCCTATTGTAACTACTTCTATTAAAAGTTCTATTCAAAGGCCTAACCAGAACAATTAAACAAGAAAAAGGAATAAAAGACATCCAAATTGGAAAGGAAAAAAATAAAGTTATCTCTATTTTCAGGTGACATGATCTTCCATATAGAAAACCCTAAAAATTAACAAACCTGCTAAAACTAGTAGACAAACTCATCCATTGCAGAACACAAAACAAGCATGTCAAACTCAGTCATGTTTCTATGTGCTAATCATGAACAATCCAAATGCAACATGAAGAGAGCTGCCTTACAGTTTCTCAGGTTATTTATGTTACCCAAATTAAAAGGAAAAGAATTGTGAAGCACGTTTTCCTCCCTGGATAAGTGCAATTTATATCTTCCACAGATACTGAGCAGGTCTTACCTACCTAGCCAGTTTCATGATACTTAGATGGGAAACCCATAGATATCAAGAAGTCTGCTTTACCAAGCTCTGTGTGATGTCATCTCCACCTAAGTCATTCAATGTCATCAGAATATTTGAACCTCCATTTTGGAAAACTGATGAAACACTTCAATGACAAGGTCCTATTTTTTGCTGTGGTATAACTGCATTAGGATATATCATCATAGCTGTAGCACATCCATCAAGTAAAGTCCAAGCAGATCCCTGAAGTAGTGGAAGCAGAGTCACCAGTGGGTCGTGGATCAATAGGCAGATTTAGCTACTTGTCCCTGTGGACCCAGCAGTGGTCTGGCAAAGGATGCGCAGGCCTCAGAGTTCTTAATTCATACATTGTCATCTCATATTCTGCATCAACTCACATTCTTCTGGGAAAAGTGCTGGAGGAAGAGTGTGCTCTCAGTGAGCAAGGAAGTACCACTAAGAGCCCCTCAAGTGATTAGAGAAGGTGAAAAATGCTAATACTCTCTCCTAGAATGCTAAGACTATGCTGCATAAGGGATTGGAATCTACATAAATCATAAATATATGTTAATGAAACCAGTGGTTTGAAAAGTCTTAATGTTAGGTCCTGAGATTGTTAGCCACTAACTTCCTGTTCTTTCTTTCCCCCTTTCTGTCCCAACACAACCATGACTTCTTAAATTATTATATGATGCAATTTATACCAAACCCAAACAAATAAGCAAATCTAAATATGTAAGGAGAAATGTATAGTTCATAAAACTATTGACAAAAAAAAGTATAATTACAATAAAAGTCAATGGTTACCTTGGTTAGGGGGAAGGAGTTGGTAATTATGAAAAAGAGAAGGAAGTTTCTGGGATGTTGAATATATTTTATGTCTTTATTTAGATGGTGATTTTCATGTCTTTTTCTTTCATAACAAACATATCTCTACTTCCTTTACTAGAAGTCAATAAGATGAGAGTAAGAGTCACTAGGTATGATTTCTGTGGAATTTTTTTTTAAGGATTTGACTCTTCTTAAGAGTGGACCCAGTAGGAACTTCTTTGTCCTCCTTGGTTTCAGATGATAATTGGAGCTCCAGGCATCACCTTGGACCACATAGTGATCTTCAAGGTAAAATTACATGCAAAAGACAATGAAAAGGAAAAGCAAATGAACTCTGATTCCCTAGACTTTCCACTTCAGGATTTCTTTTACTTGATAAAGAAATAAACCTTCTTTCATTCAACTACATTGAGTTTTCTCTTAAATGCAGCCAAAATGTAGGTGTAGGTAACACCATTGGTTTAGAGTTGTAATATCCAAAGGAAGATTGATTCCAAATGAAATGAAGGACCCATTGAATTGAAAGCTGAGATTGGCTGGCTGTGTTTGTTACTAAGGAAAAAATCTAAGAAAACCGTAAATCTTTACTTACTCTTAGTTGACTTGGTTCTGGGATTCATACAAGTTGCTACAAATAACACCTCTGTTGTGTGAGTTGCCTACGTTACTTTCCAGGGACTTCAAAGCTGTTGTGTTGAAAAAAATGAACTCTTTACACAAACCTACAGATGTCCAATGAGTGACTGAAAAGATGAAAATGCCAGGGACCCTAAATAAAAAGAGACATTAAGAAAATGTTGGAGCTGGGCTCCGGTGGTCACACCTGTAATCCTAGCTACTCCAGAGGCTGAGCTCAAATGATGGTAGTTTGAAGCCAGCTAGGGAGGAAAGGCCATGGGACTCTTACCTCCAATAAACTACTCAGAAAAAGCCCGAAGTGGTGTAGTGGCTCACATGGTAGAGCACTAGGCTTGAGGAAAAGAAGCTCAGGGAAAATACCCAGGCCCTGAGTTCAAACCCCAGGACCAGCAAAAGAAGTAAATAAATGTCGGTAAACCAACTAATGTCTATAGTTCAGTTAGGAGTAATCTACCAATGTTAACCTCTTAGTTTTTGTAACCAAGCTATAGTATGTATGGTGGTAACAGTAAGGAAAGTTGAGTGAATGGTTTATGGGAACAATCTATAAACTTATAGAAAATTTTCAGTAAGCTTAAAATTTTTCTCAACATTTATAAAAATTTCCAACCAAAAGCCTAGGCATCAGTAGCAGAAAACTTTAGAAGATATAAATGCTTTTTGAAAATACAAAACAACAGAATAACAATTACCCTTTGTTTAGCACCTAAAAGAGAAGGTTATTTCAAATATATGTGTTCCGTGACCCTACTACCTTAAATAAAGCTATTCACTTTGCATCTCATGGTGGTGAAGTTTCTAGTGTCTTTACTGAAACACGCAGAGATTTGTCTGTAATATCAAAATACTTACTTTAGTGGTTCCAGTGACAAATGGCTTATGACCCTACCAAACGCAAAAGTGTGAATTAGATCAAGTGGTTTTTGAGTGGCTCTCAAAAGCAACATTGAATGAGATGAGTAAATTGCAGAGGGAAACATATAGTAGAAAATGTTAATAGATAAATCTACAGTACAATACTCTATAATAATAGTACAGAATCTATGGAAATTATAAATGTCAAAATTGGGGCAGGGGCTACAAATCTGTATATAATGTTCTGATTGTTAAAACAAAACAAAACCCTAGGAGTGAGATGTGGTTAGCAAGTACAAGGCCCTAATTTCAAACCCCAACACCTCAACAAAAAAGTCAAAATACCCTTAAAGTAAATATATATATAAGATATATATCTTATATATATATATATATCCTATATATACATATACGTAAATATGCTAAAAATGTTACAATTCCACAAACCTGAAGATTAGTTCATAGAAGTCATTTATATTATGCTTTCTGGTTTTCTCTAGGCCAGAATCATAACTTAGAAAAACTCAGCGGACCTTGGTGATGAATTAAACACGTGGGTGGCAGGAGAGAGAGAAGGTTCTTGGATGGTTCCCAAGCTTCTGCCTTAAATGACAGAGCAGTACTATTTGTCAAGATGGTGACTGTAGGAGAATTGCCATCTTTAAGCAATCACCTCATCATATAAATCAGAAAAAGGGGGGACGTTAACCTAATTTAAACCATCCAAGGTAACAAAGGAACTTTATCTTCAATATAGTAGGGAAGTGATCTCAGCCCAGCCGTCAAGAATGAGCAACTCTGAGTCCTGGCTCAAATTCTCCTGTACAAATGACCAAGGTTCTTTCCTGATGTCTTTGCTGGCTAAATGGAAATCATCATGTATGCAGAGGAAAGTAAGATTGATTACTTAATAATTATACAAGAGTCAAAATGCAAAAACTCATTTAAAACCAATAGAAACTGCTTAGTGTTATTTTTTTAGGAAAACTGGGGGTGGGGGGACGGAAATGGTTTGTCAAAGGAAAATGAGTTTACACTTAAAATGTGGACTAGGCAAAGAAATGAAGCAGTAGGTTAACTTAAAATGCCCTCACAAAAAGTCATTGTGTCTTGGTTGTGCTGAATGAGAAGACTGTTTTGAAAGAAGGTACTAAGGATCAACAAATTAGGTAATTGTAAGCCTGGAACAGAAGTAGATATAATACAGTTCCAGTCTTTTTATCCTTCAGCAGAGCTAGCAAGGTTCACATAAACAAAGGAACTTGCCTGAGGGCATGCAGAGATAAATTATATAACTTCGCAGATTGCAGCTTTAAATAAAGCTCAGCCTCCT
Source organism: Dipodomys merriami (assembly GCF_024711535.1). Lineage (NCBI taxonomy): Eukaryota > Metazoa > Chordata > Mammalia > Rodentia > Heteromyidae > Dipodomys > Dipodomys merriami. Next base: position 22,910,841 of record NW_027202493.1, on the reverse strand, counting down.
CTCACCCCACCATCTTTTGTTATTTGCTGGTAAAGCATTTGCCACTTGCTTGTATTGATTGATATAGGTCCACAACCTCTATTTGAGACTCAGTCAGCTGTGCTTTGGAATTCAGGTTTTTAATGTTGCACAAGGTAACATGATACACACAGAGCGTGTTACACAAACACCTGTAACAAGGCCCGATTGCTCACCCAATGATCAAGACCAGTGATTATTGCAATTTGTTTTTCTCTTTCACCTAGTTTTATTGATGTTTGTTTTGTGCTGATACTAGGGCTTGAACTCAGGGTCTCTTGCTTAGCTTTTTCCATTCAAGGCTGGTATTCAACCACTTGAGCCACAGCTCCACTTTTGGCTTTTTGCTGTTAATTGGAGAAAAGAGTCTCATGGACTTTACTACATAAGCTGTTTTTAAAGCTGTCTTGTAACCCCTCAGATCTCAGTTTCCTGAGTAGCAAGGATTACAGATGTGGACCACTGGCATCTAGCTCTTCCATCCAATATTATTCTTGAGATTCATGATTTATCTATGAACTAGCATGTAAGTGATGCTTATTTATTAGAACAGCCAATTCTGTACATATATATAAAACAGAAATATATGTATAAAATAGAAATATGTGTGTATTTATATAATACATATATATTCACAGTAAGTGGCATCAGCAAAGATCATAGTTAAGTGAAAACAGGATATATGTGGGCCATGCATTTAGCTCACATACAATGAGCAATGGATTTTGTTTTGTCATTAGTTTTTAAGACGAGTTTTAGGTCACAGAGATCCCCCTGAGCCCATGTTCCCATTTATTCATTTATTGTACATTTATAACGATTGATGGACTTAACACTGACACATCATAATCAAAGTTCAAAGTTTATATTTATATTATGGTTTACTTTTGGTACTGTCATTCTATAAGTTGGGGAAAGTGCCTCATTAGAGCATCATAAATATACTTTCATTGGGGCTGGGAAGGTGGCTCAGTGATAGAGTGTTTGCCTTGCATGCATGAGGCCCTGGGTTCGATTCCTCAGCACCACATAAGCAGAAAAAGCTGGAAGTGGCGCTGTGGCTCAAGTGGTAGAGTGCTAGCCTTGAGCTGAAGAGCTGAGAGACAGTGCCCAGGCCCAGAGTTCAGGCCCCATGACTGACCCCCCAAAAAAAATTTCATTGCCTTAAAATTCCTATGTTCCTATGTTCTACCTATTCATATTCTCCCCCACCCCACCCAAAGTAAACCCAGGCAACAACTGATTGTTTTACAGTCTTCATAGTTTTGGCTGTCAGAGTACCAAGTACACACCTACAGTGTAAAGCTTTTTAAGGTTGGTTTTTTTCCATTTAGTGTCATTTTATAGCTTACTAACTGTGTCATTTTATAGCTTACTAACTCATTTTTGTTCACTATTAAATAATACTTAATAATCTGGATGTACCTTAATTTACTTATTCATTTCCCTGTTGAAGGACCATTTTGTTATTTCTAAATTGTTGTAATTATGAATAAGGCTTCTATAAACATCTATATACAGACTTCTGTGTGGACATAAGTGCACACCTCCTTTGTCATTTAACCTGGTAGGTTAAATGATAAGAGTGTTTAGTTTTATAAGGAAAAGATCAGTCTTCCAAAGTGGATGCCATTTTGCATTTATACCAGGACTGAGTGAGAGTCTCGGTAGCTCCATACTGTACTAGTATTTGGCATTGTCAGAGTCCTGAATTTTGGCCATCCTAATAGGAATGTGGTGGCATCTCATTATTCTAATTTACATCACTGTTGACATGACAGGGAGCATCTTTTCATATGCTGATTTATCATCTGCATGACTTCTTTAGTCAAGTCTTTGACCCATGTTTTAAATGGGATGTTTCTTTTTTTTAATGTATTTTTTAGTTAATACACATTTGCGATGAGTGGTTTTCAGTGCGGTATTTCCATACATACATAAGATGTACCAGGAACAAATTCAACACCTCCATCATATTCCTATCCCTCCCTCATTCTTCCCCACTTTGCAGACAGTGCTTGGTGGATTTCGTTATGTGTATTTACATATGTGTGTAGATATCTATACGTATACATACATGCACCATCCTTCAATCGTTTTTAATCCTGCAGTATCCCATCCATTCTCCCTTCCGCTGATGCATCATTTCAGTTCTATACTCCACACATATATAAGAGAGTGCAATATTTGGTTTTTTGTGTTTGGCTTAACTCACTCAATATGATGATCTCAAGATCCACCCATCTTCCTGTAAGTGATATGATTGCATTTTTCTTTATGGCTGAGTAACACTCCATGGCACAAACACAAACAGAGAGAGACAGACAGACAGACGGAGGGAGGGATGGAGGGGGAGGGAGCTGAAGGGAGAGGGAGGGAGGGAGAGCATATTTTTCTTTATCAATTCATTAGTTTTTAGGCACCCTGACTGAGCACACTTTGACCATTGTGAGTGAGCTGCACTAAACAAGCAGGTATCTTTCTGGTATATTGACTTAATTTTCTTTACACTGAGTGCCTGTGACACATGCCTGTATTCCTAGCTACTCACAAGGCTAAGATTAGAGGACTGAGGTTCAGAGCTAACCCCAGCAGACAAATCTTCAAGATTCTTACCTCCAATAATCCAGCAAAATGCCAGAAATGGAAGTGTGGCTTGAGTGGTAGAACACAAACCTTGAGCAAAAAAGCCAAGTAAGAACATTAGGCCCTGATTTCAAGCCCCAGTACCAGCATGCACACACACACATGCACACACACGCACACACACACACACACACACACACACACACAACATTACTTAAAATATAAAGCTATAGTATCATAGAAAATGAAAAAAAAAAACAAAAAGTGGTAAGTTTGATAAGAGAGAAAGAAAAAGCGCATTCATAAACAAATAGAAACAGAATGAAGAAGCATAATTACAGGTCCTATAGATGTCAAAGAGAAAAAAGTACAAAGTTCTAAAATTGAATAAATTTGAAAGTTAAAAAAATGCCAAATTGCTAAAAATACTACTACTAATAATAATCTACAGAAGTTGATTCAAGACTACCAGATTCTAAGAGTACTGGAAATTTTATATATATATGTCAGACAGGAAACAGATATTATAATCAAATCAACAAAGCTAAGGGAAAACCCACATTATATAAAAATTGGATAGGAAATGCCAATCAAGATCCTATAGCACAAAGGCCTACAAGAAATGTCAGCTCCATAGAAATAAGGTATCTAGGGAAATTATAGCTTGAGACCATTTTATCTCCTCAAAACCCATAAACAGTGTGGTGAACCCCCCACATCACAGCGCATGTTGTATTGGAGCTTCTAGGGATGCATCGGAATCTGCAGGAGTGTCAGGAAGGGAGAAGACAGTGGGCATCTACCCTCGCCTAACAAGCACTAACATCTGTCCATCCTGCTGCCCCATCTATGAATGTCACTGTAGGCCTACGCTGGCTATTCAGCATCAGGGGCTCCATAGAGCCTCAAGCAGACTCATACAGTTCAATTGGAACCCTTCACACAGATGCTATATATTTCATTTATTCATTGTTTTCGTGCTACTGGAGTTTGAACTCAGGGCCTTGCACTTGCTAGATAGGTGCTCTTCCACTTAAGCCCTATCCACAAGCCATTTATTGCCTTAGTTATTTTTTTGTTTTTTTCCCAGCATGGCTGGGAACTCTGATCCTCCTATTTATGTTCCCTGCATAGGCTATCATATTACAGGTAGGAACCACCATGCCTGGTTTGTTGGTTTAGACAGGATCTTACCAACTTTTTGCACAAGCTAGTCTAGGACCACTACCTTCTGGTTCTCTTTCTCCCAAATGGATGGGATTATACATTTGAGCCACTGAGCCTGGCCTATACATCGTGTGTTCTAAGTTATAAGCTATCAGGAGCAATTCTTGTATCAGAGAATCCAGAAACCCAGGGAACATTCCCACTTCAGAACCCATGACAGGGTTTAATCTGGGTGAGCAATGGCTTTTGATTCACTTGTAGGTGACAACACTTGTAGAAACTTCAGGATTCTTACATTTTCTATTGTATATCAGCCCTGACAATTTATTGGGGGTTTTTTCTTTCCACAAAGTTAGACTTCAATAAGAAAAGATTAGAAAAGTATTTTTAAATGTTATCATGCCAGCTCCTGAGTTAAAAGACGCTGAACTCTGAATGTGAGTGTAGCTGTGGTAGAAAGAGGGGTGGGATGGGGGAGGGGCTGGGATGAAGGTGTTAGCTTCTCTTCATAGGGAATGAGAGCAGAGATTCTGTCCTTCCCACCTTCACCCAGTGAGGGAGGACCACTGTTCACATACGCAATCAGAAACACCTAAGCAATTGACTCCATTCTTTAAAGAGTTGTCTCCCTCTAGTGGCCAAAGTTTGGTTGTTGTTGTTGTTTTTTTTTTTTAAGACATGCCAGGGACCCGAGTGCTGCCAAAGGCATAAAATGCTGTGGGAAATATATAAATAATTATTAAATATGGATAGCAATGACAGCATATGATTTTTAACTTTCTCCAGTAAACATAAGAAAGGATAATATCAAACTCAAATGATTCCCATAAGAAGCATTGAGTTTCCATAACAGACACTAGCAAGTGGTACTGAGATGCGTTTCAGATGGTTAAGGCCTGGTGGCGTAAAAGTACAATGGCAAACAATGATGTGATGTAGACCTCATTTTTTTTCCTGCTCCTAAAAGGTTGAAATGAATCGCCTCTGAGCCACATCCCTGCAGGTGTGCTAGGGCTTCACCCTAAACAAACTGCAGCCGCTCTCTCCACAAGCCTGTCGTAACTCCTGCAACCCGAGTTTAAAGTAGATTACATTGCATTGCATTGCATTTCAGAAGGCACAAAAGTTCAGATTCCAAGAAGGTGAGATCTTCAGCACACAGAAAGAGAGATGAGCTGGAGGAAAAGTGTAAGCTCACTCAGTGTCTGGACCATTCTGCCATCCTATGACGGAGTATCTGATGCGGGGTAATTTATAAGGAGGAGAAATGTATGCCTCACAGTGCTGGAGAAAGTCCACAATCAAGTTGCTGACCTCCAGCATGGGCTTCTTGTATCAGCACGTGGTGGAAGTCAAGAAGGCAAGAAAGGGCAAAGGGGGTTGAGGTCTCCGTGTCTAATGACACCAACCCACACATGAGTATGAAGCCCTCCTCTTAAAAGTCCAACTTTTCACACTGGCGCAAAGGCAATCAAACCATAGTTTCTTTTGTTTTGTGGTTTTTGCTTTATTTCGCTGGCCTAGGGCTTAAATTCAGGGCCTGGACACTGTCCCTGAGCTTTGTGCTCAAGGCTAGCACTCTACCACTTGAACCACAGCTCCACTTCTGGTTTGGGGAGTGGGGAAGATTGTTCCTGTTATTGGTGGTGGTGGTGGTGTTTAATAGTTAATTGGGGATAAGAGTCTCATACACTTTCCTGCCGGAGCTGGCTTCAAACCATGATCTTCAGATCTCAGCCTCCTGAGTAGGTAGGATTATAGGCGTGAGCCACCAGTACCTGGCAAGCCATAGGTTTTGAAGGACAGCCATTCAAACCACAGCACTCAGGAATCAGGGTTCAAAGCCATTCTTATGTGGGGGGGGAGGGGGGTATAATTGGGTGGGGGAGGGGGGAGGCTGGGAAGGGAGGTGAAGGGTAAACAAAGGAGGAGGCTGCAATGCTTGGTAAGAAATGTATGCATTATCCTGCCCATGTAATTGTAGCCCCTCTGTACAGTATGTTCTCAAATAAAATAAAATAATATTAAAAAAATTTAAAAAAATAAATAAATAAAAAAGCCATTCTTCAACTCTAGGTCTACTGTGTTCTGTGTTCTTGCTCACAGACAAGAGTTGATCTTTACAAACTGGGGTTCTCAATTCTTACACAGAACCTCATTAAATAATGGATATATTTAAAATGACCCAGACAGGATGTTGTCACTTAGCTTTTTGGGATCCCAATCCTGCGTGCTGGAAGGAGGAAGCACTAGGCGTGGCTCCACGCGGTCCCAGCCCACATTGCAAGCTCAACCCTTCAGCCCTTCAGGCTCCCAAGTTTTCAGCATGCAGAGGGAAAAGTGGGAGATGGATTCTATACCCCTGACAGGCTCTAGGGTGTCAACATCGTGATTCAGGGCTTCAGCTCCATGCAGCTACTAAGAGAGCTGCTGAACCTCCAACTCCCATAACTGCCCCCGCCACCGCCCACCACCCCAGGAAATGGGAAGCTTTGAGCTAGCAAAATGTGATGCTGTGTTTCATTAAAACCCCAGAGACAGCCAGACACTGGTGGCTCATGCCTGTAATCCTAGCTACTCAGGAGGCTGAGATCTGAGGATTGCAGTTCAAAGCCAACCTGGGCAGGAAAGTCCATGAGACTCTTATCTCCAATAAACCACCAGAAAACCAGAAGTGGTGCTGTGGTTCAAGTGGTAGAGCACTAGCCTTGAGCTGAAGAGCTTAGAGACATTCAGGCCCAGAGTTCAAGCCCCATAGCTGACAAAACAAAAAACAAACACAAAATACACACACACACACACACACACACACACACACACACACACACACACAAAACCCTAGAGACACACATCCTTCATTACAACTAGAGTGCACATTAAGGGTTGTTTAGGGATAGTATGGTTCCAGAATGGGTAGTACAATTTTTTTTTGTCAATACTGGGACTCAGGGCCTGGGCACTATTCCATAGATTCCCTTTTGCTCAAAGGTGGCACTCTTTCCCCTGAGCCACAGCTTTCCTTCCAACTTTACTCCCCAGCCCAGGCTGGCTTCGAACCACAATCCTCAGGTCTCAGCCTCCTGAGCAGTTAGGATCACCAGCTGGAGGTACCCATGCCAGGCTGTGGTAACTCTTACTCCTCCAGCTGGACTATCCTCACTATACGATGCCCAGCTGTGTCCCATGAGGCCACTGCTGGCACTCCCACGTGTATTCTTTTGTATGTGAAGACGCCTCCATTTGCTGGGGCTGAGTCATTTGGGGAAATCTGTGGGTGATATTCTCACACCATCTGCAGGCTCAGTGAATACCCCTTTCCAGCCTCATGCCAGGCTTCTCACGAGTGCGGAAAAGTTCACTCATGGCTTTGATTCGACTGTACTGTGCAATGTTCAACCTTTGACTGGCAGAAACGGGAGTCGCTTTGAGGAAAATAGAATCTTCCAGGTGTAGGATGCACAGGAGCTGCTCAGCCCATTGTGTGCCATGACCTCTGAATAGGAAGGCCCCCTCAACTTAAACACAGCCCTGGTGAGTTTGCTAAAAAGCCTCGCAGTAGCAGCAGAAGCTGCCTCTGAGTTCTGCTCAGAAACTCCCCGCTCATAATTATGATATTGATGAGGGCTGGGAAGTTGGCTCAGTGGTAGAGCACTTGCCTTGCATGCCTGAGGCCCTGGGTTCGATTCCTCAGCACCACATAAGCAAAAAGAAAAAAGCCGGAAGTGGCACTGTGGCTCATATGGTAGAGTGCTAGACTTGAGCTGAAGAGTTGAGGGACAGCGCCCAGGCCCAGAGTTCAGGTCCCACGACTGGACCCAAAAAATAATTATTATGATGATGTTGATGAGATGTGAACACTGGAAATAGTTACAAAAAAATTTCCAAAATTCGAGAAACAAAGAAAAAATTAACTCTCTAGCTAGGCGCTGGTGACTTACACCTGTAATCCTAGCTACTCAGGAGGCTGAGATCTGAGGATCGTGGTTTGAAGCCAGGACAGGCATGAAAGTCCGTGTGACTCTTACCTCCAATGAATTACCCCCCAAAAAATTGATTCTCTTCATTATTTTTCAAATTCTTGTAGAATGTGGGAAGAAGAATATTCAACAGAAAGGATCTCCATATGACTTTATCGCCTTTACACCAAGATGGTTTTCATGTCAATAATTGCTTATTGGGCATTCTATGTCCTTGAAAGGTTCAAATGAATAGCTTTCTCAAAATGTTATATTTTGTAAAACAATATTTACCACCAGCATTGTGTGTGTGTGTGTGTGTGTGTGTGTGTGTGTGTGTGTGTGTGTGCTGGTCCCAGGGCTTGAACTCAGGGCCTCTTGCTCTCACTTGGCTTTTTTTTTACTCAGAGCTGACACTCTACCAAGTGAGCCACACCTCCATTCCTGTCTTTTTTCTGGTTAATTGGAGAGAAGAAACTTTCAGATTTGTCTGGCTAAACTGACTTTGAACCATGATTCTCAGAATTCAGCCTCCTGAGTAGGTAGGATTACAGGTGTGAGCCCCTGGCATCTGGCTCAGCATCTAACTTCTGAGGGCTCAGATGTAACAATCCTCTCATGTAAGTTCTAAAATGAACTGAGGGGAAAGGATCTGTGCTCCAGCAATAATGAAACACACCAACATGTAAAGGGAAGGAAGGCAATCCCCATCTGGGCAGTTTGCGTGTGCATCTGCCCACACTCGCTAATTGAAAGCAGCAGGCAGAGAAGCAAAGTCCTCAGAACTAATGTTCTGAAAACAACATGGACTATGCCAAGTTCTGAGAAGCAAAACATTGTGTTCAGTTCTGGGACTTGTTTGCTTGTTTGTGTCTTAATTCTCATTATGAAGCTGAATAGTTCCAGTCTTTGCTTAACTGAAGCTAGTAACAGAAAACACAATCAGTAACTTTTAAAAAACGAGTCCTATAAGGTCAACGAACTGTGGTAAGCTCAGTACCTGACTATGAAATAAGAGCAGAAAGAAACGAAGTCTGAAGAAGTGGGTGCCTGGGAAACAGCAGTTCTTCAAAGTTTAGACGTCAGAAAGAAAATGGACACTAGGTGGCGCTCCGTTTCCAAAATACAGCTCAGCCCCTCAGCCCGCCCAGCAAATTTAGCTGAAATGGCTTTAGTTTCAAATGCTAGAAAGGTGTTTAGGAAGGGTTTGCTCACCACATCTACTGGCTCCCTTCGGGATTTCATGTCTGTCTACAATCTGCAACCCATACTGCCACTGTGAGCTAGAGCCTTCGATTTTGATTCCGAGGTGATTCTCTTAAAAGTAAATACAATGGAAATGCGCACATGTGTGTATGTATACGTGGGTGTAATTAAAACAGACCACAAGAGTTGTAAAACATACATTTACTTCAGCAACAGAGGAGAGTTTAAATATATATCTTATTGTTATTTTGTTTCCCTGATGTGATCTGTAACACTGCCCAAAGTTTAATTTTATATTGTTATTTGACAAATAAATTTTAGAAATATGAATGACTATTCAAATGGAGAAATCATATACATAGAAACAGAAATAGGTATAAATATGTTAATATATTAAAATGTATCATATACATTTAAGTATAGTATATAACTAGAACTGAAATACATTTTAATGAATGTATATACAGTTGTATATTATGTAATACTTAAATATATATCTTAACATGAAAATATTATAGTTGATGATATGTGATTTCTAATTTTATATACACATTATATATAAAATAAAACATGTATGTATAATTTGTATGTACCAATAGTTGCATATATTATACATTTTAAATTCTATTGACATGCTTTGCATGCCTTATGATTCCACTAACATAGAAGAGAATAGATTTATACCTATAGTCCTTTTAGTAAGGGAAGAGTGGGAAAGACACCTGTTTAGCAGTGTAGAGGGAGTGAAAGGGACTCAGAATTCTGAATCAAAGAAGCAGATGGCACAAGAACTTAGCAGTTAGGCTAAATACAGTTTCCGTAGTGAATCACCAGGTGACTTACAATACCTAGCGCTATGCAAATGGCTGTCTCACCATAATGACTAAGGAGTAACAACAAGGAAAAAATGTAAACAAGTCCAGTACAGATGCAATTCTTTTTCAGTATTTTCAACCTGTCATTGGTAGAGTCAGACACAGTGGCTTATTTATATCAGGTAGTCAGGGAAGAGAGTATCCTTGAATCTAGCAGTTACAAAAAGAGGAACTAAAGAAAAAATGACTGCAGAGTAAATAATATACTTTGGGGGTGAGAAGAATTGTGCATATTTGAAGAACTAAAAAGACCCATGTGCCAGATTGCTCCTGCTTCGCCCCGGATCATATTTAGGTGGTTTCAGAAGCTATAGCAGCCAGACCTCCCACATGGCTCCAAAAATTAAGTAAACTTTAGTGAATATTTACAGATCCATTAGTTTGTCTTTCAAGTTAAACATACTTTTTCTGTATATTTTTTTCTTTTTCTTTTCTTTCTTTCTTTCTTTTTTTTGGGGGGGGGGGTCCATCTGGGCCTGGGCTCTGTCCCTCAGCTCTTCAGCTCAAGGCTAACACTCTACCACTTGAGCCACAGCAGCGCCACTTCGGGCTTTTTCTGCTTACGTGGTTCAAGTGGTAGAGCACTAGCCTTGAACACAGAGAAGCTCAAGAACAGTGGCCAGCCTCTGAACCCAAGCCCCAGGATTGGCACACGCACACAAAAAAACTGTGATTATTGCACAAGAAGCAAGGACAGAAAATACAGCATGGAGTGGCCAGCTGTGGGTCCCAGCCCACTGGATTTTAGAAGTGGGGAGGAAGCTGGGCCTGGTCATTGGGTCACAGTTTGCTAAATACTGATTCCAATCATTCTTCCAAGCTAGTCCTCTGTGGAAACTATTGATGAGAAACATGGCTATTCCATGAAAGATCAGTCCCAACCTGAGCTGTAACAGAGCCATGACCAATAACTACCATTGTCCATAGCTTCAACAAGATCTGTACCACTTTTGAACCACTATTATTTATCTTTTCCATATCTCCTCTAACATCCTGACTCATAGGATTTTCTTTTCACACCAGTCCGTCTCTGAACTTACTCTGCTATGTCCTTCTTTCCTTCCATCTGATGACCTCTCCCTTAACCTCTCAGTGACCATTATCATCCCTACCTTACCTGAGCCTTCAACCCTCCATGCCCCTTGCTCATCATTCACCAGGCAGAATTATGACTCTGGCTCATTCCAACTGCCCAAATACTCTGCAAGCAGATGGATCAGAGGAAATCACTAAAGCATACTAGCTGGGCTTACCATCATTTATGGTCATAATCCTCAAGTGGGAATTTGCCCTACCATTTCTTTAATCCAGCCAATTTCCCATTGGGACTTGAGTTCTTCTTTCTCTTTAATCAATTCCTCCTCCGCTATGACTTCCCACCCTTATGTGGCTTATCATCTCATTTAGAAGCAATTAGAATAAAACTTAGAAGCAATTAGAATAAGACTCCCACAAGCACCTCAGTCAACCAAGCCCTGAACATGATCCTGCTTCAACTACTGCCGGGCTTCACTTGTGTACGAATGCCACCTGTTGTTTCCTCCTTGAAGATGTCTGGGAACAGGAGGAGAGGAGTTAGCTCTCTCAAACACTATAAGAAGAACTCAGAGGAAATGGCTAGCAGGAAGGACAACAAAAAGGACAAACCAGCTGGGTGTCAGTGGCTCACACCTGTAATCTTGTATTTTTAGGAGGCTGAGACCTGACGATCATAGTTCAAAGCTACCCAGGCAGGAAAGTCCATTAGACTTTTATCACCAATTAGCCACTTAAAATAAAAATCAGAAATTGAGCTATAGCTCAAAGTGGTAGAGCATTAGTCTTGAGCACAAAAACAAACTCAGGGACAGTGCCCAGGCTCTGAGTTCAAGCCCTAGGACCAACACCAATAAACAAAAACAAAACAAACAAAAAGAAAACAGAAAAAGGACAGAACAGGTCAAAGACATTAAAGGGAGGATGTCACATTCATTGCAGGTTTTTCTTTCTTCTCTGTTTCTATGAAAGGATCGTTCAAGGTACTTTCCAGCAACTCTTATAGACTCTTGTTTTGATGATCTTTAGCAGTAGAAGTTATGTGGGTGGTAGGAGCCCTCTTTCTCACCTTTCTTTTCCTCTTTCCTTTCCCTGAGTCCAGAAGCAAAAAAAAAAAAAAAAAAAGTCCCCCATGAAACAGTTGAGGAGTACAACAGATGTGGGAAATACCTGGGCTTTTGCTGCAGGGATGTCTAACTATCCACAAACTCATGCGTAGATGGCTATGCAAGGGAAAGAGAAATCTGTCACCCCCCATCTCTCTGCTCAATGTTGACCATCAAGTTAGAATTTTGTGGGTATCTACAGAGAGAAGTGGTCAGCTTGAAAGTAAGTCACTGTTGAGATTTGTCTCCGCTTTCGTGGTAGAGTAAAAATATGCTTAGAGGACAAAGGTTATCATAGACCCAGATGAATTTTCCACATAGAGAAATATCCCCCAGTTTACAACTGAACCACTGGGTTATAATTTGTAGACAGAAGGACATTGTGACACGGAGTAGATGGGAAGACTGAGGCCTCCCTCTTCTGGAACTAAGAAGTAGCAGAAGGAAAGAGAGAGACTAAGAAGTTCAAACTTGGAGACCAGGTCTTGGCAGCAAGAGAGGGGCTCGGAAGCATCCAGATCAACGGGATTCTGGGAATCTCAGAGTTGGGCCGACTGGAGAAGGGACTGTTTCAAGTCATTTAGGAAATTGCAGTGATCATCTCAGCACCTCCTCCGACATGGCTCATGGGAATGGCGTGGGGGTCCTAAGGCAGGTGGGTGACAGACATACTGAAGGCAAAGCCAATGGATGCTAAGGGCCAGAATGCAGTCCTCTGGAATCCTAACAGCTCCCATGCACCCAAAAAAGGAGCCCAGCCATGCTGAGCAAGGCTACCTGCCAACAGAGAGCTCTGGACTTTGCTGTATCCACAGCAGACTTGGGTGAAAGAAGAGACAGAAGTTGGCTGATTCTATATATTTGTAAAGTCAACCTGAGATGTAAAAATGAATTGTTTTGACTCTCCAGTGGATTATTTAAAAACAGAAAACAAGCACTACATTATCAATGTTTTTGATGGCAATGATAGGAAAAGGTTCAAGTATGGAAATAAGTCAAAGAGAGGGCAGATATATCTTTAATAACATAGAAACTACTTAATTGTCTAATGGAATGTGTGTGTTTGATTTACCTTTAGGAAAAGGTTCAGATTTTGTGCAGTTACATGTTAAGAGATTTTTTTTCTGATAAATGCAAATAATTTTTGTTTAACAGAAAAGATAAACCCTAAGTTATGACTTATTGCCCTTTAGGACATGAATCAGCTTTGTGACAAACCCAGAAACTTATTTTAACATGTATTTTCAATGCCCATATATCCCTTTTTGACTAATTATCTTCTAAGCCAGCTTTACCAGTTCTGCTGTGTCCCTTATTAATCCCTGACACCTTTCCTTATTGGCTTACCTCAGAGTCTCCCTCATTAATTTACTGAAGGCCTGTACCCAAAAAACTATGTGGGGATTAGTTCAGAGTTTGACCCTGGATGTGACCAATGGCTTTGCCCATTTATTTTACATTTACTTCCTGTTTGGCTTTGCTAAAAATGTGATTACATAATTCAAATAGAACTAAATCCAAAGGAGAATATGCAGTCAACTTTTAAAGGTTGGTGGATTAGCCATTATCACATTGTTGTTTATCAAGGAGTACACAAGCAAGACAGCTAACGTGGAAGAGGACAACTCCTCACAATCTTAATGGGGATCCCGAGAAAAGCAATAATCAAATATCTCAGATCCAGAGATCTGAGATCCATCCTGGATGGCCAAAACTTATCAGGATGCCAGTGATAAGCTAGTCTTCTGTGTTTCACAGGAAAGAGCCATGAGCAAGGATCAAAGCTGTGAATGAATCTACAGGGATGAAGAACAATAGAGGATCCTGTTAAGAAGTGTAATGGACTAATGCTAGAAAGATATAGATTAACATGGAAATCAGAGTACTAGTATCACCATTGTTGTGTAGTGTTTCAGAGTAATCTGTTCTTATTGGGGATTTAATATAGCTGAATGTGAAAGACAAGTATCTCCACTGATGAATCTCAACAATGAGTCTTAAGGTTCCAATCAAAAGGAATGTGATCATTTTTTTTCCAGTTTGAAAATATTGGGTCATTGCTGTCATTTAAACTGCCTTACTTACATGTTTATCTGACATGATTTTAAGAAGTTACCACAGTATTTGGCACAACTTTTCAGTCAGATATGCTTAGGAAAGTTGTCTATAAGAAATTTTAAAATGAAGTATCATTATTTGAGAGGGTCTCATAATAATTGTGAGCTCAAATTTTTGCAGCATAGCCTTTATCTTCTCTTTTTCTTTTTCTTTTTCTTTTGTACTGAAGTTTGAACTTGGAGGCCTTTCTCAATGGTGCTCTAACAGTTGAGCCACACCTCCAGCCCAGCTTTTTCCTTCTTAGGAAATGAAGTCTAGCAAACTTCTCTGCCCAGGCTAATCTCAAACTATGATCCCCTATGACTCAGCCTCCTGAGTGGCTAGGAGTATAGATGTGTTGCCCATTTCCCCCTTTATTAATATTAATATTATTTCCAAGTACTTGAATTTTTTTACTGACTTTCCCAAATAGCAAACATGATCATTAACAAATTAAATAATGGGATTTGGAAACAGAACTTTACAATGTAGGGAAAAGCTAGCTTTTAAACAAATATAAGTTCTGGAAGTTGAATATTCATTTCTAAAACCAAAATAGACTCTGTATTGCCTTCTCTGCATGAAAGGACCACACCCACTTTTGAATAGCGCAAGAGAGAACAGCATCACATTCAGCTGGTGAAATGAGGGCGGCTTCAAGGAGGAAAGCTGTTACAGTAGGATCATTTCCTCCTCTTTTTCTGATCTTAGTGTCCTTTTAGTCCTAAAGATTCCAACACTTGGTGTCAGTGTTGCTCAAAAGCACAGACATAGTCTCACCACTAGGCTTTAAGTAAACACAGACAAACCATGGAGAAATGCTTTTAAGCATGCTTACAGGCTTGACCACAGGAGCAATTGTTATTCAGATCGCAGAGGCTGCAGTGCAGGTTTAGCCAGTTCTGACACCTGAGCTGGACATGTGTATGGATCAGGTTGGGCACAATGGGAATAGCAGCTGCTCTTGCAGCACAGATAGCCCCTCCAGAATCTCCCTTCCACCCATGCAAAAGCCTGCTTGTTAAAACAAACAGGAGATATTATCCAGCTTCCTTCATGCTTAATTGCCTCATGCAGCTATGAAAGCAGGAGGGAAAAGGTATTTAAACACAGTAGATGAAAAATAAACTAGAAGAAAGAAGGAGAATTCACAGGCTTATCTGTTCTAGAATCATCGCAGACAGTCGACATTTACCTCCAGTAGCAGAAATGGTTTTCTTCCCTCTCCTCCTTCCCTTTTGGAATTCACCTCCATTGTAAGGATCTCATGAAGGGACTTGGATTTGTTTGTTTGTTGCTTTAAAACACAGTGGAGCCTGGAGCCAGTGTCTCAGGACTGTGATCCTAGCTACTCAGGAGGCTAAGATTTGAGGATCACAGTTCAAAGCCAGCCCAGGCAGGAAAATCCATGAAACACTTATGTCCAATAAACCACCAGAAAACCGGAAGTGCTGCTGTGGCTCAAAGTGATAGAATACTAGCCTTGAGTGAAAATGCTCAGAAACAGTACCCAGGCCCTGAGTTCAAGCCCCAGTACAGAAAAAAAAAAATCTTAAAATAAAATCACAATTGACTAATGCTTAAGACTCCAGTTGTTTCTTACCTGTGTTTACAGCCAGCCCATTAGCTGGCTGAGCTCCTATCTGCCCCCTGTATCCAGTGGAAGGGCACAGATTCACTCAAGTTCCAGTGTTACTGAAAGTAGAAAAGATCGCTGTTGTTATTAGACATTAGCAGCATTTGTATTTATAAACTCAGAAATCTCCCTCTTTCTCTCTCCCTCCTTCTTCCCACTCACCCCATTTTTTCTGTTCTCCTTTCTCTGTTCCTTTTCCATATAAAGTTAAATCTACTCCCGTTAGCAGCTTTCTTTTTGCTCAGTTCTATCACTTAATTTTCTAGCATCTGTTCTTAACTTTCAAGACGACATTTGTCATTTTGTTTGACATTTCTGGATTCGATGAATGTGAATCAATCAAGTTTCCTGAAAAAATCCAAAGAAAGGTGTTAACAACCTAGCTTTGTTCTCAGAAGATGGTGCTGGGTTTTGTCCTCCACAGATGAAGATTTTAGCCACCAACCCCTCCATCCTTGAGCAGCAGAGAGGCCAGGATTTCCTCTCCTGCAGTTCTTCTGGTCCTGAGTTCATCCACCATCTTAGTGGAATCACTATTTCCATCATCAATATGATTGCTTTTAGCAGTGAACCTTTACAAAAACTGTCTAGAATGGCTATTAGAACCTGACATCTCTGCTTTGGGACCATGGATGAATTTGTATTCAACAATGTATACAATGTTTGATGATACGCTTTTTTGTTCCTTGACAAACTGTTGCAAGCATGTGAACATTTCTCTCTGTGTTACTTGGTAGACTTCTAAATACTATTTGGATAATTTTTGTAGTCATCTATCCTGAGACAGACCAGAATATGGAAAACTAATTTCTTTAATACTGTGTCATTAAACTATTTCCAAATTTTCCCAACACTAAAAATGCCTTGAGAAATACTAGTGTAGCAAGATCTTTGTGATCATTCTTTCAAATGTTTACAAATTACACTTATTATAAAGGATCTTAGGTTCTTTCTAAAAACTTAACACATAACAAATAAGACTGATGTACTCATCAAGTATCTTCTACCAAGTTGCTATTAGTGTCATCTACATAGTTACTTTCACAGGTTAATGAACCTTTATAAAAAATGTATCTACATGTATTTTCAGGTACTTAAATGAAATGAATGTGCAGAATAGTTTTCATTTGTGAGGCCAGAAGTGGTACACAGATGGTAACAGCATACATTCACATGGTAGGAAATGTGTGTGTGTTGGGGGAGGGGGGGGGATTCCAGGTGAAGATGTGATGACCTGCATTCTTCACTGTAACTGCTCCATGGGATTCCATTACTAAGCCACATTCCAAATAAGCCATGGTTTGTTGAAAGATTTTTCTATGGCTGGCTACCTAAACTGTTGTTGGGTTTTTGTTTTCTTTTGGGTTTGTTTGTTTTCTGCCTCACACAATGCTGCATTGGATTTTTCTCCTCATAGAGAAGGCACATTTTTGTGTTAATAGATCCTGTGAAATTGACCACAAGCACATCCCCCCCCCCTCCGCCAGAGCAAATGAGACTGTATTTGTCATCATAACTCAGCCACTTTATAGGATGAAGTTGTTGGGCTTGTTGTTTGTTTGTTTGATTGATTTTTTTCATTGTTACCTCTTGGTTTTGTGTTTATTGGTGGTTCTTCTATTCCTTTATCAGGTAAGATTTAGATAACTAGATGCATGAGTCCTCACGGTGTATTCCCACATGAGTCCTCACGGGGGATTCCTACGGCAGTGACCTGGGAAAAGTCCATATGGGGACTGCAGACACTCAAACAAATCCAACTTCATAAGAAGACTGCCCTTCTTGAGTCTGTTGTTAACCAGCTTTCCATTACTTGACAAAAACAAAACAAAACAAAAACCTGAGAAATCAGCTTAACTGTAGCTCATGGTTCAGAGGGGTTTCCCCCTTTACCATATATCCTTTTTTTTTTTTTTCAACAACATAAACTAATTTACAAAGGTTGTTTTGTGGAGGCTTTTTTTGCTGGTCTTGGGGCTTGAACTCAGGGCCTGATACTGTCCCTGAGCTTTTATGGTCAATGCTGGTGCTCTGCCACTTGAGTCACAGCACCATTTCTGGGGGTTTATTGGAGCTAAGAGTCTCACAGACTTTCCTACCAGGGCTGATTTTGAAGCACCATCCTTAGATCTCAGTCCTCCTAAGTAGCTAGATTACAGGTATAAGCCATCAGTGCCTGCTACAAAGGGGTTTTATTATACTCCTTCCATACATGCACAATGTACTGTGAGCATATTCTTCCTATTACTCTTTGTTGCCCCCCACTCTTCTTGTTTTATATAATATACTATCATATAATATATAATTATATATAGATAGTATCACCTCTACTTTCTGCATCCTACTCATTCCCCCTCAAACCTCTTTTACAATGAGATCATATTTTTAAAATTTTTATTGTAAAGATACTGTACAGGGCTGGGAAGGTGGCTCAGTGGTAGAGCGCTTGCCTTGCATGCATGAGGCCCTGGGATCGATTTCTCAGCACCACATAAGCAAAAAGAAAAAAGCCAGAAGTGGCGCTGTGGTTCAAGTGGTAGAGCGCTAGCCTTGAGCTGAAGAGCTGAGGGACAGCGCGCAGGCCCAGAATTCAGGCCCCACGACCAGACCCCCCCCCAAAAAAAAGATACTGTACAGAAGGGTTATAGCTACATGAGTAAGGCAACAAGTACATTTCCTATCCAAGCATTGTTACCCCCTCCTTTGTTTTTCCCCTACTAACCCTTCCTTCCCTATCTCCCCAACACCTCCCCTCCAAAGTTGTAAATTTCATTTTCAACATAGTGTCTTGTAAGTCTCATTGTTACAAAGATTCCATATATACACAAAACAAGAAGTGTTTGTAAGCTTGGCTTCTCTCACTCAACATGATGATCTGCAGTTTCATCCATTTCACTGCATATAACATAATTTCACTCTTCTTTACAGCTGAATAGTAGTCTACTTGAGAGGCTTCAGTCCTAGTTGGTACTGTGGAAGATCACTTAAGATCATGTCTTAATCCTCTTTAAGATTATGTCTCCCAATGACCAAACTCCCTTCCCCTAGACTCTGCCTCTTAAAAGTTCCACCACCTCCCAATGACACACTCAGCTGAAGAACAAACTTTTATCACATGTGGCTTTGGGAGCTATTTAAGATCCAAAATATCACCCCTAACATGACCCCTAACTTATGAAGTTGGCTGCTAGAACATCATGATAAAGTAGCAGATTTTGAACGCTTTAAACTGATTAGAAACCAGCTGTCCCCAGAGGTTGTTATGCTAGGCCCTAAAGGCCTAGCGACTCTCCCCAGGAGTCAGGACAATGCCCAGCATGCAGGGCTTACAGTCCCAGGGTACCAGTAGCTGGAATTGGGCAGCATATCCTCCTGAA
The DNA here is from genome assembly GCF_024711535.1 of Dipodomys merriami. Classification (NCBI taxonomy): domain Eukaryota; kingdom Metazoa; phylum Chordata; class Mammalia; order Rodentia; family Heteromyidae; genus Dipodomys; species Dipodomys merriami. The sequence continues at coordinate 22,891,782 of NW_027202493.1, read as the reverse complement.
GAGATGTTATTATACAGATGAGGTACAGAAGGGTTATGGTTAGATAAATCTGATAATGAGTACATTTCTTTATGAACAATATCACCCCTTCCCTAGTTCTCTCCCAGGTTTTCCCTCCCATCCCTACCCACAAGTTGTATAGTTCTCTCTCAACATAGTGTCTAATGAGTACCACTGCTGCCTTTGTTCACCTTTTGTCCTCCATTTCTATAATCCCCCTAACCCTCCCAAAGACAGATGAATGAATAAGACAAAAAGAAAACAAATATAACAAAGAAAAAGGTCCTCTTGTTTCCATTTCCTGGAGTACATTTCAATATGCCTTGGTTTTAACCAAATTTTTAGTGTTTGCATTTCCTAATTAAATGCTCATTCACTTCAAAGTTTGACCTAAGTTTGATGTCTTCATCTAGAAAGCTGGCTGGTAATGGGAAAGTACACACAATGAGAAACATGTGTGCCAATCTTCAAGGGAACTGGCCAAGATGCTTTGTACCTCAGCACCTAACCTAAAATCAGTCCCTGTGGATGCAAGTCCCAGCTCTGCCCTCTGCCCTTATCACTATACAGCTTTGACATAAACCCCAACTTGCTATTGTCATTTGTCAGATGCCAATCATATTAGTACCTCCTTATAAAGTCAAGTCCTACAAGTGCCAGGTGGATAGTCCACCTCTGAGTCCTGGCACAGCCAACATTTTATCCACAATATCTCTAATCAGTAGTTCTCTGCCTGGTCTCAGAACAGAGAGCAATTCCTGAACAGAGATTACCCTTTTGAAAGTAGCTAAAAGGAAGACATGAGGTCCCATAAATCTCTTCTCAAAGATTGTAGTTACAGTGGAGTCCACAAGTGCTCAAAGATTTCTAAAAGCATGTACATGGTTTTCCTACACATGCTTTTAAAAATCTTACTCCAGTTGAGGAGTCTGGTAATCATGGATTTTCCAGTGATGATAACCATGATGGCAAAGAAGAAGCAGAAAACACACTCCTACCCTTGGACTTCCCACCAGCAGTATTTACTGAAGAAAAAAGAGAACCAGGTTCCTTATAGCGATTGTCCCTAGGTAAAGACTGTAAGACAGGAATGACTGCAAAGCAAGTAGATCTCTTAGCACATATCTTGTCCGAAGGAATCATGAGCATAGCTCAGCACACTGAAAGAAGCCAGCCATGAAATTGTGTGTGTGTGTGTGTGTGTGTGTGTGTGTGTGTGTGTATTTTTTTCACACAGAGAAGCACAACACTGGTCTTCAACATTGCATATGATTTTCTGGCCAATGTTACACTGTCTTCTACACTTATGTTTAATGGTTCCAGCACTATAGAGACAGTTTGTTTTTTTTTTTTCTCCAGAAGTGAAGCTGGATGATCATACTGGTTCAGATTTAGGGAGGCAACTGCAAGAATGGTAGGGATGGAGGAAGAGTTTAAGAAATCATTGATGTCTTTCCACTTGAATGGGGTTGTTTTATTGTTTTGTTTTGTCGGTTGTGGGGCTTGAACTCTAGGCCTGAGCACTGTCCCTGAGCTTTTCAGCTCAAGGCTAGTACTCTACCACTTGAGCCACAGCTCCATTTCCGGCCTTTTCTGTTTATGTGGTGCTGAGAGATTGAACCCAGGGCCTCCCGATGTGAGGCAAGCGCTCTACCACTGAGCCACCTTCCAGCCTATGGGGTTGTTTTTATGGATAGAGGGTTGTGATCTAGAAAACGAACATATCAATATTTATTCAAGGACAATGAGCTTCTAGTCTCGAATTGTTTCTGTGCCTTAAGGGATTTTGTGAACTGTTACTTAGTATTCCTGAGCCTCAATTTTCTTATCTACAATCAATATAATACATGAAATATTAGTGTCATACAGGATTGCTGTGGGGTTTAGCCCCTCCCTTTTCTTCCCTTCCCACTTACCTTTCCTCAGCCTTTCCTCAACTTACCTTTCCTCAACTCTCTGTGGAGGTGGGATTAGATTTGAACTCAGGGCACTTTGCACTTGCTTGGGAGCTACACTACCACTTGAGCCAAACCCCAGCTCTTTTTTTCTTTATTTTTCAAATAAGATATAGTGTGGGCTTTTTGTTTGTTTGTTTGTTTGTTTTTTAAGAGGGCTAGTCTGAACCATGTTCCTATTTATTTCCCTGTAGCTCGAGTTAGAGTCTCATACAACCCCAGCCCTGACAGTGTTATTGGTTGAGATGAGGAATCTCACTTTTTGCTCAGGTGAATCTCACATAGCAATTCTCCCATCTCTAACTCCTGAGTAGCTAGGATCACAAGTATGAGCCTTTGTGCTTGCCCTCATTTTCTTTTTTTCTTTTTTGGTCCCGTTGTGGGGCCTGAACTCTGGGCCTGAGCGCTGTCCCTCAGCTCTTCAGCTCAAGGCTAGCACTCTACCACTTGAGCCACAGCGCCACTTCTGGCTTTTTTTTTTCTTTTTGCTTATATGGTGCTGAGGAATCGAACCCAGGGCCTCAGGCATGCAAGGCAAGTGCTCTACCACTGAGCCAACTTCCCAGACCTTGCCCTCATTTTCACTAGCCTCCACACCCCCATGCCTGCCAATTCCTAGAGAAAGTACTATTTACCTGAAAAGGTGCCTTTCATATGCAAACTGATCCATAGCCCAAACCTCCAACTGCTTCCTATAGCTCCTAGCTGAAGAGCCAAGATTTCCCACGCTAAGCACTGAATTCAGACATTGCACAATTTGAGATAGCCCTAATGCCCCAGCGCTCACTTAAACTAGCCACAACTAAGCCTGCTTACACTGGCTACCTTTCCCCACAGAAATAACAATAAAGTTCTTGACCACATTTTCTTCTCACCTCCTCTGCTTCCTGACCTGCCTCTGCCTCTGTCCCTTCACGGCAGATGTGAGCCATCCTCTTCGATCATAAGTAACAATCATTGTAATAGCAATCATTCATCTCCTGATCTATTATATTTACCCATCAGTGCTGCTATTGAAGAATACCACAGAGGGTGGGTGGCTTAAACAGCATTTATTTCTCACAATTCTGGGATGAAGAGCCCAAGGTCAAGACACAGTAGATTTGATGTCTGGTGAGAGTCTGCTTCCTGTTCACAGATAATAACTTACCATCTCCTTGCATTATCTTCACCAGTCTGAAAGGAGCTAGAATGTTCTCAAGTCTCCTTTATAAGAACACTAATCCCATTCAGGAAGGCTCTCTGATCACCCAAAAGCTCTACTTCATAAAAACATCACAATGGAGGTTGGGTTTCAACATGGAATTTGGGGAGACACAAATACTCAGTCCATAACACCTATGTTTTAAAGCATATATCCTAATCTCTGGGACCAGTGAATATTACCTAGTATGGCAAAATCAGGAATCATGAAATGATGATTATCCTGGTTTATCTTGGTGAGCCTGGAATAACCCCTTATTCAGGAGAAGCTGGAGATCTGAATGAAATGTAGAAGGTAGAAAAAGAAACTAGAGAGAAGCCACTACAAGCCAAGGAATGCTGGCAGTCTTTAGATGCTAGAAGAAGCAAGAAATGAATAGAACCTCCAGAAGACTCAAATTCCCTGTCATTCATTGTTTTTGTTTTTTTGTACATATTAAAAGTTAGAAGAAGCCAGGCACAGTGGCTTATACCTAGAATCCGAGCTACTCAGGAGGTTGAGATCTGAAGATCGCAATTTAAAGAAGAGTCCATGAGACACTTACATACAGTTAGCCACCAGAAAACTGAAGCTGTGGTTCAAAGTGGTAGAGTGCTGGCCTTGGGCAAAAGAGCTCAGGGACAGCGCCCAGGCCCTGAGTCCAAGCCCCACACTGACAAAAAAAAAAAGTTAGGAGGACTCTCTCCTTATCAACCCTCAAGGGTCAGCAGCAGACCCAGAGTTGGGCCTTGCTGGGTACCCAGAATGGGAAATGGCCTACAGACTACTCTCTTATCCTCTCTTTCCATGAGGCACACACACTTCTACAATCGGTCTTTAATTCTTGGAAATTGGAAAAACACATATTTGTCATTAAAGCCACTAGTTTGGAGCATATCGTTCTACAAGACCTCTTTGCCTTGGTTTTGTTCTCATGCACATTTCTCTGCTCCATTAAAGTTCAATAGCATCAGGCTCTAAGGTCATTGGGGAAAATCAGCAGGTGGACAGGGCTCTGGAGGACAGAGGTTGAAGACCGTCTCCAGCTGGGAGCAGGAGACCAAGGAGCAGCTCCTGCATCCCAGGAGAGCTGCTGAAAGCAACATCTATTTTGTCCAGGTTTCATTTTCATGGCCTCTCAGAGGATGTTTTAGCTCCTTGGATGCTGTGTTCAAGTTAGGAAGGGAAAGTGAGCAAACATAAGTCATGCTGCAAGACAGGCAAGCATTGCTCACTCAGGCCAATCACATGCCTGGCTGGCCTGCTTTGACCAGGCCACTTCTGCATCCTGAAATGTTATTCTGGAATCACCACGTGGCCCTGCGGAAGCCAACTCGATGTGAGTGCCTCACATTGCTGGTGTTTTATAGAACTCACTTATCCCCACAGATCCCAAATGTCAGAGGTCTCATTTGCTGATCTTTTGCTGATGACAGGGGTTGGCATTGCCATTTCATGGACACCAACACATGCCGCATGGGTCAGAGGTAGAGCAGGCTGGTGGCAGAGCTGGTGGGTCACCACATAGCAGTGTGGGAAGAAACAGAAGCTGACTGAGGGAATTTCTCTGCTGTTGTGGGCGGGCTTTGATGGGCTTGTGGTTGACTTCCTCTCTTAGATTTTGGGGCTGAGCTATTGCTGGTGCAGTAGGAGCCAAGCATATCCTGTTTCACTCCAGCAGAGGTGTCATTTTGACAATGGCACTACTGAAGTGGGGAAGCTGGGTGTAACCTGTGTCATCTTGGCCACATGGTGGATAGGAAATTGGGTGTAACTGGTGCCATCTTGTCTTCATGGTGGAGGAAGGTGAAGTCCTACCTCCCAGGTGAAGGGCGTGCTTCAATTCCTAGAGGCAGGACCTCTCAAAATGAGGTTTCTTTGTTTCTTGCAACTGAGATACCTTGCAACAGTACATGACCATACCGTATGTACAGTGACGATAATGAGGCACAAGGGCAGCAGAGTGTGAACATTGACCCTACCCTCAGGTCAAGCCAGCCGGCTCTGGATAGCTGCTTAAGTCCCAACCCTGCCACCAGGACAAATCTGACTTCCTCTAAGCAAATGAATACACTACAGGTGACCATCTTCAGACGTGAACCTAAAGCTGAGGTTGCTCAACTCCATCCTGAGTCTAACTCCGGGCTCACTCATTTGAAACACACACACACACACACACACACACACACACACACACACACACACACACACACACACACACACACACACACACACAATTATTGGTTCTTCTTCTTTGGAGAATCCTGACCAATACACAGATTTAGGGACAATTCCTGGGTCTTCTGCTACATATTATAGAATTACTCCGGTAAGCTGGTTAGTTTATTTTTCTTTCCATGTTTTTTTTTTTGTATCAATTAGTTATACAAGAGAGTTTCATATTGACATGTTTCATTTGTCATTCTGACAGGCATACAAGGTACCTTGATCAGAATCACCCTTCCAACCTCCCTTACTTCTTTCCCAAACCCATCTCAATAAGCTTCCTTGTTCCATTCTTCCACAAAATGGAGATGTTTACATTATCTTGAAATATCCTGAGGATATTCACCCATGAAACATGATGGGTGCTACAAGAATGCATTAAAAACATGAAACTCAAGATGCTACATTTCTCCCAAGTAGTTTATACTCTCATGAAAGAGATAGATAGCAATAGAACTGATAAGCACCAATATTTAGCAAGCAGCACTACCTACAGATTCACACTTTGGGGACATGAAAGGTACTGGAATGAGACACAAAGTATGTCACCCTGGCAGAAAGGTTGTTTAGAGCGGCAGGTGATAAGCACTCTACCAACCACTATCCTGCTTAAAAGCAGGAGATAAATATCAGTTTGGAATATCTCCTTCTGAACCAGGAAGAGAAAAATATTCAGAAACTACCCTTAACAACTAAGATAACATTTGCCTACACAGCAAATCTGAGTAAACAATCGCTTGCACTTTGTCCTCCCAGTTTCTATTACCTCAGATATCCAAAGCCCCTTTTGCCTTGTCTAGCCTGCTATGCTATATAAACCCCAGATTCTATCTGGCTTCTTGAATCCCATTTCTTTGTGACCACCAGTACTTACATACAGAACTACATCTGGTTTTGTTTTTGTTTTTGTTTTTTTTTACTTTTCCTGTTCATCTGTTTTTATGTCCATTTAATTTGCAGCTTCCCCAGCCAATGAAGTAGAAGAGTAGAGGTTAAAATTCTTTTTCTTTCTTTATGGGTGTGCAAGTGAGATGTTGCCTCTCTCTATCTTCTGAAGGTCCAATGAAATAAACTCAGAATAGGCAGATTAATAAGAGGAAAAGACAAACACATTCATTAGCTCTTTAGCATGCATAAACATGGGAGTCATACAAAAATCAGACCCTTAATAAGAAGCACATGGTTGAAGCCTAAATACTTCATAAGGATGAGGAAATGGTGGAGTGAGGGCTGCGAGAAGGGTAACAGATGATTTTAGGGAAAATTAAGAGACCTCACTAAATTGTTGAGTTCTCCTCTTTGGAATTCGAATGAGCTCAGAGAAACCTAATCCCTAGACAAAGTTTATCTAGGAATGGTTACATCTTAGTTTTCTGTGATGGATGCAAGATTTCAGGAGGACGTAGAAGGCAAGTGTGCTCTCTTTAGCATGTCTGGTCTTAAGGCAGATAAGAAAAACTCCAGAAGAAGACATTGTAAAAGGTTAGGGTGACCTTAATTCTAAGGTCTCTTAACATGTCCAAGTACCAATCTTTGGATGACCATTTCTGAATCCCTGGTATTGCTTGGGTCTTAAATGTCCTCTAGAAGCTTTTATGTTGAAGATTGAGTTCTTAACGAAGCAGCATTTACAAGTAAGGCTGTAGGTCATGAGGGCTTTGACCTCATGAATGGATTAGTCCATTTGTGGATATTTATGGATTTATAGCTCACTGGGTTTCCAGGAATATGCTTTGTTGCTTTGTTATAAAAGTATACTTATCCTCCCTCTCTCTTACCTTTCTCTCTCTCTCGCTTCTCTCTCCCCCTCTCTCTTCTTCCTTGCTGCCAGACTGTCCTTTGATCATGATATGCTACATCATACAGGCCCAAGAAGAACATGTGACTACAGACTGAAACCTCTGAAACTGTGAGCCAAATGAATAATTTCCCCTGTAAGGTTTGGACCTAAGGTATTCTTTCACACAGCTAGAAAGCTAACACAATCCCAATATAGGTATCATGAAAAAAATAACAATAGATCTGTTATAAAATACTTGGCCTATTTTACACAATATTCCCAATCTCTCATCTCAAACCTATTGATAGTATTGTTAATGTAAAATAATAATTCTACTTTAAAGGAAATAAGAAAATAATTTATTTGCAAGCATATACGAATTACGGTGGTCCAAAAATGAAGACTCACGTTACCCTAAATGGCAGGTTCATCCATAGAAGAGGTTACCTTTATTGATTGATTGATTGATTATTGATTGATTGATTGCACCATTACTGGAGTTTGAATTCAGTGTCTCACTCTCTTGCTTGGCTTCCTCGATCACAGCTGGCACTTTACCACTTGAACTATACCTTCAGTTCAGCATTCTGCTGGTTAATTAGAGGTGGAATTTCACAGACTTTTTGGTCCTGACTAGTTTTAACATCCCTACCCCCCATCAGCCTCCATTCCTCCAGGTCTCAGCCGACTGAGTATCTAGTGTTATAGGGAAGGACCACTGTGACTTGGCAGTATCGTGAATTTTTATAGCTGCAAAACAAAGTCATGAATCTATTTATTTACAAAATGCCTGGTGGGGTCATCAACTAGGCGGGCTTCAGCAAAGCAAGGGCATCGATATCATTCAATGTTATTTCATTTTTAGCTTAAGGGTTGGAGTTACATTCCAAGAGTTTTCTCTAGCATTCACCAGAAGTTAGATGAGATTGAGATGTTGATGTTACAGCAAAAGACTGGCTACTAATAGAGTCTTGGTCTGCAACATTCCATCTTACCCCAATCACAATATTCTAGACTCTCCAATAGATAATGATGTTTTTGTTTTTGTTTTTTGTTTTTTTTCCCCAGAGAATTTCAGTTCATAGGGTATTGACATGAAAAAGACAAACACAAAGGTATTGGATAAGAAAACACTGGCTAGAATTGAATAGAGTAGCTGGGAAATTCCACTGACAAATGCCATGTACCACAGTTAGCAACAGAATTATCATAGGTGTTGAAAATAGATATATTTTTTAAATTGGGCTTATGTTCTAAGAAGCTTGTTTCAAGTCTCAGTTCAACTTCTGAGCAGCTATTGGCATCTCAGAAATGATTTATTCTCTGAGCTCCAGTGGGCTCATCTGCACAATCCAGTTACTGGCACATAACAGAAACACAGCAGATGCTGGAAGTTAGTAAGTGGATAAATGAACAGCGTGCAGTCATGGAATTGAACATTGTTGACTAAAATCCAGACCTAGCAGATCGAAAACAAAAACAATAGAGTTGACAGAGAACCAGGTTTTAATGGGATGACAGGGTAAATGGGGAAAGAAGATTGATTTTTGGAAAAATAGAGAGCACTTCCCAATTCTTGGGAGCTTTATGACTTTAAGGGTTTGGCATTGTTGAAATATTTAAGCTTCCATACATTCCCAATCTCATGTTTAGTGACAGAAGGAAGCTACATGAACAATACTATGAAAGAAACAGACTTCCATGAAGATTAAGTCTAAGCCCACAACACTCAAGGGAAGCACTGATCAAGGAAAGGGAGAATGGATATTTCTGATGATGAGATCTCAACATTATATCATCCCAGGAACCCATAAGAACTACAAGTGTGTTCTTTAGAATTCTACTTTCTGATTAGGAATTAAAAGTTAAATAAAAGCTAGACAAGATGCTTCTGCCAGATTTAAGTTCAACCATGTGGACCTCAGAGGATGTATGTATAACATGTTGTTTGTTATTGCAGCCAATATCTCCAAAGTACTGATCTGCTACATACCTCCGCACGCATAGCTTAGGGATTTTCCAGGCTCCAGTTCCCAGTTTATGCTAAAGATGATGGAAAAAATCAGTGAGAGCCTGAAGAAGGTGTTTCCTCTCCTCTTCTTTCTTTTTCTGCAAGTAGATTAAAGATTGGGACAGCAAAGTTGTAGTCTGAGGACTGATGAGGTGATGAGCAAAAGCAATGTGTGCACTCTGCTGTCTGTACAGAAGAGACATCCTCTTGTGTGGAAAGGAGAGTTCTCCAGTGTTCTAACTCCTCATTCAGCCCAGCTGTCCTATTCTCAGTACTGAGGGGCTTTCCTAAGTAAGTTATAGGGCTAATCTCCCCAGGTATTTGCAAAAGAACATTGTTCATTTTGCCCCCTAAAGGATCTTTAGGAAAGCACTGGTACTCATCTGACAAAAACTTACAAGGCACTACTTAGTGACTTATGGTTAGTTCTGTTATTTTTCCAAAACAAAAGATATTGTAACATATGTTCTCTTCAAAATTTTATAACCTACTTGGGAATCCCAATGAAAAAGTTCAGTGAGTGCTATATATGGAGTGCACATGCATTATCAATTGTAAAATAAGACTTGAGATCGTTGATATCTATTGAGCATCTACTCTACTCCAGAAACTGAAGGCACTTCTGTTTATTCCTGTGATTAAACTGCCACATAGTAGAAGGATACTGTCTACATTTCTTTTTTCCAATCCTGGGGCTTGAACTCAGGGCCTGGGCACTGTCAGTGAACCTCTCTGTGCTCAAGGCTAGTGCTCTATCACTTGAGCTACAGTGCCACTTCCGGCTTTTTCTGTTTTTGTTTTTTAACTAAGGAATTGAACTCAGTGCTTCATGCCTGCTAGACAAGCGATCTACCACTAAGCCACATTTCCAGCCCTACTATCTACATTTTACAAAGGAAAATTCAAGGTACAGAATATAAACAACGATAAAGATTAGGACAGGTGGCTCCAATACTTATCCTTTTGGTATATGAATAATTTAAGCTAAAGAAATTTAAAAGACAATATGTTCAGTGAGGTCCCTCTGACTTTTAATCTTCCTTTCTGTCCTGAGGCAGGTCAAAAATCCAGGATGAAGCATTGTGCAATGGCTCAAACTTGTAATCCTAAGTACTTGGGAGGCTGAGATCTGAGGATTGAGGTTCCAAGATGGCCTACGCAGAAAAGTCTCTGATGACTCCTATCTTCAATTAACCAGCAAAAAGCAGAGGGAAAAACTGGGAGAGTGCAAAGGAAGGGATGACATTGTTCAAAAATAAATGCATTGTTTCCCTGACTTATGTAACTGCAGCCTCTCTGTACATCCCCATTATAATAACAATCCATTCTAATTGAAATAAGTCAGTTTCACAATAGCTTTTTAAAAAAGCCATAAGTGAAGGTATAGCTCTACTAGCAAAGAACCAGATTTGGACAAAGAACACAGATCTTGAGTTCAAGCCCCAGTAGCAGCACATACACACACACACACACACACACACACACACACACACACACACACACACACACACACACACACACATCAAAGCAAAGAAACAAACACAACATCAACAACAAAACACTTAGTTCAAGCTTTTTTCCACTTTGACCTTGAACTAAGCCTAGCAGGGCACTATCATACTCTACTGGTTGGATATGTATCTATCAATTACACATATGCACATTTAAGTGGCATTTATGTGTACATGTCACAAAAACACACATTTTGCACTGGCAAACTGATGCTGATAAACTCTTATTTGCCAGCGACAAACATCACCAAAAAAATGCTCATCCCATAATAATGTTTTGGCTTTATTAACCATTGTGCTAACATGAAGATTATGCAGAAAATACTTTTTCAGAGTGCCTGGAATTGGGATGACTCGTAAGTCATATTTGCTTTATTGGTGGGGTTCCTATGCGGAGTCCAGCAATGCAAACAGCAAGTAGTAAGTATTTTCTTCCCTGCAACACAAAAGTTGACTGTCAGGGAAGTTAAGAGGAACTCCTCTTGCAGACCTGTTTAAAGGTACAGGACTGAGAACAGAAATACTCTATGCGGTGGGTGTGGTGACACTTGAAGATATTCAAAGAACAAACAAAACAACGGCTTCAGGGCAAAAATAAGTTGGAGGGGGAAGAAGTTTTCTGCACCTTTTGATATTAAATGGAACATTTGGGGGTACAGGCGGGGGAGGGTAGAAATTGAAATGTTAGAGGGTTGTGAGTTGTAGACATTTCAACTCTGCTCTAAATATCATTCAAAAGCTAAACTTGCCAGTCTTCGGTGGCTCACACCTATAATCCTATCTGAGTGTGGAGGTTCCAAGTCCCTGAGACTCTTATCTCCAATTAGCTACTAAAAAGCTGAAAATGGAGCTGTAGCTCATAGTGGTAGAACACTAGCTTTGAACACAAAAACCTAGGGACAGTGCCCAGGCTCTGAATTGAAACCTTAGAACTGGCGCGCACACACACACACACACACACACACACACACACACACACACACACACACACACACACACACACACACACACAGAGCTAACAGTCTCAGCTTCACATTCTAACATAAACACAAGCACACACATTTAAAAATTGGTTTCTGGAGTGGCAAGGTGCTGTTTGTATGTGTGTGTGTGTGTGTGTGTGTGTGTGTGTGTGTGTGTGTGTGTGTGTGTTTAAGTTGATCTCTATCTCAATACCATTTAATTAGTCTTATAAACCCTTTAAACAAAAAGAATTGGGGTGGCTTATTAATGAAGTATCAGTGCAGAAATAAAAGCAAGAATAGCTCTGGTATAACAGGGCTCCTTAACACTGGGCTGGGGCTTGGTACAGGCCTCAGGGCTCTCAAAAGCCCCCCTAAACCAGGGTTGGGGCCTTTGTGAGTGATGGGGGAAAGGGCTAATGGTCTCTCCTTCTCAACTTCATGAGCAGGTGGTATATTACAATGAAAACAATCCTCTCACTGAATCAGGCTCTAAAATAAATATTTAGAAGCCAATAGGCAAACAAAAGTTGTTCAACTTGTTCTTTGAACTCGGTGAAGGGCTGCTTCTCTGCTCTATTGGCACTCTTGACAAGTGCTTTGCATAATATTCACTTAAGGCAGATGTGACAATGTTCTTACAGGAATGTTTAGCAAGAATCCTCCAGCAAACTGTGGGCACAGGTCTTGTTTCAAATTGTAAGCCAGAGACAACCTTTGGAAGGGCTTTCATGATCAATTCCTGATTCCTACTATTCAAGAAAAGTACTTCCAATGAATCCAGTAAATTCTTTTAAAATTTACTTTATTGTTATTATAGAGGTGATATACAGAGGGGTTGCATCTACATGAATCAGGTAATGAGTACAGTTACTTTTGTATAGTGTCTCTTCCCTTATTCTCTCCCATTCTGTCTCTCCCATCTCTACCCATAGGTTGTAGAGTTCACTTTCATCATTGTCCAGTGCACTCCATTGTTGTACTTTTTCACCCTTTTTCCTTGAGTTCTGTGCCCTCTCCCCCACAGTACTGATGATATAGACATGAATACACCATGTATAAGGTAAAGAATACAGAATCAGCCAGGTGCTGGTAGTTCATACCTGTAATCCTAGCTATTCAGAAGGCTGTTATCTGAGGATCATGGCTCAAAATCAGCCCAGGCAGGAAAGTCTGTGAAACTCTTATCTCCAAAAACTACTCAGAAAAAGCCAGAAGCAGTGCTGTGGCTCAAGTGTTAGAGTGCTAGCCTTGAGCAAAAAGAGGCTCAGGAACACTGCCTAGGCCCTGAGTTCAAGCAGCAGGATTGGCACAAACAAACAAATAAATACTGAATCATCAGAGAAAGAAAATTTGTAAGTCTTTTGTTTTCATGTCTTAGGAGCTTGGTTCAGTACATGTTATTTTATATAAACGGAATCCACATATTTTTGAACATATCGTATTTCACCAATGAAATTTACTTCTAGAGCCTATTATGTTAAATGACAAAGCTTTTGCTATTTATTAAGTGTCAAGATGGGAAGTACTTACAGCTGTCCCTGGAGCAGAATTTCCTAATAGTCTTTGCAATAGTCTTTCAGCAACTCCTCCATTGTGCAAGAATTCCTACATAGCATCTCATTTTGTAAATATTAGTTAATTGCCCCTGATGTCAGTTAAAAAATCTAGAGACACAGGGGGATGGGGAAAGGGAGAGGTGTATGGGAAGGGTTGGGAAGGGGAAACAAAGAGGAGGCAACAATGCTTGATAAGAAATGTACTCGTTATCCTGCCCATGTAATTGTAACCCCTCTGTATGGTATTTTCACAATAAAAAAAATTACTATAAAAAATCTAGAGACAGATATCACAATTATATACCAAAGAAGTTTTGTTTTGTTTGGGGCTTGAATTCAAGGCCTGCGCACTGTCCCTGAGCTTGGAATATGTCTCTAATTAACCAGCAAATAGCAGAGCTGAAGGCCTGGCTCAAATGGCAGAGCACCAGTTTAGCGAGTGTAAAGCATTGAGTTCAAATCCTAGTCCTGCCCCTCAAAAATACGATGTGAAATGTAGACTGTCTAACATTTTTGTTATGTCTAGTCAGAGCCTAGACAGGGGATCCAAGCCTGTTCAGGAAAATTCTTATTCTTTCCTGTCCCCACATCCCAGAGTCCTTGTCAGAACCTATTCAGTTATGCCCTTCCTTTCTTGCCTGTGCTTTGGATAAAATCAGGCAATGATAATTAGAGTTAGGTCTCATTTCTTCCACGGGTTCTAAGTGGAAGTTAGTCCATTTTCTTTTGCTATCACTAAATACCACAGGCTGGATAATTTAGGAAAGACAGAATTTATTTAGCTAGTGGTTTGAGAAGGTGGTAATGTCCAAAAGAGGGTCTGGTGCGTGGTAAGGTCCTTGCTAAGAAATTATAACATGACAGAGGGCATCACATGGTGAGACAGAGTAAACATGCTATTTGGGGTTTCTCTTCCTCATTTCACAAATGCCATCATGGGGCCCTGCCCTTGTGACCTGGCCTAAGCCCAACTACCTCCCAAAGCTTCGCCCCCAGGGACCATTAACATGAACTCAGGGACTCACTTACAACAGACGAACTTCTGGGAGGCACATTCCAATCACACATAAGAAAGTATCTTTGTTAAAGTTATCAGTTCCCTTTGCCCTGATAGTATTTTCAATTGTGCTATGGAAGATATGTAGTATTAGCTCTACTAATGCCATCATAAATACTGCACACATGGGAAGAGACTTGGACAGACTTGATGAAATTTTAGATGGGCCGCTCTGTGCCCTCTTTTCTACTAGGCCTCACCCTTAACTTCAGCCAGACTGCATGAATCTTGCTAAGTCAGTTTAGTGAGACTCCAGCCCCTATTAATGATCTCATCTTTCTGCTCCATCTTCAGCCAGAATCCTATCTTATTTTAGCAGAATCCCCATTTATTTAATTATTTCGTTTGCAGTTACTACTCATATTTTTTTTTCCTACCCAGGGACTCTCCCTCTGTCTACAAAGTATTCCTTGGTTATAAATCTCCCTTGTATCTTTGTTATAGTATCACTCCCACCCCCTTAAATAAAAGTCCTAAAAGGAATCTCCTTTACTATTTCAACAACTGTCAGAACAATTTCTTCTTTAACAATAGGAACAATTAGTCATTGGATTCTCCACCCTGACTAACAGGCCTGTCATCATGGAGTTCAAGTTCATACTTTTGAAGTTTTTGTCTTCACTTCTGACTGATAGGCCTGGGAGCCAGTGCTACAATAACAGTCTATTAAGCATGATAAGGACAGATTTTTGTGTCTTTTGAAGCCTACCCTTTGAGGCTTTCTCTGGCTCTTGTTTGAAAGTTATCTGCTAGGCTGAGGGCGGGGTAGGGGGGGGCGTCTTTCTTAAGCCCTTGTTTCAAGTAGGAATTTGTTCCCTAACTCTTGGGTTGAAGTCTTTTCCTGGTTGTCTGTTGAGGTCTTTCTTTCTATTTGAGCCTTCTACTCCAGTGGGAACAGTCAATCAACTGGAGCTCCCTTCCCCCAAACTCCTACTTCTCTGTTTTTAACATTCAGAGACCCATTCTGTTTTCCTGCTTATTTTACTATGTTTTACTAAGTATGGTAGGACACTCAATGGCTAATTGGCTCCTCTAAACCTGTCCATTTCCCTTACCTATGGTCTTTCTTCCTTTTCTTTATTTCCGCTGCATCCCAGATTCGTACAGACTTTGGCGCCCTATCCTGACTGACAGATCACAAGGAACCAAGGACCCCTAAAATCAAAGACATACTAATGCAAAAGAAAACCTTACCCCATCCCACAAACATTGATGAAAAGCTTTAGTCTCAATATTGAGCAGTAGCTTCAATTTGTCCTAACTACCAGAGATATAATTCAGATTTTTACAAATATGAACTAGAATGTAAAACTAAAATAAGATAATATCTTATCTGCTAGATGTTTAAGATTATAAAAACCAGAAATTCAATCTAAGAACAATGAACAAGTAAAACATGTAAAACATGTACAAGTAAAACAATGTACAAGTAAAAATCCTGTAAAAATAACTGATTCGGTACCATTAATTCAAATATATCAAATGTAGTAGTAAAACATTTAAACATGTTTTTATGTTAAGTAGATATTTTGGTGTATTTAACTTTTTGGCACTTGTTTTGCTTTTTGCTTTTGTGACTTTTGGTACTCACTTAACATGCATGTGTTATAAAAAATAGTAGGCAAATACTTGAAAAGATGGCTGGCTTTCATATTTTAACACACTAGACTAATAAACAGTTCCTAAACTCTTTTTTATAATTTGAAATCTTAAAATTATACTAAGATATGTTAAATGGTGAATTTTCATTAGTAATTTATTAGTAAGAGAAACTATTGAAATATTAGGCATAAGTGTATGCTATGATTTTTAAAGTAAGCATACTTTTAACTTCATAACACTTGGCTTCTTATTTCTATACAGTACAGAGAGGCTAAAGATATCTGTGAATAAATAGATCCTTTTGGTCATGTATTATGAGGAAACATATACATATAAAAATTGTGAGATAGTTTACTCAAAAACAAAGAAAACAAACAACAATTTTTTAAAAAGCCTGTTATTAAGTCCTGGTCTGTGATAGACAATTTACAATTGCTTGTAACCTAGCTTTCTTTCTAAAAGACAGATTCCTATAATAAAATTACCATTCATATATGTAAATAAATGTAAGAGGAATGACAATGGTAAGGGAAAACATCGTTGCATGTAAATTATGCCAGGAATATAATTTTTTTTTTTTGTCAGTCATGGGACCTGAACTCTGGGCCTGGGTGCTGTCCCTCAACTCTTCAGCTCAGGGCTAGCGCTCTACCACTTGAGCCACAGCGCCACTTCCAGCTTTTTCTGGTGCTAAGAATCGAACCCTGGGCCTTAAGCATGCAAGGCAAGCACTCAATCATTGAGCCACCTTCTCAGCCCAGATAAAACATTTTTTAGGGAAAGAGAAATATTTTTTTTCCAGTGACCTGCAGGTGTTTATTCTAGAACATGAAGGGCCATGTTTTATAAAAGGAGTAATTTTTTTTTCAAAAGTAAAAAGATTGGTGTTCCAAAATGAAAAACAGGAAAAGTATAGACAAACACTGAGTGGGGATAGGAATTTATAAAAGCCATTTAAAAACTGGATTTTAGAAAAGGGATCAAAAGCCAAATGACTAAAGCTGGCTGGGTTTACTTATAAAGTTTTTTTAAAATGAACATTAATACTCATATTTCTTTTTCTATCCCTGCTTGATACTTCTAGAATTCAAAAACTAATATTGAGCATGCTTATTTTCATGGCATAGTAATTTTCTGCATGAGTTCAATAACAATGTGTTCTTGAAAGAGGAAAATAATTGGATAAAGTTGACTTTATAATTATATGTTATGGTTTGAATAAGAAGTATTACCCTGTAGGCTTATTCCTAGAGGGTAGTAGTGATACTTGGTATGTTCTAGAACCCTAAGGAACCAAAGGAAATGGGTTTCTGGGGGGAGGGGTGTCTTGAGGTTGTCTTATCCCTGGCCTTTTCCTTTTTCTCTTGAGGAAAACAGTTCTATCCCACCATACTCTTTTCCCACAATGCATAGCTCAATCAGAGGTCTAGAAACATGGAACTAGCCTACCACAAGCCAGAACAATTTTTTTCCTTTTTCTAAGTTGTTCTTTGCAGTAATTGTCACTGTAAAGAAAACGGACACAAAAAAATTAGCACCAGAGAAGTGGTGTCATTGCTGTGATTTTAAGATAACATGATTTAGAAACTTTAAGAACTGGTTTGTCAGGGGCTGGGAAGGAGGCTTAGTGGTAGAGCTCTTGCCTTGCATGCATGAGGCCCTGAGTTCCATTCCTCAGCACCACATAAGCAAAAAGAAAAAAGCTGGAAGTGGCGCTGTGGCTCAAGTGGTAGAGCACTAGCCTTGAGCTGAAGAGCTGAGGGACAGCGCCCAGGCCCAGAGTTCAAGCCCCACGACCGGACTCAAAAAAATAAAAAAATAAAAAGAACTGGTTTGTCAGAGGAGTTTGGTAATGTTCAGAGAAGAAGGCTAATGAAAGCCTGGAATATTGTAAGCAAAGGTTAATGAGTGGTTCTGGTAGGATGTCAAGAGGTAAGAATGCCAATAGAAACACAGATTTCAGAAGGGAACCAGGATTGTACTGGGAATTAGACTCAGGACCATTCATGCTACATTTTGGCAAAGAGTTACATTTTGGCAAAGAATCTGTCAACATTTTTGTCCATGACCTGAGACACTGTGGGAAGCTGAGTTTATAGATGATAGATTAATCTGTTGGAGGAAATTTCAAAGCAGTCCAGCATTCAGACTCTCCTTTGGCATGAGAACTACTTGCTGATTTTAGCCAATCTAATGATAACAAAAGGAAGTGCAGAAATACTTGAAGATCAGATTGGCCGAAAAGCCTGGGCAAAATTGAAGCTGAGGAAGCATGGTTTCTGAAGAGGTCAGTGCAATTGAAAAGAAGCCAAGTATTTTGCACTGGGACCATAGGTAAAGTGTATTAAAGGCACACCTCACTAATGAATCCAGACCCCATGTATCAACAAGCTGTTGAGTGTAAAAATGTAAACTCATTTAAAAGACTTTCACTTAAGAAAAGAACATACTGCCCCTACCCAGGCAGCCAGATCACACAGGACTGTCTAGACAGCTGTTTCCCCAGGATTCACTTTACAACTATCCAGGCATTCAGAGGTCACTGCAGTCATGTGCCAAGAGGGCCCGGTTATTGCTCAGACTTGTAGCAGGGTTGGGAAAGTGCTGGAAACTTTTAGAGGTATGACCTACGTCCACCAAGAAGAGGATCGCTGGGGGAGTGTTTTAGAGGATTTATGTTGTCCCTGACTCCTTTGTTCTCTGTTTGCTTCTTGGCTATGATGAAGGAAACAGCGCTGGTCCTCCATTCCATTCTGCCACAATGTGCTGCTTTACCATAGGCCCAGAGACAGAAAATCTGAAATACTGTGGACTGAAATCTGAAATTGTGAGTAAAAAAAAACTGTTTTTGGCCAGGTGCCAGCGGCTTATGCCTATAATCCTAGCTACTCAGGAGGCTGAGATCCAGCAACAGCAGGAAAGTCCATGAGACTCTTATCTCCAGTTAAAAAAAAAAAAAACTAATCAGAAAAATCTAGATGTAGCACTGGGCCTTCAGTGGTAGAGTTCTAGCCTTGAACACACAGAGGCTAGGGACAGTGCCCATACCCCTGAGTTCAAACCCCAGACCCGGCAATAATAATAATAATAATAATAATAATAATAATAAATAATATATATCCTTTAGAATGGAAGGGAGAGTAATAAGGATAAGATTGTAAAATATAAACACATATGGAAATGCAATGATGAAATCCTCCTCTGTATAAGTAACTTAAGTTACTAAAAATGCCAAATAAAAGTCATTTCTCCTTTATATCATTTATGTTTATTTTGTCACCGTGAAAGAAAAATGAAGAGAGAGAGAGAAAACAAAACAAAAGCCTATTACATCAGACTCAACAGTGTTAAGGAACTAAGGTTTACTTTCTAGAGCTAATGCTTATGAAGCCATCTTGGGAAAGCAACCTTGCACTGGCTTGTAGGGTTCCCAAGCCAATAGAGAAGTCTCAAGAAAGTCACTTCCTAGTAGACAAGAAAAGTTAGAATATCTTAAGGAATTCACCCATTCTTCAAGCATTGTAGGCAAAGTCTGGTAGTAAGTTCTTGGCTTGGCTTCCTAGCCTTGAGAGGTTTTTGAAAGCCTAATCTGAGATCCCTAATGAAAAGTTCCACTAAAGCAAACTTAAAAGGACTGTGTGGTCAATTACCATTCTTGCCACACATGTGCAAATAATCAGGCCAAATATAATGAGACAAGACATGGTAAATAAGAATAATCTTACTTTGGTTAACTTGGGTCAAAAGGAGGGTGGGACAGTTAACTAGAGAGAGAAAATTTTGTTGTAGCAAAAATCTATAGCTCCTTCTTGTGGATTCTAATTCTGGTACAATTCATTACCTTTGGGATTCTGTAATCTGTCTATAAACTGAACTGAATTCTGCCATCTTGCACAAGTTGTCAGTCCTCACCAAATTTTAAATTCTATTTTCTTCTACCACTTGGCTACAACTCTCCAAACTAATGCTTCCAATTTTCCCCCCATTATCCTGACTTGGCATTACTGAGAAATAAAGCCTAACTCCTAGAACTTCATCAAGACCATGGAAAGAAAACCTGAAAGATTAAGCTTGAATGCTCTAGTCTAGACAGACTGCAAAACAAAACAAAACAAAAATACATTGAACCAACACTTTGTTCCTAACATACCATAAAAGTTATTTCCCAACCCAGTATCTAGAAATCTTGATTGACTGCCCTATTACCAAGTCCAAGCAAATGGTTCAGTTGGTCTTCAATGATAAAAGATAACTAAATTAAAACATGATTTAAAGCCGGGCGCCAGTGGCTCATACCTGTAATCCTAGCACTCAGGAAGCCAAGATCTAAGGATCGAAGTTTGAATCCAGCCTAGGAAGGAAAGTCTATGAGACTGTTATTTCCAATTAACTACCAGAAAACTGGAAGTAGAACTGTGGCTCAAAGTAGTAAAGCATTAGCCTTGAGCACAAAAGCTCAGGGACAACACCCAAGACCTGGGTTTAAGTTCCATGACTAACCAAAAATAAATAAATAAATCAAAAGAAAAGAAAAATGCCTATTTAGACTAACTAATATAAAAAAGAGATCATTGGCAGAAAAATGATTCCCTACTCCTGAGAAAGTAAAGAAACCTAGGGCGTGGGAGATTTTGAAAAGAACCCCAAATCATCTACAGATGAAAAATCACAATATTGATTGTAGTTACCTTCACTCTAGAATTATATAACTAGTAGAAATGTCTTCCAAAACCAAAATGATATAATCACATTTTGAGACACACATCACCAAAAGTTAAAGCTGTCCTTTACTGAAAAGGAAAACATCAATTTAAAAAAAATTAAAGGATTTGTTATTAAAAACCTTCTTATAAATAAAATATCAGATCAAAATTATTTCAATAATAATTTCCTTTAAATACTTAAGAAGAAAATATGGATTGAGGGGCTAGGAAGGTGGCTCAGTGGTAGAGTGCTTGCCTTGCATGAATGAGGCCCTGAGTTCGATTCCTAAGCACTACACAAGCAGAAAAAGCCAGAAGTGGTGCTGTGGCTCACGTGGTAGAGTGCTTGCATTGAGCTGAAGAGCTCAGGGAGAGAGCCCAGGTCCAGAGTTCAGGCCCCATGACTGGGGAAAAAAAAAGAAAAGAAAAAGAAAATATGGACTGAGTAATCCTTATCTAAGATGCTTGGGACCAGAAGTGTAACATATTGTGGAGTTTGCAACATTTAATTTATATAATGAGATATCTTGGGCACCAGACACATCTAAATTTGAAATTCATTTGTGTTTTATACAGTCTGGAGGTAATCTTATACCTTATATCGTTATCATCTATATTGACTGACTCATTTTATGAGGTCAGGTGAGAATTTTTCCCCTTTAATATTTTATTATTTATTATTCATTTTTACTTAATCTGTAAGTTATTATTATAAAGATGATATATAGAGGAGTTAGAGTTACATAAGTGAAGTAAAGAGTACATTTTTTTTTTTTTTTGGTCAGTCGTGGGTCTTGAACTCTGGACTTGGGGGCTGTTCTTCGCTCTTCAGCTCAAGGCGAGTGCTCTACCACTTAGGCCACAGTGTCATTTCCGGTTTTCTAGTGGTTTTATTGGAGATAAGAGTCTCACGGACTTTGCTGCCCCGGTTAGCTGGCTTTGAACCGTGATTCTCAGATCTCAGCCTCCTTAGTAGCTAGGATTATAGGCATGAGCTACAAGCACCCGGCATTTCTTTTTAGATGTTATCCCTTCCTTCTCTCTTTCCCAGTTTTTCCCTCCCATTCCCACCCACCAGTTGTATGGTTCACTTGCGACATAGTATTTAGTAAGTACCATTGCTGCATTTGCTCATCTTTTGTCCCTCCATTTCTGTGCTTCTCCCCCTTACCCTCCCCAAAGGCAACAAACAAGACAAAAAGAAAAGAAAACTAGCAACAAAGAAAAAACTTTGTTTCCATTTCTTGGAGCTCATCTCCATAAATATTATTTTATTTGATCAGATACACATAGGCATTGCACAATTATGTTACTCTCCTAAGATATTTTCCTTTGGTGTGAATACCTAGATGTTTGGTGTTTTTTTGTTTTGTTTTGTTTTATTGTAAAGATGCTGTACAGAGGGGTTACAGTAACATGAGTAAGGTAATGAGTACATTCCTTGTGGAGCATTGTAATAATGTTTGGGGTTTATTGAGAGTTATTATTATTTTTTAAGCAGGAATGAATGTTGGATTTTTGTCAAATGCTTTTCCTCCATTCATAAATTATGTATTTTTTGGTTTGTTCATAAATTATACTAATGAATATTAAATGTTAAACCAACCTTGGATTTCTGGAATAAATCTTATTTAAGTGTGATACATTATACTATATATATGTTATAATTGATTTACTAACATTCTGTTTAGAATATTTGCATCTGTGTTCATGAGAAATGTCAATCTATTCTTTCCTTATGGTATTTTGTGTTTTTTTAGGGATAAAGTCTTGCCCAGGCTGACCTTAAACTCAAGATCTTTCTATCTCAGCTTTCTGAGGTCTGAGCTCACAGGCATGCACCACCACACCTGATTTTGATCTCAATATTATCCTAATAAAATAAGTTATCCTAGTAGACTACTAGAATAAGTTAGAAACTACTTTCTATCCAAGTTTGGGGTAAGTTTATGTAGAATTATTAGTATTACATGTCAAATATCCCTAAACCAGAGATTCAGTACACTAAATTTTGGTGAGAAGGTGGAGAAGTTGGAACCCTCATACACTATTAGTGAAGGATGTAAAATCAGTACAACCATTTGGTTTGGTTAAACAATGTGGCAATTCATTGAAAATTTAGAAATACACTTATTTTGTGGTTTAGGCATTCTATATCTAGACATCTGCCTAGAAGAAATGGAAGCATATGTCCAAACAAAGATTGTCTATGAGTGTTTATTGCTTTATCTGCAGTAGCGCCAACAAATCAGAAAACAAACAAAATGTGGGGTATACATGTAAAGCAACACTATTCAGCAATATAACACAACAAGATGTATGATCTGAATGTAATTATACTAAATGAACTATGCTGCCGAATAAGGGTCCTTCCTTCATTTACGTTTCCATGCATATAAAATTCTAGAAAATATAAACTTAGGGACAGCAGCGAGCAGAAACTAGGTTAGGGATTACCTGGGGGGAAAAAAAAGGAAATAGGGGCAGGGGAGAAGGAGGAATTACAAACGGTCACCTGTTAATCAAATTTCCATTACTATAACAAATACCCAGAGTAAACAACTTAAAAAGAAGAAAAGGGTTAGTTTGACTCATAGTTTCAGAGTTTCAGTCCACAGTAGCTTGGCCACGTTGTTTGGGCCATGTATAGTATGGGGTAGAGAGCATGTACTACACCAAATCTATTCACCTCATGATGTCTTGGATGCAAAGACAGAAAAGAGCTGCTACCCCAACAACTCCACAAGGGCATGTTCTCCAAAGACTTAACTTTCTTCCACTAAAATCTGCCTCCTAAATGGTTCACCAGTTCCCAGTAATGCTACAGGTTGGTGACAATACCTTTAACACATAACTTTGGGGAACAGTTAAAATCCAAACCATAGCAGACAACACTTTGGGGACAGTGGAGTTATATATTATCTCAGTTGTGGTGGTGGTGTTATGAATGTATATGATAAAACTTAGTAGATTGTGCTCTTGACATATGTTTACTTGAGTATGTATCAATTGTGTTACATAAACCTCAAAAAAGTTCACCCCTTTGTCTTTATAGAAATTCAGTCTCTGGTTACTGCCAACCTAGTTATTAGATGCTAGAGACCCAAGCCTGTGAGCAAACTGCAGCTCATAGCTTGATTATAGCTCTTCTTAATAGAAAGGTCAGACATCTTTAAGATGGTTACAATGACTACAGGCACTAGATTGGAAAGAACAAGAGAGGCAACATGAATTGGTACAAAGTAGGAAGGACGGAATGGTCAAGATGTATTGCTGTTACTTGCCACTGTGTGACTGTAACCTCTCCGAGTATGCTACTCAGGGCCATTGATCACAAGCATTAGAAACTGATTCAGGCTAAACTGAACCCAAAGGCAAAAGTGAGAGACCTCACAGAACTGCCACAACTAGTTCTGAGGTTGTTTTGCTCTACTTGAATAAAAATCATGAATACACAAAAAAAGCTTCTGTACTTACTCTGAGCCATTAGCAGGTTTTTGTCATCCTTAGCAAACAGCAGGTGACAGTGGGCAGTGCCAGATGGCCCCTTTCAGCGTGGCAGCTCTCACACCTTGGAGGTCAGGGCCCCAGACACCTTGAGTTTTGGAGCAGCAGCATGGACTTCTGTACCTTAAAGATCAGATCCCAGGCATTTCTAGCGCTGGAGTTGAAGCATGGGTTTCACGGCATTAGAGATAGAGTCAAAGGTGCTTTGGATTAGGAACTACTATTTCTCCTACCGGCTCAAATTGGATCCACTGATGTCAGCCTCACTTCTGAAGTGGCTTCAGCTGCTCTGCTGTTGTTACTACCTCTGCAACTGTGGGCCCAGTTAGTCATGGAGGCAAATCCTGCCCCTCCCCCCACCACCACTGGGGGACTCAACATGCTGCTGAGGTATCTTCTACCACTGGAAGCCCCAATAAACTCTGGCATTCTTTCTGATAAAAAGGCCCTGTACCACTCCTGCTATTGACTCTAGCTTCCCTGCTGTTGTTCTCACCTCCACCACCATGCCTCTTTTCTTTGTATTGTCAACTCAACCCTTTTACTAAAGATGGAAATCAAAAGTAGGCAAGGAAGATGTATCAGAGGTTTTTATTGGCTTTGCTAAGGCAACACCAGGGGGCATAAGAGAGTGTTCGCTGGCTACCTGGAAAGTGAGCTGAACAGCTTCTATAGCCAGAAAAAGTGTGTGTCAAGGTGTCTATACCTTATGCAAGTGAAGAAACTGTTTTTACATGGTTGCAGATTTTCTGCTAGGCTACAGAAGTGTTTCCTACCTCGCCTAGAATTCTCCAAGGCTTCTGGTAGTAAAAAGTCTACGACAAGCTGCTTGTGAAGCAGTGCCTTCTGAAGCCAGAGTTGTGCTTTGGGTTCATACTGGCTGATGCTAGCTTGAGGGCAGTCCAGATGTCTGGCTGGTGGTCCTTCCTTAAGGGTAGCTGAGGCTCCAGGGAAGGATCTAAAAGCTGTCAATTAGAGAATCAAATCTTCCCCACTCCCAACATCTCATGTAAAGGAAAGGTAAACTTTCAAAAGGGTGCTTACAATCAAAGCTGATCATTAATATTAACAGGCTGATAATTCACATTAACATCATTAACAATACTTAATAGCACTCAAACAATGCTAAAATATCATCTCTACTATCAATTTCAGAAACATAAAGAGTGCCACAGATGATATTTAGAATGTATGAGAACTAGACTCTCCAAAACATCTTGGTAACAATCATGAGGTCTCATCATGAGTTGTGCATTACTACCCAGAAAATATGGGATCCAAAATGCTCCAAAATCTAAATCTCTTAAACACCAACATGATGGCACAAGTACAAAATTCCATGCCATGAAACTTGGGTAAAGACACAAATTTATTGAAAACATTCTATAAAATTCAGGCAATATGAATATGAGATGTATAAAATATAAATGAATTTCATGTTTAGAGTTTGGTTTCACCCCAAGTTACCTTATTAGGTATGTGTACATGTTTCAAAATATGAGAAAAATCCAATATTTAAAACACTTCTGATGACAAGAATTTCAGATAAAGCATAATCAGCCTGTATATTAACCTAGAATTCTTCTTCCTCTAGTCATAAATCAAATGGCAGGGACAAATATCTCATTGGACCAACTCCAGTTATGTACCAGCACCCTGACTAGGAGAGATAAGCAATCTTTTTTTTTTTTTTTTTTTTTTTTTTTTGCCAGTCCTGGGGCTTGAACTTAGGGCCTGGGCACTGTCCCTGAGCTTTTTTTTACTCAAGATTAGCACTCTACCACTTGAGCCACAGCACCATTTCTGGCTTTTTCTGTTTATATGGTACTGAGGATTCAAAGCCAGGGCTTTATGCATGCTAGGCAGGCACCCTACCACTAAGCCACATTCTGAGCCCTAGATAAGAAATCTGCAAAAGGAATTTGGGAAGCTATCAACAAATGCAAGCAGGACAGATGTTGATGTAAAGAAATGACATGTGATCACTTTATCTACTATATGTTGCTGCATAACAGACTTACTGGCTTAGGACAACAAGATTTTGTAATTCTGTATGTTAGCTGAGCAGTTCCTCTTCTAGGTTGGCTCCATCTGCTTATGCAGTTGAATTGACTGACAGACAAAGTTGGGTATATAGTCCATACTTGCAGAATATTAGTATTGACTGCTGCCAGAAGCATCTTGTCTTCTCCACATGATGTCTCAGCTTCCAACAGGTTAGACCTGCTTACATTCAGGGACATTACAGGGGATAATCTCCTATATGGATAAAAGCAGAAATGGCCAGACTTCTTGAGTCTCAGGTCTCTTCTAGCATATTCTATAAGCTAGCACTCTAGCATCTCAATAGCATCTTAAATTCCAAAGAAGACACAAACTGTTCTGCTGGAGAGGAGAACAGCTAAGTCACATTGAAAAAAATATATACATAGTAACAAAAGAGGTCACTGTTTAAATACAATTTGTGGAAGGCCACTGATTTGAACTGTGCTTCTACACTAGGCCTCAAGAGACCAAACCAAAGTCTCTTTAAGTTCCATGTAATCAAAGTGAAACTTTGAAAAGCTGAAACATCCACAATAAACAGGCTAGTTGTTAAAAACTAAACAAAACAAAAACCAACCTGCAGATTCACAACAACCAGAAGGGACTCAGTCAACCATGCCTGAATGGGCATGATTTAGCCTGCACAAGGAAAGTAACCGGAAGTAACTTGTTAATCAATCTATCTTTGGTTAAATGCTATTTCCTTGTTCCTACTCAAACTACATTTCAACCCTTCCACCCTGCCATTGTTCAGCTACTCCTGATAAAGCTCTTGTCTCTTGTATACTTACTGGATGCTCCCAGACTCATAAATCACCAATAAAAGCCACCTAGAACATTAAAACTTAATTTATTGAAGTTCTATTCTTTGACACCACTAAACAATGTACAAGTCTCTTAAAATACTTACTTTTCCTCACATGAAATGGGAATTATAATACTTTATTTCTTGGATTATGACAATTAGATGAAATAACATATATAAATAAAGTATATGACATATAGCAGGTGCTGGTGGCTCATGCCTATAATCCTAGCTACCCAGGAGAGTGAGATCTGAGGATTGTGGTTCAAAGACAGCCTGGGCAGGAAAGTCTGTGAGACTCTTACCTCCAACTGACCACCAGAAAACTGGAAGTGGTGCTATGGCTCAAAGTGGTAGAGCACTGGCCTTGAGCTGAAGAGCTCAGGGACAGCACCCAAGCCCAGAGTTCAAGCCCCACAACTGACAGAAAAAAAAAAGTATATGACATATAAAAGATACTTGTTGAAAGGTACTTATTCGTGTCATTATAAGCAAGTGTTATGGACAGGAATCTCTTAGAGGAGAGTGAATCTCTTGTCTAGAATACTGTATCAATGTCTTTCCCTTGGCAAAGGCCCAAGTTACATGACAAGGACCTTAATTTTGTTAACAAATTTGGGGATACAATTTGCTTACTCCCCTTTTCCAAAAGCCACTAAAATCAAAGTGGACAAAAGATTAAACACATTGAAATTTTAATCTGATTTGCCTTTACCTATTTTATTTAGTATATATGTGGCCAGTTGCCAGTCAGCAAAACTGAAACTACAGGAGGAATTTAGGTGGAAGGAACTTAATATAGGAAATTGGCTACTAATGTGTTGCAGGGTTAGCGAAGAAAATAGGGGAAAGCTGAGATCGCAAGAGAATCCTAAGGCTGACTGAACAAAAGAAAAGGGTAATCTTTAGAATTCATGATTGCTCTCCATGGCTGAGGCTTCTGTGATACCCATTGCCACCCTACTGTGTTGGAAACCTTCAAGAAGCCAAGAAGCTAAATCCTACCAATGGTTGTCAATGCTCATGCTGCCAGGTCCACAGCCAGAAAATATTGTGCCGTAGGAGCTGCAATAAGATCCATGGCTGCTGAATTTCTCCCATCTGAGTAAAAACTTGGGTTCATGCACCATCACGAGTGCTATTGCTCCTGCTAAGACTCAACCAATGAAAACAGAAAGTGGGCCTTCCAATTTCCTTCCAGCATCTCCCATTGGTGCAGTCTAACAGGAAGTCTGGGGCATGTCGTTGCAGAGGTCTAGCCCTCTTATAAAGAAGGATAGGGAGAGTGGAAGTGGAAGAGCCGATCAATAGCTAGCACCATGTGGGACTAACACACAGATGTTTCCCATAGTACTGCTTGGTGTATATGCCCAGATGTTTTCCATTTGGTCTGTTTGAAGCAAAGTGAACATGTGTCAAATGGTTCAAAACTTCTGATAGAACACTATCACACCCTATTTAACCATCTGACAATCAGACCCTGCTTCCTTCTAGCTGTTTACTCTTTTTCCTCCTTGAGTGTGGCATAGTGTCAACTCTGACGTAAAGCTTGTATTTTACATTACACTTTGTAAAATATGCATGGGATCTTCGCAGTCTCTTGCCTCCTGCTCGTTTGAAATGCTTAAATAGGTGTACTGTTGCATATGTTGTACGGGACATTTTATGCAAGGAGATACACATTTGTCTTCCATGAAATTGTCTTAAAGATGTTCATGGTAGCTGTGGGCCGGTGGCTCATGCCTGTAATTGTAGCTACTCAGGAGGCTGAGATCTGAGGATCGTGGTTCAAAGCCAGCCCAGGCTGGAAAGGCATGAAACTCTTATCTCCAATAAACCACCAGAAAACCAGAAGTGGCGCTGTAGCTCAATTAGTAGAACGCTCGCCTTGAACTGAAGAGTTGAGGGACAGAGCTCAGGCCCAGAGTTCAAGCCCCATGACCAACAACAACAAAAAAAGATGTTCATGGTTTTCTCTTCAAAAGTGTCCATCATTGTTTATCAATGATTGCTCATGAAGTCAGCTGGCTCCATGAGAATGGGCATAGTAATTCTACTGAACTCATAGTAAACTATCTCTTCAAATAAAGTTTTTCCTTCACGCCTGATGACTGAGATTATCAAACTTTGCTTAGACTTTCTTTTAGGTCTGTTAGTACTGATTTTTTCCTTTATGGATCCAAACCATGTTGCCTGACAAAAAGAAACCCTGGGAGGAAAAACAAAGGGATGTGATAGCTCAGAGGCACTTTGACAAATGAGGTATGGCCATAGCTTAGAGAAAAACTCTCCCTAGCTCCAAAGTGATTTCAAGGCAAAATTAGATCTTATTGAGCATCTTATGTGGTTGAAAATATCAAAAGGGAAGGGGTCTTGTTTTGGAAATGACAGTCCTACAATTGTTATGAAGCATTTAAAAAAATATTTTTATTAACTTTAAGGAGTTGTACAAAGGAGTTGTAATTTTTGTTATAGAATCTTAAATCTGTTTTCATACTTGGCCAGAAGCACTGTTCCTAAGGCAATTCCAGATTCATGAAGTAGAAGCAAGAGTGACAGATGATCCAGGATGGAAGTCAAGAGATACAGCTGACCATGAGATGTCACACTCTTTTGGAGATGGTGTATTTCAAAGAAGTTTAAAGATGCAAACCAACACATACTGAGTCCCTATTATGGGACAGCTATGCTCTACCACTTTCTCACTTTGGTTTTGACAACAGTTGTATGGCATTATCTCCTTCAGAACAGGGAAACAGGTGTCATATACCAGACAAGCAGAATTGTATGTCTTGTTTTATTCTTCCACAGGCCAATATGGGTGAATTCCTGTGACTGGTCTTTCCTAGGGCAAGAAGTAGAGAAAAGTAGCCTTCATTTATCACATGTCCTTTACCATACATTCTGCTGTGTTTAACACCAGTTGCTTAGCTTAGCTTTTTGAGTATCCTGAGCCGAGCCATAGGTACTTGTACACCACTTCAGAGCAGGAATATAAAGTCTAATACTGTGTGACCTGAGGATTGGTTTGGCTTACTATAAAGTCAATTCTTTTTCTGTGGTATCAGCTGTCTCCTACTCTATTTTTGGAGTTAAAGTATAAACATCTAAGTATGTAGGATATCATAAGCCTAGCAATTCAGGAGGCTGGGATCAGGAATATCACAATTCAAAGCCTGCCTGGACAAAAATGTTCACAGGACCTCACTTCAACCAATGAAAATCTAGGTGCAGTGTTCATGCCTGTTTTCCCAGAAAACATAAATAATAGGATTACATTCCAGAGCTCCCTGGGAAAAAGTGAGGCACTATTAAAAAAAAAAAAACAGTGAAAAGAAAATAGGCTAAGGGCATAGCTCAAGTGCTAGAGTACCTGCCTAGTAAGCATGAGGCCCTGAGTTTAAACCCAGTACCACACACACACAAAGTAAATAAGAATTAAAAACAATGATGTGCTTCTAAAGAGCAATTCTGAGTAGAATCATATAAGAATCAGACAATTGGCTTGGATGTCTCTAATACGGAGAGACTGAGCTGAGCAGGAATGAGCTCATACCAGTTCTGTGACTCAGTAGCCCTTTCACTGCCTGTGATTCCGAAACTGAGAGAGAATCGAGTGACTTTTTGAAATTTTCGGACCTAGTTAAATGTTTCTACTGACAGCCCTTAGAGTGAACCCTCCTGCTGTCATTCATCCTGCCTGCATGCCTCTCTGTAGAGCTGGCTTCATGGAGCATGCTCTTCCCAAGACATACAAGATCATTCCAAGAGGTTGTAGTACAGCTCTGTAGGGCAAAGCCTGTTCTTTGACTAGTATCCCTAAAGACCCACTGCATTAAATAAATGTGTGTGTGTGTTTGCATGTATATATATATGTATATATTCTAGTCAGCTGTAAAAATGCATGAACTTAAAAAAAACTCCATTGTTTTTAGGAAACATAGAACCGCTAAAGCCAATTTTATGGGCTCTCATTAGGCTTTTCAAGAAAAATTGTAAATAACTATGAATTGTGAAGACTTGGAGTGGGGCCGGGCAATGGTGGCTCATGCTTGGAATCCTAGCTACTCAGGAGGTTGAGATCTAAGGATTGCAGTTCAAAGCCAACCTGGACAAGAAAGGTTGTGAGACTTTTATCGCCAATTAATGACCAAAAAGCTGGAAGTGGAGATGTGGCTCAAAGTGATAGAGTATTAGCCTTGAGCAAAAGGCTCTCATCTGTAATCCTAGCTACTTAGGAGGCTGAGATCTGAGGACTGCAATTTGAAGCCAGCCTGAGCAGAAAAGTCCCCATGAGACTCTTATCTCCCATTAACCACTGAAAAACTGAAAGTGGCACTGTGGCTCAAGTGGTAGAGTGCTAGCCTTAGCACAAAGAGATTCAGGAACAGCGCCACGGTCCTGAGTTCAAGCCCCACAACTGACCAAATACAAAAAGGTTCAGGATCAATCTCCTGGCCCCTGGTTCGAGCCCCAAGACTGACAAAAAAAATAAATAGAAAGAAAGAAAAAAATATGAGTTTTAAGCATTAAACAAAATAAAATGCCAAGAACAAATATATAAATACCTTACCATTTTCTAAAATTGCTTCCTTTTAAAACTAGTTTTATAAACACTATTTTTTGCTTATAGCTTCTAGTCATGTCCTGACTCACCCCATCCTGCTCCCGTCCTCTGTAGACAAAAAAAGGCAATTTTATACTATGGGGAAATTTCTAGCTAAAAATTCCTTTTCTCTTTTAACATTTTGTCCTCCTAACCCAGTTCCATAAAAAGGTTCCTGGTCAAAGCATTATACATGTAATCCATGCAGAACTCAAAAATGGTGTTGGAGAGAGAATCTAAGTATTGAAGGTCATAAAATAGGTTATTTTAGGCGAATATAACCTTTACACATCATGTTGTGAAAGAAAAAAAAAAGTACTAGTAGGAAGTAGTTAGGTCCAAGGGATCTCTTCTTTGAATTTGGTGTCACTTTGATATATCAGATCTACTACATATCCATATCTTGTAAGGGGCAGGAAAGGCAGTGACGGCTCTGATATCACCTGGTCAAATGAGATATCCCTCCTGGTGGTTTCTTAAGTTTTTAAGACAGGTTGTTTTGTAACTCTCAATCAATTCCAAAATGGCATTTTCAAAATGTCACTTTGCTGTCTTCAACTTCAATTCCTCTTTCATCTGTGGAACAGCAAATTATAGAAACAGCTATTATAAAAATAAGCTTCTCTCACCTGAACTTCATGGCTCACATCGAAATCCTTGTTACTTAAGAGGCTGAGATCTGGGGCTGGGAAGGTGGCTCAGTGATAGAGTGCTTGCCTTGCATGCATGAGGCCCTAGGTTCAATCCCCCACATAAGCAGAATACCACATAAGCAGAAAAAGCTGGAAGTGGCTCTATGGCTCAAGTAGTAGAGCACTAGCCTTGCGCTGAAGATCTCATGCCCAGAGTTTAGGCTCCACGAAAGAAAAAAAAAAAAATGATATCTGAGCATCCTCAGTTCAAAATCAGCCCAGGCAGAAAAGTCCATGAGACACTTATCTCCAATGAACCACCGAAAAGCCAGAAGGTGTGGTGTAGCTTGTGGTAGAATGCCAGACTTGAGTGAAAAAGCTGAGGGTCAATGCCTAAATGAGTTCAAGCCAGTAAAGCAAGAAAGAGAGATGGACAGACAGATAGACAGATGGAGACACAGAAGCACACAGACACAGACACAGACAGAAGCAATGAACTTGGTTTAAATGGGACATTTTTAAAAGGCAAGGCCAGCAAAGCATTAGGAAGGTAACTTTCTTGAATTTCCAGCCCCTGTTCCATGAGACAGTGCTTATAGGTGCAAATATTTGGTTGCTGGTTTGGCTCAATAAATCTTAGTTCAGCCACACCCTCCTCATTTCCAAGTATCAGGTTTAAAACTAGGGTGGCAAGCATGATATTGGCCTTTGTGTTCAAAAGGCAAGGCATGAAGTAGTGTGGACCTTGACCTTCAATTAACACACAGTCCCCATAATCCACTGAACACATGGACAACCTTAGCAGCTATATTTTGCCACGTGCCAGGTAGTCAAGGACACAGCTGGAGAGAAAAGCCTGGAAAGTTGACACAATACAGTCAAGTGCAGTGGGTAGGCCGTAGACAGAAAGAAAAAAGGACTTAGACTTTGTTTTTAAACTGCTGCCAAAAGATAAAGTTGTTTATGTAACTTCTAATACCAAAAAAAGGAAGATTATGAAACTGGAGTGGAAAGAATAATACTCAGAAAATAAATACACAAGACTGGCTGGTAAGGGACTGAGTGTGTGAATGTACACAAAGTAATCATTTTTGGAAAATTCCTTATTAAAGCCAGGATCTCTGATTTCATTTTCTTTGTACAGGGTGATTATTTGCAGTCTGCCTTCAGAAAAAGCTTATCCAATGAAGCATTTACAGCTAGAAGTCTCCTAATAGACCCACCATAGGTACCCAACGACTCTACTGCGGACTTCACACTGATCTTTGAGTCACTGAGAAAAGGCTTTGGGAATCATTGAAACTGAAAGGCAATGGTAGTAAAAATGTAAATAATATGCATATCAGTAATGTGCATATCAAATCAGATCAAGTCTTTAACTGAAGGGTAGTTTAGAGAAGCCTTCTGTTTTCCTTAGACCTTGGGCTTTCCACCTTTAGGGCTTCTGACTTAGTCATTAGGCCTCCCTCAGGCCTTCCACTTTACACCTTCTACCTTAGGCCTTAAACCTTAGCTCTTCCACCTTAGGCTTTAGGCTTTCCTTAGGCCTTTACCTTAGGCAATTCCACCTCAGGCTTTAGGCCTTAGAACTTCTTTAGGTCTACTGCTTTGGGCCTTTGGCCTTCCATATTAGGATTGAGACTTTCCTAAGGCTTTTGCCTTATTGAATATTCATTGGATTCCTCAGTTACCTCAGTTATCCATAGTGTTTTTCACAGGTCTTAGTGCAGCTCATAGCTCAGCCTGATCTTGTTTTGGTAGTCTACCTGATTCAGGCAGTCATGCTTGATAGGATTTGGTCATTTCCTTCTTTATTCTAAATTTGTCACTCATCATCCTAGGTATTAGATTATGCCTTTCTTTTTCCCAGTTTCTTGTCTTCCTTTGAAAAAGATATTATTTTGAAATAATTTTTATAAAACCATTTAATTTAGATAACATTGTTTTTCTTCCTGGATACAGAGTATTTTTTGCCCCCCCCCAGAGTATTTTTTTAAAGAACAACGTTAATTTTTTTTTCTATGCAATAATGATTAAACCCGTTTGTTAAGACCAGTGAAATAACCAAATTTGTATATTTGTAAATAACCAAATTTCAAGGCTTCTGGGTCATTTGAGTTTCAAATTGCTCTTTTTCCCTTTCTTTGGCTTTATCCAGACTTAATCTCTGAATGCTTGTTTACAAACAGACCATTTTGAATGCCTGTAACAGTCATTCTAAAATAGCTTACAACCTATGCCAATATGAGTATAGGAGTTAGAATATTTTTGGTCCAAGTGGTTTCTTGACATAAGCACTATCATTTTAAAGGTAGCCACTACCTTACATAGCTATTTTAATTAAGCCACATCCTGTTATAAGAATTGCTTTTCTATGCGGTGGAAGCATGGCTTAAGTGGTAGAGTACCAGCTGAGTAAAAATTGTTTTTCTGACAAGTTTTGGTCAAGTGTTTTGGTTGATCACTTAGATAAACTTTTAATCCCTGTCAAACTAGCCAATCATACAAGATTATGAAACTAACTCATGGCCAATCAGCACAAAGAATAATAATATATAACAGATAAAGGGTGGAATGCCCACTTAATGTGTGCTTCTTTGCTTGGCTTCCCACCTAGGACTATACCCTTCTGCAGAAGGCGTACACTTTGTTGAGTTTCTTTCAAATTGGGTCCTTATTCCCACGTGACATCCCAATATCCCAAGATATGTCCAGCAACCAGTGCTTGAAACCAAAGGGCTTCACACTCTTGCTTAGCTTTTTCACTCAAAGCTGACGTTCTACTACTTGAGTCTCACCTTGATTCTGGTTTTTTACTTGTTAATTGGAGATAAAGTTCACACACACTTCTCTGTTTGGGCTGGCTTTGAACCAAGACCCTCACCCTCAGCCTTCTGAATAACTAGGAATGAACCAGCAGCACCTGGATTTTTTTTTTTTTTTTGGGTACTGGAGTTTGAATTGATGGCCTTGCTTGCTTAGCTGACACTCTTGTAAGTTGAGCCATGACTCCAGCCCCAAATCTTGACTTGCCAATAGGAATTCTTTATGATTTCAAAAAGGTTGACTTTCCACTAGGAAGTTGTAAGTAAAGATGAAGAAGCTGCAAAGATACTTTCCCCAGTATAAAATAATGACTGGCCAAGCAGGCTACCTAAGATTGTAATTTTAATTTTAATGAGGTAGGGCCTGATCAGAAACCATCACTCCAAAGAACCTTCCATCATGGAGGAGAAAGCCCAGGGCAGAGCTGCAAAGAACAGACTAGTTAGTGGAAATTGAAACCACTGGAGAGTTTACTACACTAGTATTGTCACCAGTATTGTTGTTGTTTTTCTTAGTGCTATAGCTGTAAATTCCCTCAGTTCTGAATGATCTCCTTTAACTTTAATTTTCCCACAAAACTCAATTATATTACATACTTGATTTTGTAGAAGTAAAATTAGGGGGAGTGGATAAATATGTGGTGTGGCAGTAAAAACCCCAGGATTTGTCCATTTCTGCCTTATTGACCTCTGATAATTCTTCGATGAGTTACTGTCTTATTTTGCTGTGCTGTTTCTCTTGGTTTCCTAACACTTCTGTAACAGATTACCAAGCTCATCTACTTCTTCTTCTGCTCCCCTCCCCTAAGGCTATGAAACATCTCCCCATACTTCCCTCCCTGTCGTATGTATCATATGACAGTTTCCCTATCCCCCTAGTACTCTCTCTCATCTGACTCATCTTTCTAGGCTTTTAGATAAGAATTCCCTCCACTCCAGACACTGTCCCAAACCCTCAAGCACTTTGCTTATAAGGTCCAAAGCACCAATCACCTGTATCTTGAGTTTTGTAGCAGAAATCCCTTTAAAAGTCCTGCAAAGAGATTCAGATGTGGCAGTTTGCCATTTCCAAAGACACAAAGATCTTAACAGTATCTACTGTCCTAGAACTTGACTACTGCTCCAAACACACATAGAATTCTCTTTCCTTATTTCACAGCAGGTCTGTGACTTGCTTAACAGCCAATGATGCTGCGTAACTTGTAGATCACACAATGAGATTGAACTTCTGCCTTGAACTTCTTACTGGAGCATTTGCACTGTTGCCCTGCACCTCTGTGTTGGAAGTCCAGGTGTTCCAAGCCATCATGGTGTAAGGAAACAAGACACATGAGGAGTCCCTGGATAGGAGCTCTAGTCAGCAGCCTTCATCTTCCAGTATTCTAGTCAGGCACCAAATACATGGGAGCTATCATAGAGCAAACACAAGCTATTCCTGTAATCCAAATTCCTAAACCAGAGAACTCCATAAACATAAAATAAGGTGGTTTTAAGTCACTAAATTTGGGGGTAATTTTTTAAAATCATTTGTGGAGCTTGAGCTCAGGGCCTGGGTGTTGTCCTTGTGCTTTTTTGGCTCAAGGCTAACACTCTACCACTTTGAGGCATAGCGCCACTTCTGGTCTTCTCAGGGTTAGTTGGAGATAAGAGTCTCAAGGACTTTCTTGCCTGAGCTGGCTTTGCACTATGATCCTCAGATCTCAGCCTCTTGAATAGCTAGGATTACAGACATGAGCCACGGGAGCCTGGCAATTTGGGGGTAATTTTTATGCAGCAATAATAATTGGAGCACCTCGTATGGAAGAGTCAGAGGACAAAAACGATAATTTAACTTAATGATCTTAACTGGCTTGGCCTGAGGGCCTTGACACTACCTCTTAGCTGTTTCTGCTTCGTTCAAGGCTAGTACCCTACCAGTTGAGCCACTTGAGCTCTATTTCCAATTCTGGTGGTTAATTAGAGATAAGAGTCTCATGGACTTTCCTGCCCTGGCTGACTTCAAACAACAATCCTCAGATCTCAGCTTTCTGAGTAGCTAGGATTACAGATGTGAGCCAGCACCTAGATTCTGGCTTCATTTTTTTCTAGTTGGTTGTAGAGCTTGAACTCTGGGACTGGGCACTGTCCCTCAGTTCTTCAGCTCAAGACTATCTATCTCTCTAGCACTTGAGCCACAGTGCCACTTCCGGTTTTCTGGTGATTATTTGGAGATAAGATTCTCATGGACTTTCCTGCCCAGGCTGGTTTTGAACACTGATCTTCAGATCTCAGCCTCCTGAGTAGCTAGGGTTACAGACATGAGCCACCGTGCCCGGCCAGCTTCATTTTTTTTTTAAATTCTAGAACCTGGCAACACTTCCATATATAAAATAGACTATGTCTCATTTACAACCAAAGTCAAGGTTTGCATCTTCCTGTGTGTAAAATAAAATCAAGTACAGCCAAAGGGAGAGTATAGAGGAAGACTTTTCACTTGCAGCAGGTAAAAGCAACCTGGGAATTATTTCCAAAGCCTTGCCTCAAACCAAGAGAGCCAGATGATTTTATTCAGTAAGTCTATTCATAGTCAAATGGAAGGGAGGCACACTCGAGCATGCTCCAATTAAGATAATCACAACTGAGTATACTCAGTTTAAGGTCATAGTTCAAGGAGGAAAGATGGAGGTCAGAAATGCTTCTGCAGGCAAAGACACTTTAGTGTTGTATTAATGTAGAAGTTTTGTCCTGGGCAATCTATCTCCCTTAGCCACTACCTAATAAGCAGAGCAGAGAAGGCTAGTTTTTCAGAAAGAGACTCAAGAAAACAGAAACAAAAAGTTAAAAAGTGAATGTGCTATTTCCTTATCAGTTTTATTTCCAAACTGGATTTTTTTTTTTCCTCTCAGAATTACAGGATCGATAACAAGAGCATTAATTGAGCAGTGAAGAGAACTTTCATTCTTGGCCAAGAATAGAAGTGAGAGATACACTGACAAATCAACTTCTCAATCCCTAGGGTTTCAAGAGGGTAGATACATAGTATAAGTATAAAAGAAATGGAAGCAGTAGCTTATAAATGAGAATGATAGCCATAACTTTTCTGGGAGTGGCAGAGTTTTTCTGGGAATTTGGGCATTTCCTCTTTTTCTTCCTTTTATGCTGTGTTATTAGCATGCAGATGGCATTCTAATGAAGTTAGAGGTTGTCTGATGGTTATTCTGGTTGTCTGGTGGCCATCTTGGGTGAGTTTTGATGAGTTCATCTGGAGAGTAACTTCTAGCCTTCAGGCATACTGTTCTTGAAGATTATGGGGGTAAACATTTATCTAGGTCTTCTAAAAAATAACTGATTGGTTAGCCTCAGGCTACCTTAGGTTACCTATTTTTGTGTAAGAAAGAGGGCAAAGAGAACTTTCTTGCCATGAACTGGACTGTTTGGGAAATGTGGCTTTCATCTCTGTAATCTGGATAGCTTATAGGGTCAAATAAATAGCTTAGTTTCAGCTTGGCAATATGTCAATTTCCTGTGAGCAACTCCATTTTGAATTTTGTAGCCTGATATTTTGGGGTCAAGTGCAGAAGCTTACCCTAAACACTGGATTGCTACAATTTCCATTTAAGAACAGCATATATACTTTCCTCGAATTTGTTGTGTGGGAAAGTTTCCTGAATCAAAGGAATGGCTATTGCCATTATGTCAGCTGATGAACGTAGACCTAGGACAACTAGAGGAACTCCAGGGGCTGCTCCACAGCCTCAGATTCTTAATGAATGGCAGGGAATACAAGTGTATTGCTTTACTGTACGCAAAGAAAAAATAATTCTCTGCAACGAAGTCAGTTTTCTAAAAAAGAAAAGTGAGCAGAATTAGAGTGTCCAGAGACTACTGAGAAAAGGCAGCCTCTGCCCAGCTGGGCCCCCAGGTTCACACACAAGGGTCAACAAACTATCTCTAGGTGAGGGAGGTCTGGCAGTTACATCTCTTGCAGGAGGAAACTATAAAGAAAACTTTTCAGGGAGGTTAGAAATTTCCAGGTAGTTGTATGAAAAGCCTTTTCTATTTTTTTATTATTATTTTTTTAATGTTGTAATGAGAAATCGAACCCAAGGCCTTATGCATGCTAGGCATGCACTCTACCACTAAGACACATTCCCAGCCCCAATGTATATATATATATATATATATATATATATATATATATATACACCTTTTTTGTTGGTTGTGCAACTTGAACTCAGGGCCTGGGTGCTGACCCTGAGCTCTTGTGCTCAAGGTTAGTGCTCTACCACTAGAGCCACACAGCCACTTCCATGAAAGCCTTTTCTGTTGTTTCATAGGTATGTCTTTTCATATTTCAGAGTATTATGTGCACACATGTGCATGTGCACATGTACATACCCACACACAGCACAGCTGAAGTTCAGTGGGACTGAACTTCCTGGTGACTAATTGCTTCTGGGAAGAAAAGAGAAGTACATGTTTCCGGTGAGTTCTGCCTTATGAGGTTAAAATGAGAGGAACTTGGCAAACTTCCCAAGACATCTATGGTACATGCTGATTTAAAAAAAGGAGAATAATCCCCACCAAAGTTATTGAAGTGAAAGTGAGCAGTCTTTATCCAGGGCATACTTCTTACATGGGGAAGGACTGACACAAATAACAAAACACCACTAATTTTGTCCTAATATCAGGCCAGTTAAACAATCTCTCTATATAATATATCTATGATATCTATGATATATCTTATATATGATATCATATGTTGTCTTATATATTGTATATTTTATTATATATTGCACATATAATATATAATATGTTACATATTAAATATAATACTATATATAATTTAGGACATTTAGGAATCCATATGGTATGGTTTGGACTTTTTATGGTTATTATTATTTTCCCCCATTTGCTTAAGATAGCTAAACAATTTTGTTCAAGTTGAGATGAGAAAATCTTTGGTGTTTCTTCCCCAGTTAAATTATTAGTAAACATCTGGTAAGCAGTTAACTCCAAAGGTGTTCAGTTGGGAAAAGAAATCCCAAGAAGGAAACTTTGTAATAAATTGATGTGTCCTTCTAGTGACTCAGTTTATTTTGAAATTAAAAATCTACTCAGCATTCAAGAAACTTAAGGACACTTAAATTTAGAATATTAGGACTTCTTTCTCCTGTCCTGAAATGTATAAACATGAACATATTTAAGGTTTCTTGGTCTTACTCAGTAACAGACACTTTCAATATCAATTATCTATCACTAGCTAATCAAATTTCCAGCTGACTTGAGCTAATATGCTAAGAAAAGTGAACTAGAAATCATCTTTTTTTTTTTTTTTTTTTTTTTTTTTTTTTGGTACTGGGGACCGAACCCAGGATGTTGGCACTTGCTAGGCAAGCGCTTTGCCACTGAGCTACATCCCAGCCCGAAATCATCTTATATTAAGGTAGTATTAGCTGCTATCACATATAACATCCTAAACCTCAATAGTACAACACGACTTAAATACATTCTCCATTCAGGTAATGTCAGCACAAAAAGGAGGATAAAAGAAGCACCACTCTACTCAATCCCCTTGAGAGCCAAGTTGAGAAAAGCATCACTTCCAGTACTGGAAGGGCATAATGGCCCAGCCAAGAGTTGTGATAGTTAAAATAAAGAACCATGCAATAATATGTTTTGGCATAGATGTTGTACATCACTATGTACAGACCTCAGTCACATGGGCTAAATTACAGGCAAGCATTTCTGAATATGTCTTCCTTGGCTGAGAAGCCACTTCCCAGTCTCACAGACATGAGCAGATTCTTTGGGGAACAACCAATGGGTTCTTGGGTCACAAATATCATTTACTCTATGCATTCTATCCATCCACAACAACCCTTGAAATAGTGCCTCATATGATCAAATTGAGCTCAATACCACCAAAGCCTGGAGACCCTAATTTGCTTTGGTCTGTATTACATTTAGTTTAGAGTACTACTAGAGAGTTGGGAGATGTTACCTCCCATGGGAATGTGACAAAGATGAATGAAGGTACACCTGCCTGGCTCAGGCTCAAACCACAATACTTCTTCCTGTTTCTGGTGCTTGTTCACCCCGGGAGGTGTACTGAATGTGGGAGGATTTTATGAAGGAGCAGGGAATTCCTCTGCTCTCACTGAGAGATGGACACATTAATGTGCAAAATGCTTGAGGAAAATCTGAGAAGCAGCTCCAGGCATCACGGTTTGCTATGGGACTAGCCCCCAGCCATAATTTGACTTAGTAATCAATTCCTGACATCTTCCTCACCCCCCATGAATAGTTTACTAATGATATAAAGACTGTATTCCAATGAAGAAAAAGTAAGACTCTTTTGAGACCTGTTCATTTACACAATGAATTGGCCTGCTCTGTGATCCCCCGTCTCTCAACATCTTTGCAAATTTAGGCTGTTTTTCAGTAAGGGAAATATAGAACATCATTTGCTGTTATCTTATTTGGGTGCTGTGAAAAACACAAGTATATTTCTTTTGCTTGTAATAGTAACCACAGCTTTGTGAGACAGACCTTATTGTTATCATTTTAAAATGAGGAATCTTAGCAAAGTTCAGATGCTCAATCAAGGTGAGTGATCACTTGAGTCTAAACCTATGTCCTTCTAAAATCTGTCCTCCTCATTCTGAGTATCTTGGCTTTCTAGAGTAAATTCTGAGCATGCACAAGACAAACACCAACCCCTGTATTCCTCCCTGGTAAGACATATCTAAGTAAGACTTCTCAGGATGCTCAGAGCCATGTGGCACATTCACCTTGAGAGGCTCCTGTGTGCAGAAAGGTAAGAGAATACCTATTCACTGAAAGGTGAGGATCCATCATCTCTGTGTGTATCCACATCATCTGTGGCCACACCATTCCTTTTCAGCCATGCCAAAGATAAGCTTTTAGTGTCTTGGACTCCTATAGGTATGTTATGGTTTGAATATGAAATAGCCCTCGTCAATACCCTATTTCCACCAAGTGGTGCAATTTTGGGAGGTTGTGGAAACAGGAGGTAGAGCCTAGCTAGAGGAAATAGGTTGCTGGGGGTCCTGTTCTAGAAAGTTATACCTGTCTCCCCCACATTCCTGTTGCTCTCTCTCTCTGCTTGCTGAGGTGGGTTTCTTTGCTCCCACATATGCTTCCTGCCTCAATATTGCTTCAGAAAGCAACAAAGCCAAAGAAACATGGACTGTAATTTCTGAAACTGTGAACCAATGGAAATCTTACTTTATTTAAGTTGTATCTCAGGGATTTTGTCATAGCAGCAGAGGACTAACCGACCCAAAGTGTTACTGTCATCATCAATACATTTCTTCTCTCCATCTCACATAACTGTGTGTACCTTATGTCCCTCCAGAGATTTTATGAGCGCAGCATTGATGTAGAGTAACCAATTGTCACCAAGACATCCTTTCTTGCCAAACCACAGAAAAAGTTCAAGGTAATTGCTACAGCCAAGAAGCCATGACATTTAATATACTCTCTGGTGAAACATTTCTGTGTGTCTCTAAAGACTTCATACAGAGTATTTTAGTATTGTAGATAATAGCCAAGAAAAGCACACTATGTCTTCCTTTACATATTTAGTGGAGTACTTAATATTGTAAGATCAACAATCCCACATGTCTTACCCACTGTCATATTCAATCTTCACATAGATCCCACAAAGACCATAAT
The DNA here is from genome assembly GCF_024711535.1 of Dipodomys merriami. NCBI lineage: Eukaryota > Metazoa > Chordata > Mammalia > Rodentia > Heteromyidae > Dipodomys > Dipodomys merriami. The sequence goes on along the minus strand of NW_027202493.1, from coordinate 22,849,132 downwards.
GTGACTAGTTCCATTGCACAGAACAAAAAAGTAAATAAATTAAGAATCAGATTAAGTAAGCACATAGAAAATGACAGCAGAACATGAGCCCAGGTTTGTCTCCTTCTTTTTTCTGTCTCAGCTCACCTAGAGTTCTTAAAACCCCCTGCAAGGCAAGTCAACCAGAAGGAATCCCTGGCGTGGAGCAGGAAGACTGTACAGTGTTAAAATTGAGGGCTGCTATAGTTGTAGTTTCAAGAAGGGGAACACAGTGTTCTGAAATTGCACAAGGTCTGTAAACAGAACAAACTGAATGTCTCAGAATTAATGCTAATCCCTTGCTGGAGATTAATTTCAGCAAAAGCCTTTTGTGCAGTATTTCAGGCAGTAGCTTGGCCTGTGAAATACTGGAAGTGGGAAGAGCAATGGTTTTTTCATGAGTGTGTGCATTTAAGGTGTTTTATGTCTTCCTAAATAAAGAGTTTCCGTGCTTATATTAGCATTTTTTATTTTTGCACAGAGGATTTTTTTATTGTGATTCACAGTTACAGGTGGTGAAATAGGCCCTCATACATTTTTAGAACCTCCTCTTTTTCTGCCTTTATCCTCCTACACCTTCTCTCTCTCTTTTTTTGTATATTTTATCATTATAAAGGTGATGTGCAGAGAGGTTACAATGACATAGATCAGGTAAAGAATACATTTCTTTTTGGACAATGTCACCCTTTCCCTTGCTTTTAAATACTCACTGAGCTAGTTAAGAATTCCAAGGAAGCCTGAAACTTGTTGATAAAAGTAATTTTATGTTTGATAAGATGATCTTTGTTCTTCCTAGGGGATCCCCAGGCCATCTGTTTAAAATGTGCAATGGATTACACAGGCAGCAGTGGGACGGACATTTGCCTGCATGTCCCTTCCGATGTAATAGCTAAATAAAATTGGAGGACAAAAATCATTAAGTGAAGTAAGTAAAGCTCAGAGAGATTGAAGGTCATATGTTTTCTTTCCTATGTGGAAATTAGAACTAAATTATAAATACATATAGAAACATACAGAATCGTATGCATATATATGAAAATGTATCAACTGACATATGGGAGATGGAAGGGAGGATTCCAGTGGTGTTACTCCTTTGAACAATTATCTTACAGTTTAATAAAATGAATACTAGAAAATCTGGGACTTAAGGTGTCGGGGGAGGGGGCAGATGGGCTTTGAACAAGAAGGGGAAGGTAGATGGAGTGAGAGAGTGTGGTGGGTAAATGCAGTCATAATACTAAATATACACATATGTGCAAAAGGAACTAGGAAAATTGACTCAGATGGGGAGAAAGAAGGGATGACTTTGATCAAGATGCATTGCACTCACAAACTGATATGTTGTCTTGAAACTATTTATACAACTACTTAAAGATAATAAATAAACAAACCAACGTCATGAACTCCCTAGCAGTGTGTGTACTTCTTCAAATAAAAATGTATGAAAAAAGGCATACATATTTTAAAATATTTTACAGATACAAGGATTTAAAACTTATAGATGAAAATCAGTTAAGATGGGCCCTGTTTGCAGCTTGTCAGCTGTATTTTATTTAATCTTGACAATCCCATGGGAGTTGGTGAATAAAATGATTCTGATTCCTATGGTACAGATGAGGAATAGGTTCGTTATGCCATTTTCATAACCACATACAATATCCTTAGGTCATTTTCACCTTCCTTCATCCTCTTCTTTCCTTCCTCCTTCCCGCTGCCCTATTGTGCGTCCCCATTTCCTCTGCTGCTATTTCTTCAGCCGCTCTAGCTGGTGATACAACACCACTCTGCTTATTCTTGGGATCTCAAAAATCTTCCTCAGGCTTATCATCTTTCAATTCTAGAAAGATTTTGGAGATACCATAGACTTGGAAAATTCACCCAATCCTTTTTGTTTTAATTTTATTGTCAAGATGATGTACAGAGGGGTTCCACTTACATATGTAAGGTAGTAAGTACATTTCTTGTCGAATACTGTTACTCCCTCCCTTGTTTTTCTCCCACTTTCCTCCCCTCACAATGCTTGCCCCAAGTTGTAAAGTTCATTTCCAATGTAGTGTCTTGTGAGTATCGCTATTGCATTGGTTCACCCTTTGTCCTTGGTCTCACCATTTTGTTGTTCGCCTTCCCTTCCCTAATTCAGATAAACACTACCTGATTCTATTCCTAGTTATTCTTAAAAATGCTTGTTAAAAACCAGTCAAGAGGGAAAAACTGGGAGACAGTGAGGAAAGGGATAACATTGTCCAAAAATAAATGTACCCATTACCTGATAGATGTAACTGAAACCCCTCTGCACACCACCTTTACAATACCAAGAAAAAAATTAAAAGGAAAAAAAGAATCAGATGGCTCCCATTCTCAAGAGACCTTATTGTCAGTATTTCTTTGCTATTGAGGTATTGATAAGGAAAACCTGCCATTATCAGAGCTAGCTCAACTTGATAAGAAAAAGCCTCTTCATTTTCAAAAGGTGGTAAGTAACCAGTGAGGTAGACTGGAACTCAACACACCTGTGCTGTGCCTGGAAGGAAACCCGGAACCCAAGTATAAAAGGATTACACTCCTGTCTGGGCTCAGTCTGGACCTGCCAGTATACTAACCTGATGGAGTTCTCCAGTTCTCTAAATGCTGCTTGCTTCCTCCTGGGGTATTCTGTGCAACCGTATGATACCTGGGAACTGTTGTCTTAACAGACATTGTTAAAATCTAAGAGTCACAGCCAGCATGTCCCTCTATTTCTCCCCACTTACTCACCCGCTTATCCCACTGAAGAATGAAGGAATGGATAACCCCTTTCCACTTACAAACTCACTTTTTTTTATGGGATTTTTTTTTAATTGTGAAAATGCTGTACAGAGGGGTTACAATTACATGGGCAAGGTAATGAGTGCATTTCTTATCAAGCATTGTTGCCTCCTCCTTTGTTTCCCCTTCCCATCCCTTCCCATCCTCCTCCCCCCTCCCCCCATTCCCCTCTGTCCCCACTGCCACCCAAAGTTGTAAAGTTTGTTTTTCGACCTAATGTCTTATACATCTCCTTGTTGCAGCATTATTTACCATAGCTAAGATATGGAACACACTCACTTTTAAGCAGATTATAATTGGGAATTAAACCTCATATAAAATTTCTGGGTTGGTCAATAGCTTTAAGAGCATAGATAAGGCAGACTTGCCTCCCAGGTCAAGTCCTTGGTATAGGGAAGCAGAAGCAGAACTAGTAAGAAATCCCAGACAGATTTGGATAATTTAAAGAGACAGAACTGGATTTAGGATTTGTGATACCCACCTCCCAAAGATTATATAATTTGGTGTGCTCTCTTTGAAGAAAAGAATGTAAGATAATAAATGTAAATTAGCTATTTATATCTCAATATTTAGAAAGACAAAAGGATATAAGACACTAAACATATTTTTATTTTTGTATTTTTTTGGGGGGGGGGTCTGGTCATAGGGCCTGAACTCTGGGCCTGGGCGCTGTCCCTCAGCTCTTCAGCTCAAGGCTAGTACTCTACCACTTGAGCCACAGCGCCACTTCTGGCTTTTTTTTTCTGCTTATGTGGTGCTGAGGAATCGAACCCAGGGCCACATGCATGCAAGGCAAGCCCTCTACCACTGAGCCACCTTCCCAGCCCCTATATTTTTTTAATTGCCACTAGAAATATCACGAAGTCCATAGCATTTAGAGTGTTCATTAATTAACTTCTTAAACCTCCTCTCTCTTCCTTTTATTAGGGTCTTACTTTATAATATTGTTTTCAATGGAGAACAAAGACATATAATAAAACATTTTGTTAGAATATTTGATTAAAATTAATTTTTTACTCCATAACCATCATCAATAGCATACATACCCAAAAATATGGCATCATTTGCAAGGTCTTGACCACATATATATCTCCTATTAGGATGATAAATTCCATGGGTTAAGCTCATGTAATATTCCTATCTGTTTCTACCAGGAATTCCTAGAGTGCCTGACACATAGTATATATCACACACACACACACACACACACACACACACACACACACACACACACACACACACACACACACACACATTTTGGTTGCTGGGTGCTGTCCCTCAGCTCTTCAGCTCAAGGCTAGCGCCCTACCACTTGAGCCACAGTACCACTTCCAACTTTTTTCTGCTTATGTGGTGCAGAGGAATTGAACCCAGGGCCTCATGCATGCAAGCCAAGTACTGTACCACTAAGCCAACTTCCCAGCCTCAGTCTATAGTTTTTGAAAGAAAAAAGAACAAGAGGATACAGAACACCATCACTGTAAAACTTGGTGACTGATTTCTGGCTATGGTCTGGTTTATCCCATTCAATCTGATGCTACTGCAGGACTAAGTTTCTCCAAGAAGTCTAAGGTATCAGAGAGTAGATGGTACTTCCCTTGACCTTGATCCTGTCCTTGACTGTGTCTGTACTGCACCTGAGCACTCTTGGCCTACCATCTGCCTGCCCCAGTTAATACCTTTAGTTAAGGAGCTAGGCCTGGGAAGCTTGTTGAGTCAGGTAGAATCAAATGATAGCAGAGGGGGCACAGAACCTGTATGCTATGAGTTACTTTAGTTTCTGCCAGTCATGGGCACAATTCAATTTAAAGATAAGTATGGACTAGATGGTCTCATTTCCAATTCCTTGATTCATAAGCAATGTGTTAAAGGAGAAGTAGCTTGGGGGTTTTGTGGGTAGGTTTGTCCATAATCCTTTTCTGGTTTCCTCTACAAGTTCTAGAATGCCCAGCTACGAACTCCATATTTTCAATTAAATATTATCTCCTCATTTCTCAAGGAATCATAAAGTTCTCTTTTTTTGACCTGATGCCTGGTTAAATATTGAGTAATATGGAAGTGGGCAAGCATCAGTGCCTGTTGATCTAGTTTATATGAATTCATCAAATTTATAACTCTATTCCTCAAGTGTATTCATCACTGTGCAAGCAGTAGCTATACACAAAGCTCAATGCATCAAGAGATCTTTTCTGAAAATCCAGGATAGCAAGGCATTCCATGTCTAGTTATATGAAATAGAGTCACTTCAGAAAAGCACATAGAAAAGTTAGGCTAGGGGGACTGCAGCAGCTGTGTGGGTTAGGGGAGAAGGGGAAGCAGAAGGCATTCTGAGTGGGAGTAATGGCAAGAGCAAAGGCATGGAAGTAGCATTGGTGACCATCCAAAGCCGTTTCTGTTATGAATAATCACCTAAAGAAGGTAATTCTAAATGAGTTGTCTGGAAGCAGATGGAAAGCCCTGCAGAGAGTGTCAGGAAGGAAAGCCGCTTTGTCTATTCTGTACATCCAGTATCTGGAGGTCTGTGAAAATAACTGGCATACATCATTTAAAAAGGAAAGGAATACATGTACCAAGAGATCACAGAAAAGAAGAAAAATAAAAAGGCTAGACCTCAGGACTTCATAGATCATTTTAATAAAGGAAAAGGGATTTGTTTTCTAGGAACCATAAACTGTGGGAAAGTGATGAGGAAGTATCTGGGGGAAACAAATGGAATATTAGTGTCACTCTGATGAGGTTTGCTTGTGCAATGTCACCTCAGGGCTGACTTTACAATTCTGGTGCTTTCCTCTTCCTGATATGGACTATGGGGGAGGGGAGTGTTACTTTATAAAGAAAATTCTAGGCTTTGCTTTTAAACAAAAAAGGAAATTTTCCTGTATCTGCTTATTTTCAATTGCTTTCAGACCTCCCTACAAACCTCTCATACTAAAGTGGAATATTTTAGGATATCATATTCCAAAACCTTTAATCATTTAAGCCAGTCTTGTCCAAAGGTCATCCCTAGAATTCTTAACATGGGTCCGGCTGTTGGGCCTGAACTCTGGGCCTGGGCGCTGTCCCTCAGCTCTTCAGCTCAAGGCTAGCGCTCTACCACTTGAGCCACAGTGCCACTTCCGGCTTTTTGCTTATGTGGTGCTGAGGAATCGAACCCAGGGCCTCATGCATGCAAGGCAAGCACTCTACCACTGGGCCACCTTCCCAGCCCCTTAACATGTAATCTTTAATCTTTCCTTGATGAGGGGAAAAACGTCACTGTATATCTACCTGTGAGGGAGTTATTTTATGTACAGTTAAAACTGAGTCATTCTGCAATAAAGGTATCTTTTTTTTTTCTTTTCCTTTTGCCAGTTCTAGGACGTGAACTCTGGGCCTGGGCACTATCTCTGAGCTTCTTTTGCTCAAGGCCAGCACTTTACCACTTGAGCCACAGTACCACTTCTGGCTTTTTTGAGTAGTTTTATTGGAAAGTCTCACAGAATTTCATACCTGGGATGGCTTTAAATTGAGATCTCAGCCTCCTGAGTAGCTAGGATTACAGGCGTGAGCCACTGGGACCTGGCTAATAAAGGTATCTTTAGATTGGTTTAAAACAGACTCCTGTAATTCTAGCTACTCAGGAAGCTGAGATCCTAGGATTAAAGTTTGAAGCCAGCTCAGACAGAAAAGTCTACAAGCACCTTATCTAATTAGCTAGGAAAAAGCCAGAAGTGATCATGTGGCTCAAGCAGTAGAGCACACACCAACCAAGCCAAGCAAGTGTTAGGCTCTGAGTTTGTGAACCAGTTTGAAATCAGATTCAGCATTCACAATTCCATACCGAGATTTACCACTTACACATTCATTTATTACTCATAATATTTTGTGATTATAGACATACAGGCAACTCTAGATATTGGGATATGTGACAGCACAAATGCCAATTGAAAATAATTGGCTTAACTTTCCATGTTGAAAATAAGGGAAGAGACTTTCTGTCCCCTACCTCTTGAGAATTTCTTTCAATATTTCATAGAGAATTTCTTTCTTTTCAAATGTACTTATGTCTTTTTTAATGGCAAATAGGCCTCTGCCAATCTCACAGCTCAGGAGGTTTCTCTTGGACCTGTGTCATTTCTTTGAAATGTAATCATCAAGATAGAGGAAATGCCAATTGACTTCACATTGCCAAAATTGCCCATGTAATGAATGGTGTGTACCCACTTAGCTATATAAAATGGGTGAGGTTTCTGTCTTTGTAGTGTTTTTACTGGTATTAGGACATGCAAATGATATCCCTGTTTATGTTGCTTTGAACTTCCAGCTAAGAACACCTGACAGGCAATACAGGGGAGACTCTGTGTGTGTGTGTGTGTGTGTGTGTGTGTGTGTGTGTGTGTGTGTGTGTGTGTGTGTGTGTGCGTGCATGCACGCACATGCACTTATGTATTGGTACAGAGGCTTGAACTCAGGGCCTGGCTGCTATCCCTTAGCTTTTTCACTCAAAGCACTCTACCACTTGAACTACAGTTCCACTTCTGACTTTTTGCACTTTTTTTTTTTTTTTTTTGGTCAGTTGTGGGGCCTGAACTATGGGCCTGGGCACTGTCCCTCAGCTCTTCAGCTCAAGGCTAGTGCTCTACCACTTGAGCCATAGCACCGCTTCTGGCTTTTTCTGCTTATATGGTGCTTATAGGGTCTCAAGCGTGCAAGGCAAGCATTCTATCAGTGAGTCACTTTCCCAGCCCTACTCCTGATTTTTTGGTGGCTACTTGAAGAGTCTTACAGCTCTCCCTGCCCAGGTTGGTTTCAAACCTTGATCCTCAGATCTCAGTCTCCTAAGAGGGAGGATCACATGCATAAATAAGTCACCGGTGTCTGGCTGGGGAAGGCTTTCTTAAAAATTCCCTTATGTGACCATAGACTTGATCTGTCAAATAATGATGGATTCCCCCTGAAATTCCTTCTCAAGTTTGACTAAGGAAGATTATACTGATCACAGAGAGTTTGAGATTGAAAGTCAAATACTACTTATTTGATCCAGAGGGGCATTGTTCTGGTCATCCTCTCAACGCTCATGGTATCCCCTCAAAATCATTTCCCCTCCCTGTAAAATCACCTACACTTCCCTTCTTCCCATTCCCTTTGGAAGAGGCTATTTAAGCTTCTTCCACCATCTTTCCCCTGTTTAAATTTTGCATCTTGCACATCTCTCATTCACATGAATATAGGCATTCGCTTTCTCCTCTTGTGAATCAGCCTAATGTCTACTTGTTTCAGTAGACCCCATTGAAAAACCTTTACAATAAAGTTTGAGCTGCCTTACAGTGGATTTTGTGTAGTGAACATCACATTCTGATTTAATGATAAAATCACTCTCTTTCCATTCTACCTTTATGCAGAGCAATTCTGGTCTGGGGAAACATTTTGTTTATTTCCCCAACAGACACCAGCAGCAAACAAAGGAGAAAAGGCTGACCCTTGTAGTGCTTGCATTGGAGGCATTGGGTGATAGGGGTGGAGAGAGGCCATAAAACAGGAGTGAATCTATATAATGTCCAGGCAGTGATGGATGCTAAAGAAGCAAGTGAGGAGAGGAGAGCAGGGCAGGGCAGGAGTTGGAAATTATAACTACTGTGATTTATGATAATTACTAAATATTTATTATTATAAAATTATTATTCATGTGGTAGAAAACGAAAAGGTCATTTTTTCCTCTACTTTTTTGAATTCTTAGCTGGGGTGAACCCCACATGGATTCACCAGAGAGAAACAAATGGGAGTTGATGAACATGTCTATTTCGCATACACATTGGGAAGTACCCAGAGAAAATGAGTAAATCTCAAGGAAAAAAAAAAAAGGTGACTGAATTTAGGCTGAAACACCATCTTCAGGTGAAACTGAGAGAGAAGAGCCATGAGGAAACAGGTCTGGACAAGCCACCAGGGTCATCTTGGCAAAGAAGGTGGGCAGTGGGGGGAGGGGGATTTGTTGTGCCCATTCTCAACAGTGCTGTTCTATGAGTAGGAACAGGTAATGACTTGATGGTTCATTTTGTCCTAGCACAGACAGGGAGATGATCCTGTGCATCCACATTTTCTTTCTAGACATAAATTCCACTTTCCCAGAGATGCTTTGGAGCATCACCTGTGTCTTCAATTTCTAAAAATAATCAGCCTGAAATAATCCTTACTATCCCCAAGGAGATATATCTTGGGGAAGGGTATATAATCATTTTGTTTTGAACCCTGGGCCTAAGCTTTTGGGTTCAAGGTTCTCCCACAGCACCATTTCCAGTTTTTGAGTAGTTAATTGGAGATGTGTCTCTTGGACTTTCCTGCCCAGGCTGGCTTTGAGCCATGATCCTCAGATCTCAGCCTCCTGAGTAGCTAGGATTACTAATGTGAGCCACTGACACTTAACTTCTCCTAGGCCATATTGCCATCAGATACTAAGTATTCTTCCAAATCATTTTAGATACCCATAACCACCCACAGGCTGGTAGAGACATTCAACTTGTCCAGCAAGCTTGCAAGCCTGGTCTCCCTGGCACTCAATCTGCTTATGATTTGCTAAGCCTCTTCATTTAAGCTGAATTTCCCTGTGAAAGCCCTGTTCCTCCAGTTAGTCAGAGAAGGTTGATGTTTTAGTGATCCATCACCACTGACAGGATCATTGGAGGGAATTCTGGCAATTTTTGGTAGTGCTTACAATTTTGTTTTTCCTTTTAAAGAAATAAATAGTAAGCTTCATTTGAAATGCACTAGAGGCTTTTCATAGATTTAGTGTTTTTGTGATGCATGATGTGGTCATATCAATTTCCTCCAGCTTTGACAGTTGTATCATTTGCTTGGTGTAATGGAGCAATGCATAGTGGCTGGCCTGTGCCATGTGATCTAATGCACACATGATGATATGTGTGTGTGTGCGTGTGCATGCATGTGCATGCGTATGAAAGTATTGGGGCTTGAACTCAGGGTCTCAAAGTCTTGCTTAACTTTTCCTCCCACAAGGCTGGTGCTCTGCTACTTGAGCCACACCTCCACTTCCAGGCTTTTGTTGTTGTTTTCTTTTTTTTTTTCTAGTTTGTTGGAGATAGTCTCTCAGATTTGTCTCCTGAGTACTTAGGATTACAGGCATGAGCTATGGTGCCATTTGTCTCAATATAGTAAAGCAGTGTGAGAACTTGGTGAAGACATTTCCAGTGACAATTAAGGATATGGCTCTCAACTAAAAGTATGTTGTCCTATTGATGAAAATAAAACCTAAATGGTATGAACAGATCATTTCAGGAAACTAGTTCACAGTGTGTGCCCACAGGCAACAACCATGTTAACACCCCCCACTTCTGCTCAGCAGGTGGAAAAATTCTTTTGACATCCCAATTTTATAAGTGTTAACCTGTGAAAAATAAAGTGAGACTTAAACCAGAGGAAATAGGGCAGTTGTCAAAATTCACAAAGCTGTGAGGTCCTGTTCAACCTGCAAAGATGGAACCATGTCCTTAAGGTCAAAAGTCGTGCCCACCTTTTTTTTTTTTTTTTCCCTAGAGATCAGAGTTCAAACCCCAGCTTGGTGAGAAAAGCAAGAAAAAAGGAAGACAATAGTTAAGCTTATTGTAAACTTCCTGCTTGAACTGCCATTACTGTCATTAAGCTAATTTCTCCAAGATCAGACTTCATTTCCTGAAAGTTCATAAGCAAAAGCTGTGCTAAGAAATGAAGGTTTGCTTTTTCTAGGGCCTTGAACTTCATCTGAATTAGTAATGATATACAGCTATTGTGAAACATCAACCCAAATCTAATAAGGAAACTAGAAATTAATCTTATAAAAGTATTTAGCAGTATTGTGTGCTTATGCATGTGGTTATTTTTGCTTGTGGTAGGGCTTATTTTGTACTTCTTGATAATAGTTGTAAAGCAATCAAATCTTTTCTTGAGGGTTAAAAGTTTTTCCCACAAAATCCCCTCCCTTCCTGTTTTACCAGAAAAGCTTTGCCTTAGAGCTTCTGAAACAACTCCTAGCTCTTCCTCTAAAAGAGCAGCCTGGAAATACGTATAAGAATCTATACTGGAAGGCAAAGTCAAATTAGGCCATGTATGGTGTCTCTGGTGGGATTTACAGAGCTTTGGAAAAGTCACCTCGTGAAATCTCATTGCTTCTCTCCCTCAAAGCCAACCCTAGAGCAAGCAGGAACACACCCTGCATGTCCTGTGGAGCCAGTTCCTCTTGCTGTGAATGCAGCTATGAAGATGCACTTGAACCACAAGATAAGCAAGCAGGACTGGAGGTCACTGATACTTGGCCCACACCTTAGTCATGCTGCCACCTTAGCTACTCTGCCATTGTAGCCGCCCTACCTTTGATGCACTTGATTGCTGGAAGCGAAGAGATATGTCTGTATTGGGACAGCTAGAAATCAGGTCCCCCTCATTTATGCTATAGACTTCTCTGTGTTTTCTTCATTCAAGTCTTTGGTGATACCTTTGGTTTTCTTCATAGCAAAAAGGCTCATTTTCAACATTGCTAATTGGCTGTTGGGCATGGTGAAAACACGGACATTACCATCCAATGTAGTCCTGCCAGTGCTTTACCTGGGGAGCTACTACTTCAAAGGAAAGAAATGCATTTAGAAGGGCAGGCGTTTGGTGTAGATAGCAAGGTATTGATTCTCTGTAGCATCATAGGTAAATTCCTCTCTGTACTGGCTTACATTTAATTTTTTAGGACAGCCTTCTTAAAGTAATTCTTGACTTTCGATATAGATGCTGAGATTCATGATCCATGGATTCTCTTGTGGCCAATGATGCCATCCTAGATGGAAGTGATGCCCAATATTTACCAATATTTTGTGCAAATTATCTAATTATTGCCAATTTCCTTGAAAATCAAACATGCCAATTATTTTTTCCAAGTATGTACATTATTATTATTTTTTTTTTTGCCAGTCCTGGGGCTTGAACTCAGGGCCTAGGCACTGTCCTTGAGCTTCTTTTGATCAAGGCTAGCACTCTACCACTTGAGCCACAGCACCACTTCCAGCCTTTTCTGTTTATGTGGTACTGAAGAATGAAACCCAGGGCTTCATGCATGCTACGCAAGCACTCTACCACACATTTGCAACCCTATTATTATTTTTAAAGCTCATTCTTGCCAAGATCATTTGTTTTAAGTGTGTTGATCAGCTTTCAGTCACAGTGATAAAATACTTGGGTGCTAAGGGAGAGGTTTCAGTCTGTGGTTCCTCAGACCACTGTTTCTGCACTTGTGAAGAAGCAGATTGTAGTGGCAGAGAGCTGGTGGTGGAGCAAAGCTGCTCATCTCAGAACAGCTGGGAAGCAAAGAGAAGGAATGGGTGGAGAAACAAGATAGGCCCTCAAATACCCTCCCCCATGCCCTACTTCCTCCAATGAGGTCCCACCCTCCTAAGAGCCAGTCAGCTATCAACTCATCATCAATGGTGAATCCACTGATGAGGTCAGCAACCTCATGATCCAATCTCCTTCCTAGAATACTACTGGTTGGGGACCAATTCTCTAATCTGTAAGGCTTGCAGATCATTTTATATCCAAACCATAGCAGAGAGAACTACTAAACAGCAAGATGGTAGTTGTGGATGAACGCTTTATAAGAAATGACAAATGGTGCCACAGTACTCTGTACATGGTGTATGTGCTGAGGAAGGACTTCTCCCTTGCGCCTATTTCCTTATACATATTTCATAAAGGATGAATCTAGCATTCCCTGTTTCCCAAGTTTGCTAAATGGCATTGTGACATTGTGTAGTTCACAGACCAAAACACAACTGCATGACTACTCTGTTCCCTGGACTGTTTTTCTTCTAGAAATATATGTTAGGTCTTATTTACCCGATGCATAGAAAGTTCCTGGCACAACTGGCAGTGAGGCGGAAGGTGGAAGAAAGAATTTCTTGAAGAAATGCAAGATACATTTCGAATATCACAGTAGTCTCATCATATAGAAAACCTGATTTTATTTTCCAGTTTTAATTGGAATGTCCCAGTATTTTTCCCAACCTGCAGGAACACAAGGCTGTCCTAAATCTAAAACCTCAACCTATGTCACCTCAGGGATCCACTCCCACCCTCCTGACACTACCACCATCCATTCTCACATCTACCGCCTTATCTTCCTCTGACTTTGGGATTACTCCTGCCCGGGGCTGCCTGCTTGCCTCTCAGCCTTGATGTTTATAGCCAAATTCTCATTCCTTTGCTAAGATTTCCACTTACTCTGCTCTTTAGTTGTTTGGGAATGCTGTAACAAAATATGCCTTAAGATGGGAAATAATAGAAATGTATTGCTCACAGTTCTGAAGGTCAAGTCCAAGATTCAGGCACCAGAGGATTCAGTGTCTGCTCAGATCCTGTTTCTTAGGTTGGACCTCCTGTGTCCATGCATGATGGAAGGGGTAAATAGTCTCCTTGGGCCTCTTCTACAAGGGCATTAATCTCATTCCTCAGAGTTCCATCCCTATGATGTAATCATCTTCCAAACATTCCCCTTCTTAGTACTATTGCATTATGGATTGTTTCAACATAGAAATTGTTTGCGGGGGGCGGGGGGAAGGACAAAAAAATTCAGATGTAAAGATGTTATTCTCCTTCAGAATGTTTGAGAACCACTACTGTCCGCCTGCCTCTGTCATCTCCAGGGTAGTTCTGATCATTTTATTTGATTGGCCACCCAATTTCAGGCTACGAAGAAACAGCTATGGAAACCTCCACTTAAGAGAAATGACTGGATTGTGAAGTAACAGCCAATCTCTCATCAAGGCATGCAATCCCGACAGTGAACAGGGGTCTTCCGGGTTTTAGCAAAGAACAGCTGCTGCCTACCTTCATGGTCTAATTGTCTCCAGCTAGCCACATCCTCCACTACACGGACACAACTCTTTTCTCATGGAGCTCCACTGCCTTTACAATAATCTGTTTATGTGAACCAAGGTCTTGGTAAGGACTGCTCCTGCCCTCACACACATCAGTCATGGGCTTAGGCTCTGACAGCTAGGATAACAATGTATTGTAAGTGGTTGCTGGTGGCTCACGCCTGTAATCCTTGCTACTCAGGAGGTTGAGATCTGAGATTTGTGGCACCAGGCTGTGAGACTCTTATCTCCAATTAACCACCTAAAAATCGGAAGTGGAACTGTGGCTCAAAGTGGTAGAGAGTTAGCATTTTGCAAAAAAGCGCAGGGACAGCACCCAAGCCCTTAGTTCAAGCCCCATGACCACCACCAACAAAAATCTATTATAATATTATGGAAAAATAGCAGAAAAACACACGCGCTTAGGCATTTGGTGCTGTTTTATACATATATTGACATATTCCCACTTTCACAATCACCCAGTCAAAATGTCCTGCTTCCCATCAATCTAGTAAGAATTATCAAAGTCATCCAGAATGGAACTTATGTTGCTGACGCAGGATGAAACAAATTAGAATCACTCTAGTCATCAAAAGTTAATACAATTCCACCTGGTAGTTTTGTAAGGCACTTAAAAAACTTTGATTCTGGGCTGGGAATGTGGCTTAGTGGTAGAATGCTTGCCTAGCATGCATGAAGCCCTGGGTTAAATTCCTCAGTACCACATAAACAGAAAAAGCTGGAAATGGTGCTGTGGCTCAAGTGCTAGAGAGCTGGCCTTGAGCCAAAGAAGCTCAGGGTCAGTACCCAGGCCAGAAGAAAGAAGGAGGAGGAGGAGGAGAGGAAGAGGAGGAAAGAAGGAGGGGGATAAGGAGGAGGAAGAGGGGGAGGAGGAGAAGGAGAAGGAGGAGGAGGAGGAGGAGGAGGAGGAGGAGGAGGAGGAGGAGGAGGAGGAGGAGGAGGAGGAGGAGGAGGAGGAAGAACACCACTTTCAATCTGTTGTTGAAAGTTAAGTCACTAACCAGCAAGTTTATATTTCTTCTATTTCTACCAATGAGTTAATTCTTTGCTCCTTTGAAGCCCATTCCATAATAGGATTTGGTTTGTTCAGAATAAAGGACAGCCCAATATAGAAAAGGAGGTGATGACTAATTTTAGCTACAAAGAAATTGGGGTCACATGTTTGAGGTCTGGGATTCTCATTGATAAACTCATAAATTAATAGGAAACCGGGAAATGATGGATAATTTGGAGCCAGTCCTTCAAATGATGGATCTTAAGTATCTCACATACAGATAAATAGCTGATATAATTGAGTGCTCACAACTGTATGTACACTATGCTTTAATAGCTACTCTACCTAATTCTTTTTAAATACATTTTAAATAAACCATTAATAACCGGTTATGTAGATTTAGAAACTGTTTCTCAAAACTACAACTTACCTGCCCCAGGTCATTAGCAATTAAGTGAGTACTGAACACAGGCTCATGTGATTTTCAAAGCCTGCTCGGGTCTCACTGTGATGCTCTGTCCACAGAGCACAGGGTAGGGGTTGAAGGTACCAGTCTCTGGCTATTCTTACCTTAGACTTTTTACTTCTTTGGTCTCTCGACAAAGCGATTTCTTAGGTGTGACAAATAGCTCCTAGCACCCATTCTTCCTCCTTCCCACCTCCCCTCAGCTACACAGACAGGCTGGATGTCTACAACCACATTTCCCAATTCTACTGGCGGATGGGCTTCTGACTGAGAATTAGGTTCATCCGGTGACACACATTTGTGATAACAGATCTGGAAGTCAGAACCGAGGCCGAAGCCATCTTTCTGATGACTTAGCTGCAGCCCTTGCCAGTGACATTGGGATGTCGTAGAAGCTGAGACACAGTTAAGGTAGGGGCAACAGTTAAGGTAGAAATCTTTCTGATGAGATCTCCACAAAAGCAACGTATTTTCAGAGTCAGTGTTTCCAATGACAGTTCCTGCTTTTCTACCTTGCCGGTGGTGACAGAGGCAGAGGTACAGCAGCTCTAGGCCCAGCTCCCTCTCCTCCCCCAGCAACTTAAACACCTGCTTCTCTCTATTCAATGCCTTCTTGCTTAAAATAGCCACCATGGTTTTTGTTTCCTGCCACTGAGTTCTGCTGATACACATCATTTTCCTTCTTTCCTTATAACTGCCCGGTTTTTCAACTGCCAACCTTTGCAAATGATCCTGTCAACACTGAAATGAAAGCTGAGTATTTTCATCACTCCCTCATCCCAGTTCATTTTCCCCCAGAGCTTTTAATGTCACCCAAAGATTATTTTTATTTATTGGTGGAGTACATGCTCTCTCCCTACCCCACCAATAGAATTTAAACTCCATTAAAAAGGCTCTATTCCCTTCTGCACAGATTGCTCATACTAGGACCAGTACCAGCCAACGATGAGATTTCAACGGTGTGGAACAAATGAAATCTATTCTTCACCAAACACTCCTATTAAATTAACAGGTTAGTAATAGATTCATCAACAATATATCCTCAATACCACCTGCCCATTTGGCTTTTGCATCCTGAGAACACCATAAAATGGCATACATCCTCTGATCTCAGTGTTATATTTAGAGCAACCAATGAATAACCTCCGGTTTGCCTAAGCTCTTCTTAGTTTTATAGCACTGAAGTCTCACGTCCTGGGGACTTCTTGGTCCTGCACAAATCAAGATAATTGGTTGCCTGAATTAAAGACACTTGGAATTATGTATTACCTTAAATCCATCCTGTGAATAAAAGCTTGGAAACACGAAATGAATTAAACCAGCCTATGGCTTTCCTCCCCATCTCAGTCAGGTTGCAAGTAATCATCAAAATCACCAGGTAAAATTTAAGCAATGACTTTAGGCTGTTCTTTCATTTTTTTTTCTTTTAACACTAAAATTTGAATTTGCCTACACACTGAATATTTTAGAGCAGAGGCTGTGAAATCTCTCTCATATTTCACAGTCACATTAAAACTACGATAAATGAGCTTCCCAGGGAAAAGATGCTAAAAAATCAAGATGAGCTCCATATTGACAGCACAGAGGTATGGTTGGGAGACAGAGGGTGAACTCTGGAGGGAATGTCTGTCAATGTTAATTCTAGGAATGAATAAAAGCTTTGCTCATCACGGTGGGGAATTGCTCCCACCTCCCTCCTAATATTATTCCTAAACTCTAGGCCTAGGGCCCAGTATAACACATGCATATATTCAAAATGTCAGGGCCTCTGAACTGACCTTACAGTGAATTTGGAGGACAGGGACATTCTCCAATAGAAGACCCAAACTTCTGGCATATGGCCACTTTGGGTGCCCTCTCCCTGATGGTTCAATTGGATGGATGATTGGGAGTTGGTAAGATTTTAATGTGTTCTCAATCAAAATTGAAACATAAGCCACTGTCCTGGAAACTTTTGCATCTGCACAGAGTTGTGTTAGTAAATGCAACTGTTTTTGTAACTCTGGGCACTGCATGTGGCAATGTTTCTTTAGCAATGAATACAAGGAGTTAACAGGGCAACGCTTGCACAATCCCAGTACAATTCATTCCTCAGAGCCAGCAATCTGTCTGAACGTGTTTATAAAGCAGATATGGAGAAACTGACCAAACCTCCAAAATGCAACTTGCTTGGAGGTACAAAGAACACAAGCTGCCTTTCTCCTGAAGAACTCCAGAGGACTCCAGAACCTACTCTAGGTAGATTTTGTGATCTTTGTGCAGCTTGACTCAGGGCCTTGGACAGACTTAACGTTTTTGCTAAAACTGGTTATTAGATCTGACCACTTCCTTCCTTTCCTGAACTATTTTCAGAAGCAGAGAGACAGTGTCTCTGCACCTGTTGTTAGTGAGGTCACAGGAGAAAATCTCTACAGGACCCTCATTGGTCCTCACTGCAGGGACCGCAAGGCCCAGGCCCTGGAGAGGGATAGTTCCAGTATCCAGTGGTGATGGGGGCAATTGAGGCCAGGAAGCTTCAGGAAAACACCCTCCCACCCACCACCTTCCTGAATTGCCTGACCCAAAGCTTTTCATAGCCAGGGCAGGACCACCCTGCCACCCTCCCAATCCCCAGTCTGCAGCCAGCTGCACTGTTGAGGGCACTGCTGGGGCTTGCAGCCTGGTTCTCTTACTGTTGGGGGATGATCCAGGGAGGAGGGGAGCCTAGAGATGATTTCCTCATAGGTACCTGACCTTGTTGCACTTGCTGGGATATGAATGGGATTAGGACATCGTTTCAAGAAGTTTGCTAGTATGAACCATGGGGAGAGACCTCCTGTAGCCTGGATACAGTGGGAGCCGCTCCCAGGTCCTTTAGCAGCTCAGATTCCCATCCAGTGGTCCTGGGTGTGCCACAGGATGGGAGTTTCAGGATGAGGTAGTTGGCTGGACATCACTGACCAAACTAGTTTCTGTCGCCATTCTTTTCCAAACTGAAACGGGTACTGAGACATTGGCGATCCCCCCACCCCCACCGCCTCTACCCTACCCTCTACTCTGCATGCCAACACCCACCTTGGCGCTCAGTTTGTCAACCTTTCTCGTAGCTTTTTGTCTGTCTTCAGCAGAAAATTGGCAGAGGACTGGAGTTCTTATTTTCACCTTTTATCTGGGTCAGTCTGTTCAAAGCTAAAATAACAGGGAGCTTTTGAAACCTAATGAATTCAGCTCTGAGACTGTGGCCTCCAGCAAACAGGAGGGGCTGTTTCATCTTTTGGATTTAGGAATGGGAGGCCAGTTAGGGGCTCAGTATTTTTTTCACCCACATACAAAATACTTCTCAAAGCACAAGTAGGAAAACTAGACATCTTGAAGCTAAATCACTAATCTTTTTCATCCCGAAAATTTCTGTCTCAGTAGTGGCCACTAAGTATACAAAACTTGGGAAAACAACCAAAAAAAAAAAAAAAAAAAGGGATATTAAGATTTTGATGTCTAAAGAATTGGTATAAATCCATGCATATTTCTTTACTACAAATACATTTTAAAGAGTTTAACACTACCTTCAGCAGGAACTTCCATCTAGGCATGAAACAAAGATGCCATGGTTGAGTATGGATTTATTTAGACTTGTAAATGGAGTTTTGGAAGCTAGGGGGCAACAAGGTATGCTGGATCCTTCCAACCTGACAGCTGAGCAAAAGTGACAATGCACAACTGACACAGCCATAGCCAGCTTTCTTATCAAGGGAGTGGCTTAGGTCAACTACTTGCAGAGAATGGAACTAATTGTACCAAGGGCAATTATAATGAACTTGCTACTTAAAACACACACAACCAAACCCATCATAAAACTGTTATCAGCTCACACAGATGCCAATCAGGGGAGCACGTATTCCCAACGCATCATAAGTACTTCTAAGTAGCAACATATTCTGGGATTGAGTCCATCTCATTTTTCTTCCTCCTGTCTACTTGAGACCTCGGGACTCTTCCTTTCACTAAGGAATCAACAGGACATCTCCTACAGAAGCAGTCAGCCATCTTAACGGGGCATACCACACCACACAATAACTAGTAAGACACAGCAGTTGACTTCTGTTCAGAGTGGATAATTTTATGACCACCAATTACATCTATAGCCAGACGTGAAAAGATAGCCATAAAAACAGGCCTTTGTCCTTTCATAAATCAAAGGGACCTTTTCAAACATTAACTTAACAACCTGTTTACAACTGTTCATAGGTGGGAGGTGGGCAGCTGGTATTCTAGTACTCACAGGAAGCATGAGAGTTAGGGGAGTGGCTTTCTCAAGGTCAAAGCTATACCTGGTTACCGAGTAGGTAATAGAGACATTAGTCTTTAAGTCCTTTTGGTTGCTCTAAAAGACATGGCCTATATTTTGAGGGCAAGGCCTGGATCTAAGAGTGACTGACAGGGAATCTGAATCCAACTCTTTCTTGTTATTGAAAATGTCTTATCTGGGCATCTGGAATGCGCCATCGACACCAAACTTCAGTTACCCATAGATGTCTAAGGATGAGAACAGGAAAAACAGATGTGGGTGGATTCTGCTCACAGAAGAAAACCATGGAGCACATAAACAGATGTGCTTCAGAGTCATACCAGACACAGCTCCACTCAAGCCCTTGAACTTTATAATTCAGGTGACCTGGGAAAAGGTGTCATGGAGACAAATCCCCACTCTGAGCACAATTGATGAGCAAAGGAGGACAGGCAGCACAGGGTCTTTGGGAGCTTATGACACAAGTCGTCAAGTGCTAGAGCATTCTGTAGCCTCCTAGCAAGAGGCTTTCTTGTGGCCAACGAGGGAAAACATTTTGGTCTCTAAGCACAGATGATACTTTGGAAGCCTTGTCCTACCATTGTACCCTATGTAGACACAGACAAAGCCAGGAGTGATGCCCGTTAAAAATTTAACTATATATCATATTCATTTATTATCAATCCACAGGATAATTTGATTGCTACATGAGCTCATAAAAGCTTTTTTTTCCCACCTTTACAAAATTAAAAAAAATGTGCCACAAGGATGTAATAACAACTGCTGATAAACAAGAAAAGGAATCTTAAAATTATAAATTTGCTGTAGAAAAGATAAAAAACAATTATATTTTATTTAGAATTTTTTTTTACCTTGAATAAAATATTCCCCTGTATAAAAAATAAAAAAAGCTTGCTCTGGTTAGAATTAGAGTATTTTTGTCTTGAAAATCTGGGAATTTGCACACTATTTCTTTCCATGATAGTTTTCCTTTGTACCGCGTGGCATTCAAGCATAGCAGATTAGAGAGATTTTTTTTTAAAGCAGTCTTAAAATGGGACATCTGTGGAGAAGTTTTCTTCTTCCCCTCCTCCAGGATGTGCAACGCAGCCTTGAGGGGAGGAAAAGGAGGAATGGACTGGGTGGGATCGTTGGGAGGTGGGGTAATGGGCACAGAAGGGGACGGCTGAATGTGCTGTGAAATAGAGCAAGATCACAAGAAGGCCTATCGTAAGTGCTTTAAGATAAGGTGCAGAAGCAGACTGCAATGTTGCTAGTACTGCCCTATATACATATTCACAAGAATAAAAAATTCCAGCTAGTTCACATTTTCTCGTCCATTCTGAGGCCATCCACTCCACCATGCTGGCCTTGACCGTAGGCAATGCAGCACCTTCACTGCCCGTGTGGCTGTTGGTCCTTGAACTTGAGGGAGTAGCCCTGGGCGATCCAGCAGGTTCTAGAGATATGTGTCTACCAAAGGGCTGGAGTCCTGAGTTAAAAAGAAGCTCCAGTACTGGAGTTGGACACAGCAATCAATGTTCTATTGTCAAGGTTTTTTTTCCCCCCCTTAGATTTGTCTAAAATAGGTGTCAAAGAGAAAAATAAAATACAAACAAACAACAACACAAAGCCAAGAAACCCCAACAACCACCAGGGACAGTCAAAGGCTTAATTAATAGCTCTTGACTCGGGCCTGGGTGATATCCGATGTTTTCTTGATGACACTGGCCCGGGTTTCCCGGTCAGGCCGACTGCTGCTAGGTGCAGGGGACACAGAGGCAGAGATAGGGAGGTCTGTAAATGGGGGCCAGGAGCTGTTGTAAGGCACCGGACAACTCTCCTCCTTGATGGTGACCTGCAGATCTGGCTTGTTGGAAGTGACAAAGGTCGCCATACCGGGCAGCAGATAAGTACTCCTTGTCCCCATGTTGCTGAGGTACTGTTTGCCTTCAATGTTCCTCTTCCGCCAGTGTGGTCTCCCCTTTCAAGGAAAAGAATCACTGAATGGATTTCTGGAAATGCAACAACTGTCCTCCTGTGTGGCTATTTGAATTCAATTCTTTAAGAATCATGGAATGAACAAGTTTAGCATTTCTACATCTTTCAACGGAAATCTACATCCACCTATTCAGATCCCAAGCAATGGTGTCTATTCCATTTAAAAAAAAAACAATTTTCATTTACTAGCTCCCAGAAATATGACAAGGAAAGTAGGTAGATTCTGGCTCCCCTGTGGCCTGGCTACCCAGCTGACCATTCCTAGTGTAGGTTTCCAGCCATGACAGACAATCCGTCATGGTGACTTGCTTCTGGACTACTGATTTCTGATTTGCTTCTTCTGCATTGTTAAAGGGAGGAAAGCGAGGGGCTTTAGGAACCATGAATGGCTCTTGATTGCTTTTATACAAGTACAGACTAAAGATCCTCAAGGGTAGCCATTCAGAGAAGGAGCTAGATCTCTGACTGGGAAGAATCCAGACTGGAATTCATATAAGCATGGATCCCTAGTGCCTTTTCAGAATTCCTGCTCTTCACTCCTCAGTGACGGGTACACTGAGGTATCACCAGTTCAGACTACCATTAGCTTCTATCTCCATCTTTCTCTCTCCTATTCCCATCACCATCACAGAGCCATTTCCGACTATTGTGTGAGCCTACAGGAGGGAAGCTGGAAGCAGGCAGATTGAGAACTGAGACTAGACATACAAACCAGCCCCTGGGCAAGATCACGGAGGGAGAGGGACCATGTATATGCGGAAATAATTCTGTTTAGCACTTTGTGATGTTTACTTCTGGTCATTGCTTTCAGCCATGCAGGCTGTTCTATTTCTGCTAGTGAATTAGGATGTTTACAGTGGTAAAAACACCAGCTTTTCCTGGCTGAAACTTCAGTTTCCTCTTCCTGCTATCATAGCCTTTCTTTCTGCGTGTGACAATTTATTCCCTTTCCTGCCATTCAGTGCTCAACACAATCCGGAAGTGTGATAACTTTTAGGTTATGGACATTTTACTCTACACAAAGAAATCTAAAAGTGAAACTCACGATTAAAAGCATAGGCAGGTGAAGAAGCAGGCTTACCTCGGCGCTCTCCTCGTCACTGGGCACGCTATCCGTAGTTTCGCTTTCTGTTCATAGAGAGAAGACAGGGCCATCATTCCCATCCCTCCAGCTAAGCTGGGGTGCATGCAGCATTTTAGAAAGCTATCTCCATACTTCTTTTGTTTGTTTGTTTGTTTTGGGTCCAGTCGTGGGGCCTGAACTCTGGGCCTGGGCGCTGTCCCTCAGCTCTTCAGCTCAAGGCTAGCGCTCTACCACTTGAGCCACAGAGCCACTTCTGGCTTTTTTCTTTTTGCTTATGTGGTGCTGAGGAATCGAACCCAGGGCCTCAGGCATACAAGGCAAGCGCTCTACCATGGAGCCACCTTCCCAGTCCTATATCCATACTTCTGAAACAGGTAAGTAAGCACCTCATCTACCCCTCCTTGTAAGGTCAAATTTATTTGTACATTGAAGAAGCTAGAGTGATTTTGAATCCTGTTGCTAACCCCTTTCTCCTCCCCCTGCAAGATTTGAGGGTAGGCTGGCATTTCAAGGCTATGTTTAGTCATGGCCTTCCAGTGAGGTGCCCTTTCCTCCCTCAGCTCTACCCACAGTGCCCACACATATACTCTTTTGGTCCATGACAACCACTGTATGGAAATCCCACTCAGAATGGACGTTTCCCAAGATGTCTTCCTCAATTATTCCAATCTCTCAAAGTTTTCTTTACATCCCATCCTATTAGTATCTGAGTGCATCTTCTATCTGGGATGCTATGGGTGGCCAGATTTTAGAGTAGCTTCCAAAGTGCTCACTTAATGCTCACTTTCTCCGGAAACCCCTCCTCTTAAATGGGGGTAAGATATTCCTTTAGTCAAGAGAATATGGCAAGGATCACGGAATGCTGGGATGTAAACATTACATGTCTATGATCATGTCACATAAGATGGAAACTGTCTTTGGAAGAGACTTTGTTGTTGGCTGGTCATGTTAGGAAGGCTCACATGGCAAAGAACCAATGGCTGCTTCCAGGCAAAAGCCAAGAAGAAACTTAAGATCTCAATTTAACAACTTGTAAGGAACTAAATTCTGACCAAAACTATGTGAGCCTGGAATTGGATCTTTCCCCAGTGGAGCCTCAGATGAAACGCAGCCCTAGCCAACACTTTGATTGGAACTTAGGGAGACTTCGGCAGCTGGACTCCAACCCCTCAGAAGCTATGTGGCTTAGAATAAATAAATGTGTATTATCTTAAGCCATTAACTGGGGCTTCATTGTTAGGCAGCAATAAACAGCTAATCAGTTGCCATCCTGATTCTGCCTGCCAGTGGAGAGACAGAGTAGGTTTCTTAACAGCACTAGCTATACTTTTCCTTTCAGAAAAGATGAGGGTGTTAACTACCATCTTCCAAAGGGCGTTATGTGATGAGTAAAGTGAGAGGGTGTTTGGAAAGGCCTAGCATGTGGTCTAGCAGCACACAGCATACGAAGTAATCATCATTCTTCGACATTGGACTTGTATGACAGGCTGGATTAATGAGTCAAAACCAAGAGTTAATGGTTATATAGCATCTGTACCTACAATAAAAGGGATTTTTAAAAAGCAGAAATTTACATCTTAAAATAAGAAAATGGAAAGGACACAGTTTCTCCATGTTCATCGCCATTGCAAAATGAATTCCTAGAAGAGAGAAACTAAAATATGCAGGCTCTCGGAGCTCATGTCATCTGGGTCATTTATTTTAGAGACAAAGCCTGCACACAGGCAAGAACCGTGGACATGTGCGGTGTTCTGTGAACTCGGCTGACTCACAGCCTTTGTACATAGGCCTTTGTTTAGTCCTCACAAGGATGTTAAGTTGAAAAGCAACTATTATTACCCTCTAGTATGCTCTAGAGCCTTCTACCTTCTTCCACCCTGCCCCTCATGAGAGACTGGCTTCCAGTCTCGCATCTTCCTGAGGCAGAGCTGAGATGGCTGCAGGCCAGACAGAGTCCTTTCCTCCAACCAGAGCTCCTTGTAAAGTAAAGGCAACAGGTGGAAAGACTGTGTGCTCCTTAAACAACCTGCACGCATGGGGACTCCACAGGCTCCACCTGGGAGTGTTCTACATGTTTCTTAGCCACTCTTCCCCAAGGGCTTCACACAGTGGGTGGTCAGTGAGGACTGGCCACAAGCAGCTGAAGGACACTCCTCTTGTCAAGTGTATTTCACCATAGCATGCCCAGCTGGGAGCCACAGATGCCCAAGAAAGGCCCTGGCTTAAACCTGCTGGCAAGCCCAAGTTATGAAGACAAAGTGACAATGCTAGGCGCAGCCATGTTTCCATACAGAAAACAACCTGAACACAACAGAAAAGGAAACATCTCTGCAAACCAAACCCCAACCATAGCTCAGTCTCCTGAGGGCAGGAGGGCAGGAGGCAGAAGGCAGGACTGCCACTTCCAAGAAGAAGAAGAAGAAGAAGAAATAAAGAGGAACAGAGATGTTGAGAAACTTGCCAAAGTCACATTCTGAGTCAGCATGATGGAGAAAAAAAAAAACTGTTCTGATTCCAGGGACCCACACAGAACAAAACGACTCTGCTTCCCCGCTGGCTCTTCCGCTGGCCAAACTTCAAGATCCCCTTTCCATTTTTATTAGCTTTGTTTGTGCTCTGAAGCCAAGTTCCTCTTCCTTCTGCACATGCCAAGCCCCTTTCCTCACCTAATGGGCCTTCTATAAATACCATGGTCATCTGCAAACAGCTGCCACCAGGCATGATTTGGGGGGCTGCAGATTCAGGAGAAAAGAGCCATTGACATCAAGATTCCAGGATTCCACCAAACCCAAGTGGTACTTGCTTGGTAGGTTTGGAAGTCGGCCTCTGAGTTAAAGACCTTTCACAGACCACAAAGGTGGTAAGAAAGGTATTTCGTCTAAGTACCAGTTTTTAACATAAGGAAAAAGTAGACAAGAGATGATACACGCATGCTGAACTTAGGTGTCCGGCTAACACAAATGCTGGTGGAGGAACAATATCTCTAACTGAAGATAACTGCTTTTGAAATAGTTATAAAGAATGTACACCTGCAATGGGGTATGATAGTTTGGACCTTAGATGTCTCCCAGAGACTCATGTGTTGACCACTAGGTTTCCAGATGATGGTTGGGGGCAGGGGTCGGAAACTTTAGGATGTGAGACTTAGTAAAAGAAAGTGAAGCCACTAGAGGTCATGACCTTACACACAAGGAGACTCCCCCAGGCTCTTCCTTTTTCTCTCTGTTTTTGGGCTGCCATTATATGAGCAGTATTGTTCTCACTATGATGCTCATCCTTGTCAAAGACCCAAAGGGATGGAGCCAAGCAACCATGAAAGGAAGCCTATGACACCATGAACCAAAATAACCCCTTTTCCCTTTATTTCTGATATTCTGTCACAGAAGAGGAAAATTGGCTAATATACTATGATTTTATTTTATTATTTTTCAAATGGCCTTTACAACCTGCAGCCTGGGGGTTGGAGATGCCTAAGGCTCTCTGAGGACCCCCAACCACTCTACCCTTTAGACAAATGCAAGTTCCCACAGCCATTCTCTCCCAAATGGTCGGCTCAGAGCTCCACTCTTGTTCTTTGAGTTGTATTTCACCATTCCCATGGCAGGGGTGACTTGTTACATGACTAACCAGTTCACTGCAGATGCTCCTTTCAGATCAATATTACAGCACAAATATTGACCTGTGTTCTCATTTCATTTTTCTTTCTGATTAGCTTGTTTTTTTTTTTATTATTTGTTTTTTTTTTTTGAGCCATCTTCCCAGCCCCTTTTTATTTGTTTTTTAACTAACTTTGATATGTTGGAGTTTAAAAAGGGAAAAAAAAGGGAGTTGCCTTACAAGCATGCTATGTATAAACTGAAAATGTTTAGACACTTAACTGTTACTCACATAACAGGTAGATGAGTAATTTGGTTAGTCTTTCTTGTCTGTTTTCCTGCAAGCAACTGGGGTGAGGGAACAGAGCGATTTGGGTCAGATGGCATCACATATTTTTCCACAGCAGTCTAGATCATAGAATGCTGCTGGTTTTAGCTTCACAATCCATCTAATCTCAGTTTTTAAAATAATTCCTTGGGGATATATACTGCCATATCTATTGTTGTGGGAGAGGGATGATGTATTTTATGTACAGCATGTTTGCACTAAATGATGTTTGGCATATTTTCTGGAACCTTCTAGTCCAACAAAACAAGAGCAATAGAGACTCTTTTCCAGCAATCATTTCCTCAATTATTTTCATTTGAAGACTAAACTTAGTCTCAAAGGTAATGTCTCTTTGTCCTACTCCAATATATGTATACCTGATATGATTTCGGCAAAGAACTCAAAGGTCTTCACTGCTAGTTGGGAAGTAGTCTCCACTTTCTTGATTCTAACCAGTTGGCCTATGCATTATGCTTTCTTCTCAAAATCATTCTCTACCTCCTCTTCCTAAAAATACTACTGCAAGCCATCAACGATCAGGCAAGCAGCTGCTTCATGGTAGACCTTGAAAAACAAAATGAAGGCTGCAGTATAGCTTAATGGGAGTACTTGCCTAATATGCAAGAAGTGGTGGATTCAAGCCCAAACCTTGCAAACAAAAAATTAATCAAAATGACTATTCCCTAGTGCTTCTGCAGGTTAGGCCTTCATATATCCCTCCCCAGTACAAAATTTTACAAAGATAACTAGAATTTGATATTGTCTTAAAATATTCAAGAGGGGCTGGGAAGGTGGCTCAGTGGTAGAGTGCTTGGCTTGCATGCATGAAGCCCTGGGGTCAATTCCTCAGCACCCCATAGGCAGAAAAAGTTGGAAGTGGCCCAGTGGCTCAAGGGGTAGAGTGCTAGTCTTGAGCTGAAAAGCTGAGGGAAAGCACTCAGGCCCATAGTTCAGGCCCCATGACCCCCCCCCCTCCACACAAACAACAACAAATTCAACACAAAGAAATTGTCTCTCTCTTCTGTTTGTTCTTTTATATGTTTCTGAAAATGTAAGGGGAGGCTCAGAGGTGGAGGGAAAAAGGGTGAATAATGCAGCAATAGATGCTGAAAATGCACTACACAACTTGAGTGTGGGAATGGAAAACTGGGAGAGAGCAAGGGAAGGGGTGACACTGTCCAAAAAGAAATATACCCTTTACTTGACTTATGTAACTGTAACCCCTCAGTACATCACCTCAATAATAACAATAACAAAATTTAAAGAAAAAGAAATGGTCTCTTCCTCACCATTGCATTTAGACCAGAGGAGAAGATGGATTTGCAAAGGTGAATGTAGTTTTGTAATACTACTGGGATTATAGTTCAATAATAGCAAACAACAGCCTCCAAACAGCAGTTCCTTGAACAAGAGAATGAAGGTGGCTAGAAGAAATGAGTAAAACTGAACAAAGGAAGTCTGTCACGAACCAACAACCTATTACACTGAGAAACAAAAAACAAGTAACATGACTCAGAAAGCTGTCCTTCCTAGCAGAATGTTACAAAATTCCTCACTGAAACAATAGCCCTGGGCAGGAACAAATTTCTTGTGTGTCTGTAAGCTCTAGAAAAGGAGCAATGATAGAATAACTCAGCTCAGTCTCTCCTACTCCTGAAGATTCTGAAGAATTTATACAATGAAAACAATGGAAAGAACCAAAGGTCAGGCTACAAAACTAAGCTCCAACAAAACCTCCTGCTGCCTGCCATCTTTGGCATTGAAATCCCTTTTTTGAAATCTATGCAGATGTACTGAAAAGGGTAATGAAATTTTCATTTCTCTCTGCATGGATCATCTGTTCTTGGGATGCTTCTACTATAGAAAAATGACACTGCTGGCAAAAAACAGAAAGAGATCTTGACAGAATCACCAAGAAGACTTCAAGAAAGTTTTGCTAAATAGATTAACATAAAAGTGTACTCTAAAGCACCACCCCACAGAGCATGATAATGCCAGCATTATAACATTGTAACATGTAACAAGTCATAGAAGAAAGCAACTAACTTTTAGCTGTAGCTATACAAATGGAAGCAACATAATTTAGTGTTTCTTCCTCCAGTTATCTCCATTGGGAAGCTACAGCATGAGCTTTCTGGTCTTCCTTCTTGGTGGATCTTTGTAAAAAGTAAATGGGACACAAAATTCAGACTCATGTGGCCAGGGCAGCACTGTCATGATGGTTAAAAACAGACCTTTGGCATCAGCATCAACAGATACTACCTGTGCTGCCAGCTCTACAGCCTTGGTCAAATCATTTTATCCACATCAGCCTCAGTTTCCTCATTCATTCATTCATTCATTCATTCATTCATTCATTCATTCATTTATTTGGTGCCAGACCTGGTGCCTGAACTCAGAGCTTGGGTTGGGTGCTATCCTTGAGATTTTTTTTTCAAGGCTACCACTCTACCACTTGAGCCACAGTGCCACTTCTAGTACTAAGATTCTCACAGATCTCTACAAATTGGGGGGAAGGGAGATTGGGGAGGAGAAAAAGTGGGAGAAAAATTGGGGAGGGAGTAACAAGAAATGTACTCACTTATGTAACTATAACCCCTCTGTACAATAAAATTAAAATAAAAATAAAAGAGTCTCACAGACTTTCCTGCCCAAGCTGACTTAGAACTGTGATCCTCAGATCTCAGCCTCTTGAGTAGCTAAGATTACAGGTATGAGTCATCCACATTTGGAAGCTTCCTCATTTTTAAAGAGGAAAATTGAAAATTAAGCAAGTCAATCCATACTAGGCATTTAGTACAGCTACCAAGACACAAGTAACAAATAATATAGCTATTAAGAATCGGCTAAGATCAAAGCCAGACTGGCAGATATCAGTCTGATGTATAAGAAGGTAGTCTTATGTATAAGAAGGTGTGTGTAAGTGTTCGGTAGCCAAGATCTGTTCTCACATTCCTTTTATGTTAGGATGTATGCTAAATGACATAAGCCAGTTGCAAAAGGACAAAAAATTGTATAGTTTTACAAAGCTACCTGGATAAACCAAATTCACCAAGACAGAAAGTACAGCAGTGATTGCCAAGGACTGGGGTAGAGAGGGAAATGGAGAATTAGTTTCTAATGAATAGAATTTCAGTTTTACAAGATGAGAAGCATTTTGGAGATGGATGGTGATGATGGCTACACAGCAACACAAATGCACTTACAGATGACAAATTTATTTTTTTTGCCAGTCCTGGGGCTTGAACTCAGGGCCTGGACACTGTCCTTCAGCTTCTTTTTCTCAAGGCTAGCACTCTACCACTTGAGCAACAGCAACACTTCTGTCTTTTTCTGTTCATGTGGTACTGGGGAATGGAACCCAGGTCTTCTTGCATGCTAGGCAAGCTCTCTACTACTAAGCCACATTCCCAGCCCCACAGATGACAGTTTTTATGTTCAATTTTCTTTGAAGCTCAGTTTAAAAAAAGAAAAGAAAGTTGGCATTGAGGACTATGAGGTTAATTTAGCAGCTGAAAACTTACAAACCATTCATGTGAATCAACTTTAATGGCCACGTGGATTCTGTGCCAGAGGCAGGGTGGCACCCTCTGGGAGGACACTGTTTTGCACTGTGTGAAGAACACGGGAAGAATCCCTGAGCCATCAGCTAAGAGTAAGCTGTAGTTTCCCCCCCCCCCCCCCCCCCGATCTCAGCCTTTTAGTTTGAATATTTACAAGCATGAATACTGACTCAGAATTTACCTTTCCTAATTATGATTGAGTTCCAAAAAATTAAAAATTAAATGGGGATCATCCTGGAGAGAGTTTAAGATGATGCAAATGGAGGTGAAGCAAGGAATTATCATCTTCGGAATAATTTTAATCCTTTGTATAGTGCTGGCTGGACCAATTCCTTGAGGAATTAGAAATGGGCTCAGTAGCCTGCCTGGCCCAGTTAGAAGCTGTACTAAATAGAAAGGAAGGGAGAAAATACATGGAGGTGACACATCAGCCCGGTAGAGTGAAATAGAAGGATCTAAGCAATGATCTTGAGGGTACAAAGTTCTGTACTATAAATTTCCTGGTTGTATGACTTCAAGCAAAAACTCTTTATTTCTAAAAGAGAATGCTTTGGAAGAAATGTTTTCTAAAGTTCCATTTACCTTAAACATACTGAAATTCCACTGAATACTACTGAAAAATCTGTCAATTCACACAAACCCAACTCGAATGAGCTACTGCTCCCAATCATAAGTGAACATGTTATGAGTGACCAAGTAAATAAATGCTGTGACCATGTCTTCTAAAGGAGAAGTATTAAAAATTAAAAGGTTGATTAAGAAAGCAAGAGTTGCTGGGTCCTGAAGGTTCATGCCTGCAATCCTAATTCTAGCTACTCATGAGGCTGAGATCTGAGAATCCTGGTTCAAAGCCAGCCCAGGCAGAAAAGTCTGTGAGACATTTATCTCCAACTAACTACCATAAAACTGGAAGTGGTGCTATGGCTCAAAGTGGTGGGGTACTAGCTTTGAGCTAAAGAGATCAGGGACAGGCCTCAAGTTCAATCCACACAGTGACGAAAAAACAACAACAACAACCAAAAGTCAAAAATAATGCTAGCAAGTGCTGACGGCTCACATCTGTAATCTTAGCTACTCTAGAGACTGAGATGTAAGAAGCATGGTTTAAAGCCAGCCAAGGAAGACAAATCCTCAAGAATTTCATCTCCAATTAACCAACAAAAAATTGGAAGTAGAGATGTGACTCAAGTGGTAAAGTGCCAGCCATGAATTAAAAAGATAAGCAAGGATGCAGGGCTCAGATTTCAAGCCCTGGTACAAAACCAAACAAAGCCCACACACTGAAAAACAGAATTCACCCCAGCAAGAATTATTCCTGAGACAGGAGAGATTTTTCTGTTGTATAGTGAAACAAGGAGACACCAGATTAAAGGACCGCACTGTCTCATTCCCCACTCAGTCCCCAAGCTGCCCGCCTGCCCACTTACCTGCATAGGAAGACACGGGGGAGATCTGCAGAGGGTAGAGCTCACTCATGCTGACTGGCTGATCATCACTCTCAGTGGTCACCTCTACTACTTGGCAAATGTCTGGTGGGTTAGTGACAATCTCTGGGTCTTCAATGTTGCTATCCAGATGGGACTGTCCTACAACTGCAAAGAAAAGTAAGCCATAATGTCTGTAAGAACTGACATAATTCTAGCATACACTCTCAAGAAAAACCATCTCCATTAGAAATAAGCTGACATTCAGGAGTCAGATTTCCTCATGGTCACACATTACCTGCCAGGAAGCTGAAAAATAAGCCTGAAATCTGGATTCCTGTCTCCAGAGAAGCAGCCTGCTAATAGCCTAGCTCCCTGAGTATGTCCTCAGCATGCCTGCTAGAGGTATGACCCAAGTGGCACTGTCCTGCTCTGCTCAGCAAAGTTTCAAATTCAACCTAGTCACAGCTAATGGCTACAGGCTGCACTGTACCTAACTAGCCTCAGGCTAAAGATGTCAGTGCTTTGAACTTGACCTATTTCTGTGCTTTGCTCCTGCTCTGAAGGAAGGTTATTTTCTTAGTTCTGTGGTCCAGAGAGATTTTTATCAAAGCTTAATGTGAAGGAAAAGACATAAAAACCCACTCCACTGTGTCACTGCTCACATGGGAGGGGCTCTAGTCATAGTCTTCTTCCTGCTCTGAATACAATTAATTGTCCAAAACATCAGAACAATGTAATCCACTTCTAATAATCATTAGTAGTATTAAGTGCCCAGGCACTGATAACATGAATTCTGATCAATCTGACTTCGAAGTAGCCATATTTTTAAAATTCAACCTTTTTATCTTAAGACAACTGCATATAATCTCAGTGTTTTAAGAAATAATAGAGATCAATGTGGTCTTTACTGTTTCCTCTAACATCTTGCAAAAGTAGAGTCCAATGTTGACATTGACAACAATCTGCCATCTTGTTTAGAGTTCTTCGGTTTTACTTGTACTCCTATTATATGCCTGTGTGCAATTTTATCTTTGCTATTTTATCACCTTGTTTCACGGACCTATACCTATCACCACAGTCGAACTACTGAGTAGTTCTATCATCTTAAGTAACTACATCCACCAACCCACCCCTTTGTTCCTACCCCTGGTAGCCATTCGCCTGTCCCTTGTTGCTTTAACTTTTCTAATTTCTGAAAGTTACATAAATGGTTTCATATAGTAACCATTTGGATTGCCTTTTTCCATTCAGCATAATTCCCTGAAAAGTCACCCAAGTTGTGTGTATTAACAGCTCATTCTTTTTTAATTGTTGAGTGGTATTCCATGGTATGGCTGTACCCCCATCTATTTAATTATTCACCAGTTAAAGGTTATTTGGGGTTGTATAAAGACTGCTATGAATGTTTGTGTTTATGTTCTGGGTGAATATAAGTTTCTATTTCTCAGGGGAAAACACCCAAGAATGAAATTGCTAGCTTATATTAGAATTATGTGTTTAGTTCTACAAGATGCTTGCCAAATTTACTGGAGTGGCTAAATATTTTGTATTCTAACTAGCCCAGGGAATCTAATGCCTGCATCTTCTTGCATTCTAGGTAAAAAAAAAAAAAAAAAAAAACGCTATTTCACTGTTTTTTAAGTGCAATGTCCCTAACGCATTGTCCTAATTTCAAACAGAAGTGACTTGGCACCATTGTTTGAAAGAAACATCCCTGATGTGGTATTTTGCCACTTTAGTCAATGCTATACCCACACATGTGTAAGTTATTTTAATATTTCAACACTTGAGAAAGACAGGGACACCATCCTTATCCTGATATCAATAAAGAAACTCTGCAACAGAGGTAAGATGACTTATCTGTATTTGCAAAGCATGAGTTCTAGGCATGCTCTGTGTTCTTCTATTTACCTGACAGGTTTCCTGACAGGTCAGCAAACATGAATGGACTCTTCTGTTAGTTATTTAAATTAAAGTATCTCATTTGCTGAAGAACTTTTTTTTTATAAGCAAGCTTTTGTTTTAATTGCTTTTAGAGGATGATCAGGATATTATCTGATTTCTAATTAGGGAAAGTTTTAGACAGGGGTAGGAATATAGGCTATTTTATAAAGAAAGAGAGGCACAGAAGATGTGAGAAAGGAGATTGAGAACGTGATTTGAAAAAGTTCACAAAGCCACAGCACACAGAATGGAAGAGAAATTGGATCCTGTTTAGATTTTCCTGGCAGAGATGTAATTAAAGAGAAAGAAGGCTTGCTATATATGGCAGGCAGACTCCCAAATTCTTATTTCATCCTTTGGACTATCCCATTTGAGTATAAAGGTATCAATTATGCAGTTCATTTGACTCAGACTGAGTGCTGGAATTTACCTCTCTCAAGTTTCTTCTGCCCCTCCCAAGTAAATAAAATAGCAGAAAAGCAAGACACAATCCTATCTTAGCCCACATTCTAAGAAGCACTTGGTGGTAAAGACAGAACCAAAAGCAATGTTTGGAGGGAGGGATCCAAGAAATACTCTACACAATAAGGTATGAAGACTGTACACAAACTTAAAGCCAGTTTAACTTTGAATACTCTAAAACTTTCTCTTTTGCACTGTCCCTCCTTTTACAACAAGACATCAAGCTATAAACAAGATAGCAGCTCAGGTTACCTTTTTTGTTCTGCCCAGGGATTCTGTCTCACACTTCTTTGCCCCACAATGCCCAGCTCAGTTATTCAGCTAGCAGATCTGTGGAATACTTGTTTGGCACAGACTCTGTTACCCAGTACTAGGAGGGGCAGGGGCAATCAGTGGAGTCAAGGATGGGTCTGTAAGAAATCTAGTGGCAAGAAGCCAGCTCTTAATAATCCAGGGAGTAAGCTGAAGGCAGTGAAAAAGTGAAAAGAAAATTAAAAAGAAAAGACAAGGTAAGAAGGGGAAGCCACAAGAAGCAAGTTGAGGAGGAGAAGTTAATTTTTCCAGCTGAGGGAAAGGAGGTGAGAGGTTTTTTTTGAGACCCGTGGCACAGGCCGGCGTGTTTGTTTTCTGAGGCCTCTCCCTGTCTTGGGACTCAGACCAAACAGAACAGTTGACACAACCTTATGGTATTCTTGACTTTCTACCTTGTGTTCGTTGTTGACTCTGCATATTCTCATTAAGCTTATTTATGTCTATCACCCAATTATGGCTCCTGAGAGCTGAGACCTAGTATCAGAACTTTCTGTGCCCTTCACAGCACATGCCTATGGCAGGTTGCACAGAAGAGCTCCATAAATCTCTGCTGAATGATTAATGAATGATTCAGATTCCCTGACTGGAGCCAGAGTCCTGCAGGAATAGTTCATGACAGCTTCCAAGGACAGAACACGCTTTCTAGAAAACGTTAAAAATTCCACCAAGTGGGTTCTTTTAGACCAAGACGCAGCAGCATGTGCTGTTGCTATGGGAGTTGGGCAGAAAAGGTTTGGGGGCGAGGAAAACATTCTGTCCTGAATATGGTGTTGGGTTACATAACTGCATTTGTCAAAACATACAGAACTATACACCTGAAAAGGGTTATTTTACCATATTCTACCTAATATATGTGGCATACGAAAAAAAGACAGATAAATACTTCTGCTTAAATTTTACATGTATCCTGAATGCTGTTGTCTGTGGCAGGAAGGTTAAGTTCTTGACTTCTGGGCTAAGATACACTGATTGCATAATTACATTATCCTCAAGGCTAAGTTCCCCTGCTGGAGTTGTGTTGTTTGAACACTTTCTTCCCTCCAAGCCCCAGTGAGGGCACTTATACAGGGTCACTAACTGGTCTCTCTCCATGGCATTCCTCTGGATGCCAACGGACAAATAGTAACAACAAAACCTAACTTCCTTAGGTTCACTCTTAATGGGGAGGGCAATGGCAGAGGGATAGACAAATGGTGAGAGAAGGGAGGAGAATGCAGTCATATCCAATGAAACGAGGAAAGGGTGGGATTGGGAAGGATAGGGAAGAACGATGAAGGTGGTACTATGGATCAAGATGCATTGTACTCATCAACTGACATGTTGAATGGTAACCCCTTTGTATGACTACTTAAAGATAATACACATCTAATTTAAAAAAATCTAATTTTCGAAGCACATCCCTTTCTCTCCATCTCTACCCCCTAGTCCTCCCAGACCTTTGAGAAAGGCACACCTATGATCCTCATTTTGGAATGAAACATCATCAGGAGAGATTGGAGTAAGTCAAGTACATGGCAGAACCAGGATTCAAGAACAGCTTTCCCTGACCCCAAATTTCAACTTCTTTGTGACAATGTCCCCAAATGAAAGCTTTCACGGAATTCAAAGTGAACTACTCTTGGCATTCAAAGCTCCTCTTAGGGCAAAAATGTTCAAGTCATACCAGAATGAATCTTTGGGCTCATAACCAACAAGACCATTTCTATTCAACAGTTCTTTGTTGGGTGCCAGGGAAATTCTCAAATGGTTAGATGGCTTAGAAATTCACCAAGCTCCTTCAGCTCTTAAGGTCAGCAAATTAGGCAAAGTCACCCACAGGAGTATAATTTTATCTGAATCTAGTCCCTAAGAAGTACAATATTACTCATGGCTTGTTACTGATGGACTGGTCTGATTGCTTAAAAGGTCATTCCAACTTTATTAACAATTGTTGATTTAGTATAGAGCCTCACAAGAGAAAGCAGCTTTTTCCCTGCTCTACTGAAAGTGCTTAAAAGCAGAGAGACTGTTAGAAACAGAAAAGCCCTTGAAGTGGTTCAGTCTTATCATTTTACAGATGAAAAGCTAAAATGTAAAAGCCAGCTAAATGGCCAAGGTTATTGAGTGGGTCAGGCCATCAGCACATTGAAAATTGCTTTAAAAGAGAGTGTAATAATAAAGTAACAGAGGAGCATGTATGGACATATCTCAATAAAACCCTTTGTAAAATTAATATAAACTATTTTAAGAAAAGAAAAAAGCTCAGGCCATCAGTATCTCACGATAGGGAAAAATTCATCCTTGACCTTGAGCAGTTGAACACTGAAACTTAACACCAGCCTGACTACACAGCAGACATGGTGGCTGCTTTTCCTATTCAAATGCGCTCAAAATTGATTTAGGCATTGTCATAATCATGTTATTTACCTCATCTGAACTGAAGAATAATTTATCCATATGTCTCATTTGATACTCACCATAACTCTGTGAGGTCGATAGGACCAGTATTTCCATGTCACATTTAACTTTAAAGTTTTCCATTTTATAAATAAGATATATGCATTATTTCACATTTGTATGTAAACTGAAGTTCAAAAAAGTGAGTTTGTCCAAGATCACATGGCAAACAGAAAACTTGAAAAGCAGGTTTAGTACTCAGGTCTTTTGAATGTTCGTCTTTATGAAAGACAACATGGTTTGCATTTCATAAAACACAGCTACCACTAGTTTGAGTGATTAATTTGGAACCTTAGGGACAGGGATCTGTCCCTGCTTGGGCTAGCTACCGGCTAGCCCCTACCTCAGCAGGCTGATCCAGATATATGAGGAAGAATATGGCTAGTGCAGTGGAACGCTTCACCCCATGAAAACACAGCATCGTGTGCTGTTAGGTCCCAGGAAAACCCAGGGGAAAGCTCATCAGTAGCTCAACAGCAGAAATCTGTGTGAGATACGCTGAGCTGGTAGCAGCTGCTGCACAGTAATGAAAACCACCACCATCCCACCTTCTCTACTTTGCCATATGGAGGTTAAATTGTTCGGAATAAGTCAGGTTCAAAACCAGGTATAAAAGTGGTAGGTGAGGACCAGGTGACACCAGACATGAAGGGGACTCTTTGCTTTGGGGGCAATGGTGACAGGGAGGAGGAAGAATAAAAGCAGAGCCCAGGTAAGAGCCAAGACAGGATCAGAAGCAGTGTCAGAACTAGAAGATGGATTTGAGAATTATGGTTTCAAAACAAAAAAGGACAGGAGATTTTCCTAGTTAATTATCAATAAGGATAAAGGTGGGAAGGAATGGGAACAAAGAAAAAATAGCCTTGCTGGGTGCCAGTAGCTCATGCCTATAATCCTTGCCACACAGGAGGCTGAGATCTGAAGATTGTGGTTTGAAGCCGGGAAAGTCCATGAGATAACCAGATGGGAATGGAACCATGGCTCAAGTGACGGAATGCATACTAGCCTTGAGCAAAAAAGCCCAGGGACAGCACCCAGGCTCTGAATTCAAGCCCCAGGGTTGGAAAAAAAATTAATATAAACGTCATCACCATAAGATGACATTTCTTGAAAAAGTGAAAAATGTGTAAGGTTGAAAAACATAAAAGCCTAACTTCACTACCCAGAGCTCTGGGCTAGCATGTAGAGACTTTGCTACCTACGCAATTAGCTTTCTGAGATCTACTCTGCTGGAGAAAAATAAAATATATGATTGCTTCAGTGTTTGAGGCTATCATGGTATCTTAGTTCACACTGAGATACCATGCTAAGAACTTTATAGGGTCCTATTTTTAATGAGGAACTGCTCAGCCCTCCCAGGAGAAATCCTGGGGGTATAGTTAACCCACTACATACAGGCAGGGGAGATCTCCTGAGAGGGATAACATCTATTTCAAGACCTAACCCAAAGTGACTTTTTATCTTGGGGATGGGAATTCACATCGTAAGCACTAAGAAAACAGCACTGGATGAGAGAGAATAATGAACATAGAACAAGATGGAGAGATACCTCACAGCCCAGCACCATCATCACCATTGGCCATGCTCAGGCACATGAATTCTTCTGCCAGAGGCTGTAAGCCTTCATTTCTCACCACAAGGCTCTCATAGGACTCCCTACCCACCCTGCCCCAGTGCCATAGTTGGTTTCTATGTTATTGGTTCACTAAATGTCTTATGTTAATAGATTGGTCTCTCGGCTATGCCTAAAATAAATTACTGCAGCTTTGCTTTTGCTAGTTAAACTGAAAATCAATGGTCAAAAACGTACTTTGGGCAGCCAAAATTAATACAAAATCCCAAATACACTGCTTCTTAATTGCTACATGGCTCGTCAGTTTGGATGGCTTTCTACACTCCAGCGTGCTGAATAGTCTCCCTTGTTTCCAAGGGATCTTTACTTTATTGAAGGGTGGGGTTCCCTTTTATCAAGGAACACAATGGGGCTGTGAGCACTGCCTGGGCAAGTCAGACAGACTGTCCGCACCTGCACACTTCTTATCCCTGGCCTGACGCGGTTTTCATGCTGCTCAGCAAAAGCACTGCTGCCCGGCAGGCGGCCAGCTGGCCACTGCCAGAACCATTCAACACAAGGCTGGTTTCTTCTCTTCCCCAAACACAGAAGCCCCCACACACCCAGCAAAAACGCAACGCTTAAACGAAATAAAAATTAAGAGGGGTTCTTCTCCCCACCACCACTTAAAGGATAAGTATGGGTAGGTTTTCTGGGTGTCAAGTCCTGACTTAACCAGACAGGAGCACAGGAACTTTGCAGGACATATTTCAGCAATGGAAAAACCCCACTCCTTTCTATGGTTAAAAAAAAAAAAACAAAACAGCAAGATATTGTGGCAGGAAATCCCATGTCTGTTTGTCAGAGCAATAGTGGAGTTCATGCTTTGCACTCACTGTTTTATGCTTATGCAATCAGCCTAGTATATCCAGAATAAAAATGGGCCAGTGCCCGGCTTCCACTGAACACAGTTATTGATTTTTCAATTCAGTTTCCTAGCTAAAGGGCCTCCAGACAACATATGGAATGCTATCATGTTAAATATTCAGTTCAGCCCCCAATTTAAATCTTGGAAACATCAAAGTAGGATGAAAAGATTGCTAGCTTTTATCTCGGGACCTGAACACAAAATTAAAATGAAACCTAGGTTTAGAATCAAGTGAATAGAAAGCAAGAAATAATGTAATTTTTAAATAAAGCATTCTGTTGAGAGAGGAAAGGAATGAGAGAGAGACAGAAATAGAGTCAGACAAGAGACTATCTGAAATGCCACAGTAGCCAGGAGATCCAAAATCCCTGTTTCTGGGGCTGGGAAGGTGGCTCAGTGGTAGAGCACTTGCCTTGCATGCCTGAGGCCCTGGGTTCAATTCCTCAGCACCACATAAGAAAAAAGAAAAAAGCTGGAAGTGGCGCTGTGGCTCAAGTGGTAGAGCACCAGCCTTGAACTGAAGAGCTGAGGGACAGCGCCCAGGCCCAGAGTTCAGGCCCCACGACCAGACCAAAAAACCCCCACAAAATCCCTGTTTCTTACCTTTACCCACAAGTCACAAAGACCATGATAACTAATCCGTAATTACCTGGGAGGCTGTACTCTCTGCAAAGGTATAAAGTCTGAGATAGGACTATTGTGAGCCATGGTCACAAGTTACCCTTCTCTTTGAAATACTTTGTGAATCTATTCTTATATAATCATATATCTCGTAAGGGCCACTGATGAATGAGAAAGATATGATCATTTTGCTGCTCTTTATTACTAATTTATTATAAAGACCAGGAAGAAAATCATGCCATCCAATTGGTGATTCTCAAACCAAACCCAATCATTATCTTTGTCCCAAAAGAGAGTTCTGACTCATTAATCTCACACCAGCCCCAGATAGTACCAATAATAGAAAAAAAGGTAGACCGGTAGACCTGACAAAATTTGTTTGTTTTTGGTATGTGCTGGGTCTGGGGCTTGAACTCAGGAGCTAGGCTCTGTCCCTGAGCCTTTTCTGCTTAAGGCTGGTGCTTTACCACTTGAGCCATAGCTCTACTCCTTCTTTTTTGTATGTTAACTGGAGATAAGGGTCTCACGGACTTTTCTGTTCCAGCTGGCTTAGAACTACAATCCTCAGATTTTAAGTCTCATGAGTAGCAAGGATTATGAGCATGTGTCACTCACTGGTGCTAGGTTCTGACAGAAAATTTATATACAACACTTACCCAAATGATTTTTGAAATGGCAGGGTGGAACTGGAGGACACTACACTAAGTGAGACTGCCAGGCCCCAAAAGACAAACACCTTATGTTCTTACCTATATGTGGACTCTAAAAATGTTATCCTCAGGAAAACAGAAAAGAAAGGTGGTTACTGCAATATGGGTAGGGAAAGATGTTGATTTAAGTATATAGTCACACCTGAGGAATAAATTTTAATGAGTTACTGCACTACCTATATGATATGTCTAGAGGCAATAAAAATGTAATGTCTATTTCAAAATTGTTCAAAGAGTAGATTTTTAAAGTAAAGGTGAGGTGACAGACAGCCCTATTCATTAGCTTGAATGAATTGAATGTATTCATTAGCTTGAATGAATTTTCCTACCACACATCACAATGTATCCTATATACATTAAAAATAGCCATTAAAAAGAGGTAAGAAAAATTGTGATAGAACTCTGGAATTGGCTGGCCATAATATCTGGAGCTCCCTTCACTTCATCCAACTGATTCACTGAAAATACACCGAGAAAGTGCAGATTCCACCTGCGACACAGGTATCACCTGCGCTCCTGAGTGGGAGAGAGGAGTTGCCTTCTGTGGAAAGCCCCAGCTTTCTCCCCAGGAAGTGAAGAGAATACTTGTTCTCTGGTACTCCTCACTTTAAAATCCACAGGGCCTGGGTGTTGCCCTAGGGGAAAGGTCAGATCATACCTGCCTTGCCTTATGCTTTTTTATACTATATTCTGCCAATATCTCAATAGTCAAAAACCAAAAACCCAAACCCAAAGTACATATTGACATCTGTATCCATCGTGGCCTGGCCAGCTGCCAGTGTTCCACTGAAAATCCAGAAATGTAGGTAACCAGCCAAGAAGCTGGTTGTATCTAATCTCTGTGGTTCTGATTAACACTAGGAGCCCATAGTAGAGCAAAGTTCACTCACCAAATGGTACCTAAAGGCCACAGAGTCCCAACTGTGAGTTCTGAGCAGAATCAAGCCAAGTTTACTGCAGGGCCCCTAGTTTTGTATGGGTCTTCCCTGTCTACTTTCCACAGCATCTCGGTGGGGCTTTACTGAGCTATATAATTCAGGGGTGGTCATCCCTTGCTTAGAACCTTAGGTGGTCCTTGCTTAGGTGGTAGTTATATGTATGTATACTGTCCATATTATATTTCAATTAAAAATTTTCTTGGAGGAGAGGGAGTGTAGTCATGGAGATGGGAGGGCAGGGATGGTAGGGGAAAAACAAAGGAGGAGGCAACCATGCTTGATACGAAATGTACTCATTACCTTGCTCATGTAATTGTAACCCCTCTATATGGTATTTTCACAATAAAAAAACTTATTTAAATTTTTTTTCTTTGTAACAAGATACTCTGATTCATGCCTACAATCCCAGCTACTTAGAAGGTGAAAATTAGGAAGGCTAACCCTGACCAAAAAAAAAAAAAAAAAAAAAAAAAGTTAGCACAACGCTATCTCAACGAATAAGCTAGGAGTGATATAGCTTGCTTGTATCACATTTCCTTTTCTACCTTTTTTCTGTTCCCCCAGCTGTGTTCCTACCCAGGGTCCCCTTTGGTAGCTTTCCTACTCAGTCTTCCTTTCCTGACATGCCACCTGGCTACAGGGGAGTGGCCCTCTTCTGACACCTCCCAATGTAAATCTGGTTCCAGGTCATTCTTTCTTGTCTCTCAGTTCTCTTCCTTTGTAGTCTTCCCCAGTAGCAGGAAGCTGTAATCACCTGTGGTTTATGTTTACTATCTGGATTGCTCCATGAGAAGAGGAATTGGGCCTGCCTTGTTCCCCATCCACTTCCTCCTTGGGAGTGCTGAATCTGGATGTGGAAGGTGCTTTGCAGTATCAGTTGGGTCAGACAGTGTGACTGTAGAACGAACTCAACCTCTGTGGCAAGTATATACAGCAAGGTCACTGAGAGGACGCTCAAGGATAATCTTCCTTATCACCAAGTTAGATACGTTACACTTTCACCCATGTGACTGAATAGGGAATAATTTAGAACTGCTAAGCATAAGCTAATGGAGAGGAAGCATTTCTCATTCTTGGCTTTCTTTTCTTGGGCAGACCCATCCAAGTTCCTTTATCTGATTGTTTGGATTTGTTTCCAAGTTCCTCTTACTTAAGTCTGGTATTTAAAGATCATTGTTTTTACAAATTTTAGACCTCAGAAGGGCAGCTCCTGTATATTAAAAAAAAATAAGATGTCAAAACAGTTTACCTATGATGTTCACGGTACTATCCACTTCATTTTTTATAGCTGAAGTCAGGACCGCATACTCAGGAGAAAGATCACTTACTCCATTACTAAGCCCCAAAGATGACTCAACTGGTTCTTGCTAGGAAGAAGAAAAGAAAAAAAAAAAGAATTGAGAACACTTCCTTTCCCCTCCCTTTTCTTAGTTTAAATTCTACCCACTGTCTAATTTCTTTAATGCTAGGGTTGACTAACCAAATGTCATCTACCAAACGCACCCTTTAACTCTTTAAATTAGCCTGCAGTTAAAGAAGCGAGGTGTTCCGTGTCTTTCATTTTCTTTCAAAGTAATAGCTCCAGTACATCTGGCTTGCCTTTAGGGAATACCTGCAGCTGCTGACAATAGCTCTGGGGTTAAGCTGAGAGCAGAACTGTCCTGTGAAGTATTGGACTGCATAGATCACAAGTCCTCAAACACTCAAAAGAAAGAATTTGGGGTTAGAGGTGTGGCTCAGTGGATAGAGGGCTAACCAGTAATAAGGGAAAGCAGCAGGTACCCAGTTTGAGTCCTGGTCTGGGACCTAAAAACCAAAACCAAAAACAACAACAACAACAACAACAAAAGAACTCCTGGATTCCCCTCTCTCAGGAAGGAGTCATGCCATTGCTTTTACAATTACTTCCTAGGAAAATCCTTCCTGGCCAAGAACAGGATCCCAGAGGAAGGTGTGTATGACTTTTCTCAGAGATGGTTTGCAAGAGAAACTGGCTACTTGAACATCCTCCACTGGGTGGCTGGCTGATAACATGGGCCATATCACTGAGGAAGCCTGCCTCTTTCTGGCCCAAGCCCAGCTGAGCAACCCATACCCACAGCTCCACGTAAATACACTTCTTGTGTCTGAATAGCCCATCCAGCCCAAGAGGCTACACATTAATACTAATGAAGTGCGATCCATTTCTTTTTTTATTATAGCTCTGAATTCCTACTTTATTCAAGGGTACTTGAACCTCTCACTAAGTACTAATAAACTCCACAAAAGCTAAGCCTGAGGTGCATATCTACTTCCATCATTTGAAGAGAATGTTTCCTCATGGTTAAGATCATGTTTGCTTCAATGATAGCAATCAATTAAAACCCACACAGGGTAAGTCCTAAGGTATCCAAAATGGAAAAGGAGGGAGGAGGGGTAGACAGGACTTAGGACTGTAAGAGAGACCATGGAGGCAGAAAAAACTTCCTTGTCAAGTGTTAGTGGCTCACTTCTGTAATCTTAGCTCAAATGGCTGAAGTCTGGAGATTGAGGTTGAAAGCCAGCCCTTTCAGGAAAGTCTGTGAAGGTAAGAGTCTAGGAGACTCTTAATCTCCAATGTTGGAAGAAGAGGTGTGGCTCTAGAGGTAGAGCACCAGCCTTGAACAAGTAAGAGTGTTCCGTACTGGCACAAAAACAAAGAACTTGCTTTGAAAAATCAATAGTAGGGGACAACCTAAGGCCTGGTGTGTCCTCTTATCAATAATGCACTACTTAGAATCCTTGGCAACCCCCGACCCCCACCCCAAATCTTAGAGAAGTAATATGGGCAAGGGCAAGAAAGGGAAGCACTTTCCTCCTTTATGATCTCTTCTAACAAACTCCCACCATGAAAC
The DNA here is from genome assembly GCF_024711535.1 of Dipodomys merriami. Taxonomy (NCBI): domain Eukaryota; kingdom Metazoa; phylum Chordata; class Mammalia; order Rodentia; family Heteromyidae; genus Dipodomys; species Dipodomys merriami. The sequence continues at coordinate 22,804,921 of NW_027202493.1, read as the reverse complement.
CATGGCTTCAAAGACATCGCCACTTCTCTGCTCAGCTCTGGTTAGTCATCCATCCATCCATCCATCCATCCATCCATCCATCCATCCATCCATCCATCCACCCACCCATCTAGATATCCCTATACATAGATATATACCTTACCAAAGTCAAACATCAGGAAGGGCCCAGATAGCCATACTGGGAAGAATTTTCCCCACTTTTTGCTCCCAGCATCTTGTACTTTTCTTTCTACATTCCAAGAAACCTAACTTGCCTGTGACTTGAGTCACCAGTTTTTTCTCCTTCCATCGTGGCTAAACTTCTGAAGGCATGCCTCCCCTTCCTAACCTCACCTCCTCACTGGCAAGTACTTTGGTCTTGCTTCCACTCCACCTGCAGAACTGAGCTATACCACCAGGGTGATAGGGTCATGAGCTTGGAATCAGGCAGACCAGGTGACACAGGCTGGTTGCTCCATTTTGCCCTGGCTGCAAGACTTTTTTACTCTCTCTCCAAGCCTTTCTTAGGGCATTGTGGACAGTTGTCAACTGAGGATTCTAAGAGGATCCAGGCCACAGAGCTGACAAAGATAAAATGAGATCACTATGTATTTTTACTAAACAAACTTACTACCATGACTGGTCACCAATTAAACCCTGTTCTCCCCAACCCAATGGCCTTGTCTCAAGTTCCTTTCCCTCAGCCGCCTACTCTGACATCAGTGCAGAGACTGTAACCTCCTTTCTCAACAACCTAAATACCTGCACACTGCTACAATTCCCTACCTCTCCCTTGGCACCTTCCTTGGTTGGTGGGTTCTTTGATGTTGCCCTTCCCATCTTCCCCTCTCAAATCCTGCTGTCCCACATTTCCTTATTCTACTTTTATTTCCTCAATTCTCTAATAAGAAACTAAGTACAACTACCTGAAGAAACTTACGAATGTTTTCTTTTCACTATCTTACTATTTATTATTATTTGTGATCACATTATCATAATGAACAGATTCAAGGTTAAACTCTCCCTCTTTTCCATATCAAGCTCCTTTCTCAACACTGTGTGGTTTTCTCTCTAATGCATTTCTATCTTTATTCCCCATATCCTCCTCCATGCTCTAGAGAAATGTGCCCTTCTCCATCTTTGTGTACATTTGCTAAAAGTCTCTCCTTTCCATCCCTTCCAACCACCATGGAGAAAGACTTCCCTAAAACATCAACTTTCCTGTCCTTAAAAAATCTGCTTCAAGGAGTTCAATTGTGCCTAATTTCATAAAATTATGCACAGACATATAGTTAGCCCACCAGCTTTCAAAGTCACCAATCAGAGAAAGGTGGAGCCAGAGCAAGCAGGATAATAAGCCTGATAAACCTGGTTTGTCCAGGGTAAATCTAATTTTACTCATTCTATCTGTGGCATATGTTCTCATCTGATTAAAGTTTAAAAACTAAAGACATCTTCCAGCCAGTGAAGGGACAGCTGAAGTAAAAGGCCCAAATGGTTGTCATCTGCATGGCTCTCTGAAGAGCAAAAGCACGCACGCTGAGTTTTAATCCAGCCTACATCTCTGTTGGAGTGAAAGGTATATTAGAGAGTTCTGAACTGGATCTGCTTTATGTAGCTTCTACATTCAGAACCAACAAAGACCATTTAACAAGTGACTTTAGGCCTTTCTAGATTGTATTTCCATTTTCATATTGGTACTTTGATCTGGAAGCACATGTATTTCATCTGCAAAACTCTCTCTGAGGCATGAAGTATTCATTCATATCTATCCTACCTTCCCATCATTTTCTCTCACCTAAATCTTGTTCTGATTAAATCAATTTCTTAATACAACCAGAGAAGACCAAACAACACTCCAATCTCTAAGCTTCTATTCAAGAAGTTCCTGGTGCTAGAAAAGGATCAGTTTGTTCCTATCCACATTCCAAGTCTCCACTCAGGACCTATAACCTTTTCAAGACTGAAAGGCACTGCATACATGAAAGAACACAAACTGTAGTTGACAGACTGGTGTTCCTATCCTAATTCCACAGAGCAGTGCAATGTGGGAAAGTGAGTCGTCTTTTTTTCTGCCTACATTCTCTTGATATGTTCATCACAGGAAAAACCAGATGAGGTAATAACTGCTATGTGGAGGGACTCAGTGTCAGCTAACACCCTTCTGTTCTGCTTACTGTTATTCTTACTTTCTTGGCCTCATCTGAATTCCCACAAACTGGGAATGTTTCATGATGGTTTCTGAAGTAAATTTACACACAGTAAATGTACAACTTAGTACTGCTTATTATTGTTTCTCTTGTTCTTTAGCCAGTTACCACTACATAGATGGGGTTTAGTTTGGATAAAATATAGCTCAGTGAGCACCATAGGATGTATGAATATCAGAGAATAGACATCTGGGTATTGGGATAACTATTTGCTGGGTAACATAGAACACACAGATAAGCCATCTTAGAGATCCAGGAACAAATTCTGGTATTGGACCATCATGTCCTAAATATTGTTTGCTAATTAAAACTTCAAAACTTCTTGCTTCAGTGTAAGAATCCAAATCTAGTTACTACATTAGGTATTCACTGACGGATTTTCTCAGTAGCAGCAATCCACCCAGCCTAACCAGTTATTATCTGCTTGTGGACAGATGAACTCAGAGCTTGTGGATTTTGTCATATAACAAAAAGTAATGTATGAACATTACTACTATTAATGTCATATTAACATATCGCTATTACATATTAATGCATATTAATACATTAATAGCTCAGTAAGGAGCTTAGACTATACAATTCTAGAGCCTCTGAGGAATTAGTGTAGCTGCAGATACAATAACTCAACACAATGGCATTAGTAGCCATGAACCACAGAATTTGGGAGGCCCATTGACTTGATCCATGTTCCCATGTTAGAACTATAGATACATGTGAGCAGTCAGGCTATGCTGTGTCTGACGTATCATCTTCCTTCTGCTTGAGAGACACATTAGCCATATCTTCATTACACAAGGATTTCATAACATCCACTTTGTGGAAATGGAACTTGACCAACCACAAGGAACCTCTCACTTTTTGGACCAACATGGGCAAGCTCTACCCAGAGCTATGCCTTCCACAGACTACTCATGTTAGTGGACATGTGGAAGGCACTGCAGCAAAGGTCCTTTACCGATGAGAACATCTTAAGCCATCCATTCTAGGAAGTACATTCCCACATCCTCAAATGGGATGTACCATATCAGCAACTCTTCACTATGATTTCACTGGACACAGATTTTCATTCTCAGAGATACATGAGATAGCCAGGTGCTAGTGGATCATGCCTGTGATTCTAGCTACTCAGAGAGCTAAGATCTGAGGATCACTGTTCAAAGCCAGCCCAGGCAGGAAAGTCCATAAGACTCTTATCGCCAATTAACCGCCCCAAACTGGAAGTGGAGCTGTAGTTCAAAGAGGTAGAGTGGAAGCTGGGAATGTGGCTTAGTGGTAGAGTGCTTGCCTAGCATGCATGAAGTCCTGGGTTTGATTCCTCAGTACTACAAACAGAAAAAGCCAGAAGTGGTGCTGTGGCTCGAGAGGTAGAGTACTAGCCTTGAGCAAGAGAAGCTCAGGGACAGTGCCCAGACCCTAAGTTTAAGCCCCAAGACAGACAAAATAAAAACAAAAACAAAACCCATAAAGATACAAAAGAAACAGCCATTGGCACCTGACATTCAGTGGAATGTGAAGGCAAAATATGTTGAATGGTAAACTTGTTACTCCATTCTTACTTCTCAATTACTTGCAATCACAAAATCAAATTTGCATCCTAATATAAAACCCTTCACTCCCACCACACATATTGTATTTGTTTATGCATTTATTTATTGAACAGATGCTTATGTATCTGTTCAGCTTTCAACTATGTATTATCTGTTCTGTGCCAGTCAGTGAGCTAGAGGCTCACTTGTTCAGAGGTTCTAGCAGGGGAGATCATCTACTCATATACTCTTGACCAAAGACCGGTTCTCCTTTATTGGGGATGGTCGTTCTCTTCGACCAAGTGCGCAGCTTTGGGAGGGACATACATGGAGCAGTGAGAGAGGAAGGGACATCCGCCCAGACAGCCAGACCAACAGAATCAACCCTGGAGATCAATGGGGTGACAGATGTCGCAGCCAGATCGCCCTCACATCGGAGCTAGAGGCTCTGAAAACAGTATACTAAATGTGATACAATCACACTTAATATCAGGGCAAATCCTTCTAAATCATTTATTCGCGGAAAAGTTATTCACGTTTATAACTAAACAAAACCAATCAAAATGGAGGCATTAAATCAATACTGGAAAACTTAATATGGTTAACAAGTTTCGTTTCATATCTTCAAGGAAAAGCAAAACTTTAAAAATAAGCTTTATAAAGCCTATTATTAAAAACAAAACTGACCAGACATCTCCAAAAATTACATGTGGATCTTATATGGAACTTTAAAAAACAAAACAAAACAAGGACTTTCTATGTGGCCCAGGCTGCCCTCAAACTGGTGATCTTCTCACCTGTACCCCCCAAGTGCTGGAATTACAGACATGTACTTTTCTTTTCTTTTCTTTTTGTTTGGTCGGGGGTTTGACCTCTGGGCTTGGGCACTGTCCCTCAGCTCTTCAGCTCAAGGTGAACATTCTACCACTTGAGGCACAGAGCCACTTCTGGTTTTCTGGTAGTTAATTGGAGGTAAGAGTCTCACAGACTTTCCTACCTCTTCTGGCTTTGAACCACAATCCTTAGATCTCAGCCCCCTGAGTAGCTAGGATGACAGGCGTGAGGCACTGGCACTGGGCTTACAGACATGAACTACCACACTTAGCTTTTTATATGGATCTTAATTCACATAAACTGGAAAAAGTTGTAGTAACATTTAGGAGACAAATGGGAATCTGGGCACTGACAGGGTATTTGATAATACTGAGGAATTATTATCACTTCTTAAGTATAATAATAATATTATGGTATTTTGAAGAGTATCTTTTAAAGATGTAAACTGAAATACTTATGGAAGAAACAGTTGTGATGTTTGGAATGTCTTTTAAAATACTAAATTAAACAATTGCTTTTACAAGTCAGAATGGGTTGGGTATCTATAGTTTCTTATAAGGAGTCAGGAAGTGCGTGGTGGTACTAATGAAACAAAATTGTTTGGAAACTTGTGAATCCTGAAATTGGGATCTAGTCTATGTTCTAAGTTTGCCTCCTTTCTTAGTATACTATATTTTTCCACAATAAAAAGTTAAAAACAAAATGAGGCCTTAACATTATATTATACTTAAAATAAGTCAGAAACTGAAAATAATCAAAGTGTACTTGGAACTATCCTTGCTCCGGTCCTCCATCTAAAGTGCTTTGCACGGTGGAGTCAAACAGCTCTGAACCTTGAACAACCTACGTCTTCCCTCAAAAATCTGACAGCCAGACACAGCTTCTATGTCTGTGTATTCAACCGACCACAGATAAAAAATATTAGGAAGCAAATCTTGTTCGCACGGAACATATACAGACTTTTTACTCCTGTCATAATTTCCAAAACGATAAGACACAGCAACTATTCACATTGTATTATTTTGTATTAAATATCATATGCAAAGTAGAAATGACTTGAAGCAAACAGAAAGGATAGGATTTAATACCAACATTATGCCGTCTAATGAGATAGGCCAGCACACCTATGGACTCTACATCTGTGGTGGCCCTTTGGTTATAATAGAATGCTACTTTTTAACAAGTCTAAAGATAACATCTGAACTAAAATGTTTTTTGTTTGGAGAGTTTTTCTGGTGACAATTTCACCTTACTGGCTTGTTTTTAAATGTCTGGATAATTTGGGTCTTTCTCTTCCATTGTTATTCTGGCTTAGAAGTCAGAATATTACTTCAAGTTCAGCTCTAAACAACCATGTAACCTTGGACAGTGCAGGTCAATTGAACCTCAGTTTCTTCTGCAAAGAAAGCTGGTGACGAGATCTTCTCTCAGGTGGTTTATGGGGCTGGGGCTGCATTTTCTGCTCTTTGCTTAGAAACAGAAGCTGGTCCTCACTGTGCATGGGATATATGGCTCTTCTCTCTCCCATTTATCTAGGGCCACCTGATCCATACACTGAGAACCTCACATTGGCACAACTCTGACTACCCAGCCCACTAAGAAGTCCATTGCACACATCCTCATCCTTGTAGAAACCCCTGGGGAAGTCATAAGAGATGGCTCCCTAGTAGAGCAGAAAAACCCTTCGGAAAACCTCACCAGTGTAGTGCTTGAGCTGACTACTATGTCCTCTAGCTAATGGCCAATGAAGAAACATACGTACCTACGTATGTACGTGTGTGTGTGTGTGTGTGTGTGTGTGTGTGTGTGTGTGTGTGTGTGTGTGTGTGTGTGTGTGTGTGTGTGTGTGTGTAGTAAAGATGAAGAAACATACGTACGTACATATGTACGTGTGTGTGTGTGTGTGTAGTAAAGATATTTTAATAGAAGTACAATATATCGTGTACTATAAATTAAAATATATTTAAGAACCTGAAAATATACTTCATAGCATTGGACACAAGCTGGTTGTTTGAGCTTTGGAACTAAGATACAGGCTTCAGACTGTAGAGCTCTGTGTGAATTTGTGACTTCATTCACATTTCTCAGTGATTTTGGACTAAGCAAGGGGACATGTACACTCATGTCTGCAAGTAGATACATGTCAAAGAGGAGACATGCAGGGCACAGAAAACACAATAGCAGAAGAAGAAAGACTAAGCCCTTTACAGAGATCATATAACTTGTTTTTATGAAACAGAACATGAATCATTAATAGGATCACAACTTTGACTTTCTCTCTGAACAACCAAAGATTACCTTGATGTGCTTAACTCTGTCTTCTTTGTCCGTCTTTGGTTTCTTTCCTGTGGCAACAGAAATGTAGTTTGGGATTAATTCAGGAAGGATGTAGAGAGGAACATTGCCTTACATTCAATTATTTCTCAATAAACCCGTTACTTTTGTCATGATCAAAATTCCAAATGTATATTTTGTACTTCCTTTAGTGCCCTGAAAGTTATTTTTCTAGGCTGAATAAGGGCAGAATTACCACCTACCAAATAAAAAAGTAACTCTCAATGGGCCTGTGGTGTATATACTAAGCAATCAGTTCTCTAGTCAGTAAATATCTTTACCTTTCTTAGAAGGTCGTTCAGATAAGGGCAACATTCGATACACTCTGAAGGCATTGTTTCCTTTCTTTATACTTTTATCCTTAACTTCTTCAATGTCAGGCAAGGAATTCATGGCACATCGAAAATTGGCCTTCCATGTTTTTGGATCAGGTTTATCTACTCCTGGTTGATGCTTTCCTAACAAAACAGCCAAAGGTTAAGAAAAAGAGGAAAGGCATTAGCTACAAAATAAAAATAATTCTGGCAACATGATATTGATGGCAAGGTGATACAGAAAAGTCTTTACGTTTCATATTCTATCTGCAAAGACTAGCCACCATAGTTTCTCTAGGATTGAGAAAGTTCTTAGAGTGTAAGAATTTTGTTTTTAAAACCTAGAGAGTTTGGGACACGATGGGATGAGCTGGTCACCTTGGTTCTACCCAATAGCTTAGAACGGAAAATGGAGAATCAATGTAAATCATGAAAATAAAAGGCTGGGGGCTGGGAAGTTGGCTCCGTAGTAGAGTGCTTGCCTTGCATGCACGAGACCCTGGGTTCGATTCCTCAGCACCACATAAGCAGAAAAAGCTGGAAATGGCACTGTGGCTCAGGGGTAGAGCGCTAGCCTTGAGCTGAAGAGCTGAGGGACAGCATCCAGGCCCAGAGTTCAAGACCCACGACCGACAAAAAAAACAAAAACAAAAAAATGAAAACCAAAAATAAAAGGCTGAAAGTCTAATAGGCAGAACTTTTGACTTTCAAATACTAAGAAAAAAGTCCATCTGTGAAAATAGCAACCTACTTAATTTTTATAATAAATAAATATCTGTAAGTAAATTCAACCCAAGTTTATAGGTCCAGAGCAGATGAATTTATATTCTCCTTGGGAAATTCACGGAAAATCACACTGAAAGGAAACTGCAGGACTAAGGAACTACGGGATGGGAGGGGGGATAGGAGGGATTCTATATTCCAGATGTACTTTGGGGTAAGTGATGAGACTCTCAGAACTGGCCATCAGCCAGGATATTTTCCATATATAATGAAAGCAACAGTGGAGCGAAGCACCTGCTTCGGTGAACCGTGCAGGGTTAATACCTGTGTGGATTGCCCAGTTTCTGAAGAGAGGTGCATCTTTTTCCACATCCCATCCATGTCTAGCTGCATGCATCCAGGGGATCTGGAAAATCTTCTTCTCCTGGAATGGAAGGCAAAGAACTTCAGTGTTTGGCTAACTATGGCTAGGGGCTTTTCTGTTCTAGCTGTGAGATTTCCCACTAAATGCTAGTGTCTGGTAAAACCAACTGTAAAGCTCCTGCTGAGTCCCAAATCCTGAGTCTTAGGGAACAGTCAAGTCCTCATTTGACTGGCAGTGCAAGAGCATAATATCAACATGCTCCGTCCTTAGCCCTACTACTCTATTTTGGTTTTTTTGCAAGTCCTGGGGCTTGAACTCTGGGTCTGGGCTCTGTCCCAGAGCTATTTTTGCTCAAAGTTAGCCCTCTACCACTTGAGCCACAGCTCCAATTCTGGCTTTTTTCTGAGTAGTTCATTGAGTCTCATAGACTTTCCTGACTTGGGCTGGCTTTGAACCACGATCTTCAGATCTCAGCCCTCATGAGTAGTTAGGATTATAGGCATGCGCCACCAGTACCCTCTACTCTCTTATAGCACCACAGATAACTGGCCACCTGCAAAAACTTCTAATGCTTATTCTTATTTCTTATCATTTGGTAAACAGTTATTCCAGCTGCTTTAGGTAACTGAAAAGTTAAATTAGTTTCCAAAATAACCTACCCTTTACTCTGCTAAGGCGTAGTCAGGTCTATTTGAGGTTACTGCCACAGATAATACGAAGGATCTCTATCTGCCTGGGTATTCACAAAAATAGAAGATTCTGGGCCCAAATTAGGATTGCAATCCTTAGGTCAAAGTCCATTTCTGTCTTCCTTACTGCCTGGGGCTAATTTACAATGCTTTAATCAACCCTAGGCAACAGCTAATGAGAAACACCTCTAGAAAAAAGTTCACCCTCATGTAAAAAATGAGGATTGTCCTTAACAGTCAAGTTCAAAGTCAACACTGCCCTGACTAAACTCTTTTAATGTCTTTTTTTTTTTGGGGGGGGGTCCGGTCATGGGCCCTGAACTTTGGACCTGGGCGCTGTCCCTCAGCTCTTTCAGCTCAAGGCTAGCGCTCTACCACTTGAGCCACAGCACCACTTCTGCCTTTTTTCTTTTTGCTTATGTAGTGCTGAGGAATCGAACCCTGGACCTCATGCATGCAAGGCAAGTGCTCTACCACTGAGCCACCTTCCCAGCCCCTCCTTTAATTTCTTTAACCATCAAAAGTTCAACATTACATGAGACTTCACTAAATACATGTCAGAAATTCCTTTTATGGTGTTGGAAACTGAGGCACAGAAGGAAACTTGATTTGAATAGATGGAACTTAGAGTTGAAAGTATCTAAATCCAAATTCAAGGTCATCAGATAGAGAAGATTCTCTGTCCTGACAGACCTGTGGAGATTGTCAGGTGGGGGAACTCTCTGCTCTATTCAACAGGGAAGTGGGGGAAATGTCAGCACTGAACTCTGGGGAAGCAGGGAAATATCAGCAGGGATTCCCCGCCACTCTACTCTCACACAGCGAAATCTAGAAAGAGCCCTCCCTACTGTCCCAAAAGGCAGCTGGTACCACACACCAAATGATCGTTAACAGTTAACTTCTGAAACTGTAACGTTTCAGAAGTGTTACAGTTTCCCAAAAACTGTTAGAAGGGGGAAATTCTACCATATTTTTGCAAGTCAGTTCGTAAAGAACTGAAAAGTTAGAGACCTTTTCACAATTTCCTCTTTGTTCCTTGTGCATCAGCCTCAGGGTCTTCTTCAGGTGGGCCAAAGATCAGGGGCTCTGAAAAGGGCTGAGTTGAATGGTTTGTTTTTTTTTTTAAGGTACATGAAAATCAGAGAACAAAACTGCTTGATGCAGTTGTTGATGTTCACATGAAAGAAACTACAAGTAAAAAGAACTGATTTTACAGCATTTTCTGGAAACAAAGTGTATATCCACAATCTAAGGCTTCCTGCTTAAAAATATAGACCCTGAAGACTCTGCTACTGTGCCACCAACAAGCCTAAGTTAGAGGAAGCCTATTATTAAAAAAAAAAAAAAAAAAAAAAGAAGATGCCCGCTGGTGTGTAGGTAAGCAAAGAAAACATCCTGTCTGTCTCTTTCAAAGGCTTGCCGTGACAATGACAGGACAGCAGTACCTGAGTTCACGGCACAGCTACATGCCCACTGTGGAGAAGCTCCAGGGAAGGCCTGCCTCACAAAGACCTTCGGGCCAGGACTACAGTGCTGGCATTGTCCTGACAGGGAACAGTGTTGGCAGCCAGTGCCCCATTGCCTTCCATCAGCCAAACTCATGCCTGGCTCTAGCAGAGGAGCCTGGAGAGATGGCAGAGTCCCCTTCCTCACTCTTCCTCAGTAACAGAATTTTTGTAGCACAAATTGGAAGAAAGAAGCTCAGTAGGGAAAAGCCCCTTATAAGGGACTAAGGGTTTAGTTATACAAAAAAAAATAAATAAAAATCCATTTGCCTTCTGGTCCTAAATCAGAGAAAACAGAAGGCCAGTGTTGTAGCTTAGTATCAGAACATTTGCCTAGCAGGCTCAAGGCCTTGGGCTAGACCTCTGGCACTAAAATGAGAGGGAAGGAGGGGGGTGGGGAGGATACATAGACAAAGTGAGGTCTCCATGGAGAGTTACACTAAGGAACAACCCATCCTAAAGCTGTTACAACAAATGACACAATTATTCCGTACAGCTCTGGAAGCCAAAACTCTACAAGAAACTCTTCCAGGTTCTGATGCCTCCATCAGTCCCTGCGGCCTTATCACTCAGTCACTACTGTGTCTTTTCATGGCTTTACCTCTCTCTTCTGTGTGTGTCTCCTCTCTGAGTCTTTTATTTTTGGTGGGGGTATGTTGGTCCTGGGTTTGAACTGAGGGCCTGGATGCTGTTCCTAAGTTATTTTGCTCAAGGTTAGCACTCTACCACTTGAGCCACAACTCCACCTCCAGGTTTTTGGTGATTAATTAGACATAAGAATCTTAGGGACTTTCCTGCCTGGGCTAGCTTCAAACCATGATCCTCAGATCCCAGCCTCCAGTGTAGCTAAGATTACAGGCGTGAGACACCAGTGCCCAGCTCTCTTCTGTTTCTTATTTTAAAAAACACACACACATGGCATTGGACTCAGGGCCCAGGTAGATAATCCAAGACATTATCCTGAAGTCCTTAAACTGAATCTGCAAAAACTCTTTTTTCCAAATAAGGTTGCATTCATAGGCTCTGGAAGTTATATGGAGTAGTTTTCTGAGCCGCCTACTGTGCCGGATGGCTAGAATGAAGCTGTCCTGTACCTATTTGATACAGAAGACCTGATGTGTTTTTCACTTTTCCATGAGTTTCAGGAGGGGGGAATGGCTTGCTTTGCTTCAGAATGAAGGAACATTGTTTTTAAACTCAGTCTAACAGAAGAGGTAATGACAGCCACCTTTAATCCTAGCTACTTAGGAGGCTGAGATCTGAGGATGGTGGTTCAAAGTCAGAGTCTGTGAGACTCTTCTCTACAAATAACTACTGGAAAGCCACAAGTGGAACTGTCGCTCAAGTGGTAAAGCAGCCTTGAGCAAAAAAGCTCAGGAATAAACACCCTGGCAAACACCCAGGCCCTGAGTTCAAGTCCCTGCTATGGCACAAAAATAACAACAACAGCATATCTTGTTTGTTAAAGCAGAACTCCACATAATTCACTTCTCTTGTACTTCACTTTCCTCGTGTGGAAAATGGAAAATAACAATGTTTTCTCAAAGTGGAGACTATGTGAACTGATACATATGGCTTGTTCATGGTACCTAACCCCTAAGCTTTTATTGTTATAATTTAGCACCTTGTGTCTCTCCAACTCCCTTTGGAGCTCCATCTAGATGCCTGCTAAGTGAGCAAGCAAAGAGGCCACCTGACTTCTTTTGGGTTTCTTTGGAAAAGGCTAATTGCATATTTAAATCCATATCACTATAGATATCACAAACCTGGAGAAAAGATGGTTTGTACTTAAGGTGTACCAGATGACACCTCAAATAAGGACATGGGGTAGGGGTTGGGAAGGTGGCTCAGTGGTAGAGTGCTTGCTTAGCATCCATGAAGCCCTGGGTTTGATTCCTCAGTACCACATACACAGAAAAAGCTGGAAGTGGTGCTGTGGCTCAAGTGGTAGAGGGGATCAAGGAAAGGGTCCAGGCCCTGAGTTCATGCTCCAGGACTAGCAAAAAAAAAAAAAAAAAAAGAACATGGTTTATACTTCATCTGTTTTAGAAAGAACTCACTTAAATACATATTCAAACAAAATGACATTAAATTCAAAATAAATGAATGAGAGTAAAATGTGAAAGATATTGCTAAAGATAAAATGAAGCCAGGAGTAAAACTGGGAAAAAGGGGGAAAAAATGTGACAATATCTTTCTCTCTCATCAGAAGCAGGCCCCAACCTGCAATCTGGCTCTCAGCTGTGGCATCTAGTCCAAAGATAAAGCCTGACCAGCTAAATTATTCATTGTTTAAGATTAAAAGAGGAAGGGAGAAGGGGATGATCAAGCAGACAAAGACATTTGCTCAAAAGCACTGCAACCATGCCTGGTAATAAAAGAAAAACATCTCCCTTAGGCCTCCTTAAAAAAGGCCTGATGTGTTATATTTAGTTGCTTTGCTAGATTATTACCATACATTTTTAACTTTTTAACTTTTACATGGGATTTACTCCTACAGCTAGACTCAACTAAACAGGGAGTTCTGAGGTTAACAAGTGCAATATGTTTACTAGTACCTGGGTGTTAGAGAGAGGTAGAAAGATAAACAACTACTTATTTTTTCTTTCAGGACAGAGGGCACAGAGAGTTTCACATAAAGATAAAGAGCCTTCTCTTTCATTTGTTGATTGTGGAGCTTGAACTCAGGGCCTGGGAGTTGACCTTGACTTTTCCACTCAAGGCTAGCACTCTATCCACTTGGAGCCACAGCTCTACTTTTGGTTTTGGAGGTAAGACCTGTAACCCCTCTGTACATTACTTTTACAATAAAAATATTAAAAAATAAAATATGGGGCAGAAAAAAGAGCCTCATAGACTTTGCTGCCTTGGGTTGGCTTTGAACTGTGATCCTCAGATCTTAGCCTCCTGAGTAGCTAGAATTACAGGAGTAAGCTCCCAGCACCCAGGTGAGAAGACTTTTCTGAGAAGACTTTTCGTATACACAAAACCAAAAGTTCTTTACGTAGAAATCCTTCAGAAGAAAATCAGTATATTCTACTCTGAATTGAAACTGTGGTTTCCATCCTGGACAGCTAGGAGGAGCAAGAAAGGAACTTGGAGAAGAAAGAGGGCAAGGGTCATTACAAAAGCACAGCAAGGAACTTCTTAGTCATCCAAAGTCAATGCCAATAGTGAGCCCCATTGGGAAAGATGACACAAACCTGTCTGATATGATAACATGACGTTTTACGATCACTGTTGGTTGTTTGGTTTTTATATTAAGTGAGTCTAAGATTGTGACTAAGAATAGTTTTACTTTTGATTGGTCCTGTTTTTTCAGAAAGGGCAACAATCTCTCATTTACACACACACACACACACAATCTCTCATTTACACACACACACACACACACACACACACACACACACACACACACACACACACACAACTTACCTTGTTAAGCCACTTTAGCCCTGGTATCGTATTTGAGTTTATCTGTTCCTCCAGCCATGGGCGCATTCTCATCCTTTCCACTGGCATGGTACCCTTTGACAGAAGAGACACGCAACATTAGGTCTTTCTGCTGCTGACTGCCCTGTCTGTACTACAAAGTTCTACAGACCTCTGTGAGCTGCTTACTGACCCCGTTTACCCTGTTCCAGAAAGTGTAGAATGGACCAGGCCTATTGTACATGAGCTGACTTCTGCTGAAGGGGCCTGCACATATGGTAGGCCTGACACCTAGCTAAACAGAGCATCCATACACCTTCCAGTGACTGCCTCATGCTAAGCTTCAACTCCTCCTCTCTTGGCTGCATTTATCACAAACATAACCAGCGATCTGAGGACCAGTCATTTAGAACACATTTGGTATTACAAATCCTGCTCCTTTCAGTAACTAAGCACAGGCAGAGCGGAGCACTTTAGTGGAAATGAATTAGAGTCCTTTCAGACATCTGAGTGATATAAGTGATCTGAACCCCCAGTAACTGTCCCTTAAAGTTATGAAGGAATCAATTAATCTGGTTCTCTCGAGATTTTTGTCCTGACAAAAATCTATTTTCAGACCTAAGTGTACTTTGCCCTCCCTTCATCTTTGCCATGACTTTTACCCTAATCTATTTTTTCACTCTGCCAAGTATTTTCTTCAATACCAACCCTCCCCCATCTGACAGCATCTCTTTCCCTTACTTTCCCTTTGAAAATCATTGGCATGAAATGGAAAGGTTTGGAAAAAATTATATTAAGTGAAGTAAGCCAGGCCCAAAGAAGCATAGGTCCCATGGTTTCCCTTATTTGCAATATCTAGTATAGGTATGAGTCAAGCGGAAAAGGTCAGATAATGTGATGTTAGGAAAATGAACCCTTAAATATGTATTTTAATGTTTTCGTTTCTTTCATGCATGTGTTTCTAACGCATTTATAAGATTATTTCTTTGTTGCTTTGTATGTCCCTCCCCCACAGTGTAACCCCCGCTTTCACTATATTTGATGTCAGTATAACATGTGGAGGAGATGGGGACAAACAAGTCGTTTAAGGATTCAGGTGGACCTGTTGCAACAATGAGAAGTACAAAATGTCATGTCAAAACCAGCTTTACAATGTCAGTGTGGGGGGGGGGTATAATTGGGTGGGGGGAGGGGGGTAAAATTGGGTGGGGGGGAGGGGGGAGGCGGGGAAGGGAAGGGAAGGGTAAACAAAGGAGGAGGCTGCAATGCTTGGTAAGAAATATATGCATTATCCTGCCCATGTAATTGTAGCCCCTCTGTACAGTATGTTCTCAAATAAAATAAAATACAATTAAAAAAAAAAAAAGAAAGAAAATCATTGGCATGGTCTGTGCATTTTTCCTCCACCAGCCCATGTGTGCATTTCCCCACTCCTTCCAGATTCCTAAGACAGTCTTTCCCTTGCTCACCAAAACAGTAACAGTAGAATCAACTCTTGTCTTTACTCTATTTGTGTCTAAATTTACTTTTAATCTAGAATCTGAAAGCAAAGATGATGGTGACTCAAGCCTCCACTCTATGGGCATTTGTAGACAATGGAACCTTATAATCTTTGTTTCAACCCTAAGTGGTCTCTTGTTTCTGTCACTCTTTTCCTACACAAATGGCTGAAAACTCTGTTCAGATGAACGTGGCCTGATATGGTCGATATCTCATGATCTCTCTGAGCTTGCCCAGCTGGCCTCTGTGCCCTGCCCTGAGCTTGTGCCAGAGTACAAGTATTTTTATATGAATCACAAGAGGCTTCACTTTTGCCCATAGGAGAGAGACGTTTCTTTGCTCTAGAGCACTTCTCTCACAGTTCTAGTGCATTCACTGTTGCAGACACCTTCCACTTCTGCTTAGACCAAGCTCTCGGCAACTTTCCTCCAACCTGCCAATCCTTATCCATCCTCCAAGACCCAGCATCCACCCTCCTTCTCAATAAAGCTTTCCCAGACCACTCCAGACTGAAGTAATCCCTCCAACTCCTATGCTACTCAGAACTGACATTACTCCTTTGAAAATCAAACATTGCTTTAGGGCCACTGTTATAAATCTTTAATCCTATCTCTCAATCAACCCCTGAACTTCTCTGCTGTTTCAACTTTTCAACTCTCTTCCTATGCAAATTTGAAGTTCCTTGAGAGCAGAGAACTTCTTATTAAGCCTGCAAAGCTAAATGCTGCTTTCTACACAGGAAATGTTCAGTCCAAGGAAAGACAAGGCCAGTTCTGAAGTTCAGCCCAAAGATGCTCTGTCAATCATCTGCAGACTCCAGGCCCCCATTCTTTGAGCTGGTAACAGGACACACACAAAAATAGACATGGACATGGAATGGCCTAGAGGAAGCCTCAGTACACTGTTCATCTCTATGGTCTCAACCCATTCCATCCACTCTTCATTTACTCATCAACCTAATCTATTCAAGGATCAAGGACTGAGAATGAGGCTCCAGAACTGGAAAACATAAACAGAAAACAAAACAAAACAAAGTCCTGTTATCTTGCCTCCCAGACTAAAACAGGACACAGGAAAGAAGGAAATTACCAATTGAAGAGTCCTTCGTGCAGCTGATAAAGAGTTACTCTTGGAGATTGGGGCAAGGCTGCACACAGATTACACCAAACAACCATGCAAAGACTCTACCCTATAGAGGGATGGCCATCAGCCCAGTCAGATCCTCCCTTGGAAGAAAATTGGAAGACACAGAGAAATAGTAGAAGTAGGGCCAATTACAGGAGTTACAAGTAGAAAGCAACAGAGGCCAGTTGGGGGCGTAACTTGCAGAAGTACTGCTGCTGCTTGTGTACAGGGTAACAGGGAAACAGAAGAGGCACACGTGAGTGACCTGCTTCCAGCTCATAATCACAAAAATATTATTTCCTCCTATATTTTTTCACAAGTAACCCATCTGAAAGAAATAATCATCCCCAGATGTATTTCCAAAAGCTTTCTGTGAGAGAAGATACCATTGATGTAAATCATTTATAAGTCCTGCACATGTGAATTTGCCTGCTCATGAAAGCTTATTTGAAACTGTAAAAAAAAAAAAAAAGAAATTCAATAAAATCAATATTCCTGGTGCTTTTGTGGTCATCACAGATAGGCAGAGAGGGGGAAATGAGAGACACCTGGTGCGCACATTCCCGCTTAGGTCAAACAAATGTCTTTTTCATGGCTAATTTAGTCAGATAGTTCTCACTTATCTGTGCTTTATCTTGGTCATTTTGGCACTTAAAATGTCACCCAAGAGTGGTGCTGAGTGTTACATACTGCTTCTAAGCACAAGAAGGGTATGATATGTCCTATGAAGAAAATACATGCAGGAAAATAAGGCACAGTTGGTATAAATTCAGTACTAGATAAGGTATTTTAATATAGAAAACACAAAAAATCAAAGTTAAATACTGATCAGTTCATGACAATGCTGTGACCAGAGACTTACAGGAACCTGCCAACACAAGCTCACAAAAATGAACCTTCTGTGAAGGCACAGACACAGGAGGCAGATGGACATGTGAAGATGGAAACAGGAATTAGATGAAGCTACACGTCAAAAGCATGGCAGGAACTTGCAGAAGCTGGAGGAGATAAGGACAGATCCTCCTCTTGGAGCATTCAGAAGTAGCATGGTCCTGCTGAACAGCTAGCTGGGCCTCAGGTTGTTTTGGAGAACCATGAAAGAACAAATTTTTATTGCTTAAGCCACACAGTTCATGGTACTTTGCTATGGTGGCCCTAACAAACTAACAGAGAAGGAGAGAGATCAATGTAAAAGCCTGAAGGCAGGAGAAGAAGCAACCCATAGCAATCAGCAACAGTTAAGGATGCTTGAGAACAAAGTGATACACTGTTGTTCTGGAAGGCAAGTTTCTATGGGAAAAAGTACCTAGGCTATGTGAAATGGAAACTAAGTAAAGACATGGTGGGTGTTAGTTTTTGCCTAAGAGAACCAAAGTACATAGAAAATCAGAGACACAATGTCCTGTCCTGAAGTTCCATTGCTGATACATCCCCTTGGCTTCTTACTCCATCTTTCTGATACACTTTTGATGATCCAGAAAAATGAGACACTCCAAAGCATGATTTTCAAAGTTATCTATGATCTTACAAATACTTGTGTCACATGAAGGTTCATGGTGTTATCTTTCTTTTTCTTTTCTTTTTTTCCTGAGCATAAAATGCAGCTAGGCACCAGTGGCACGTGTCTGTAATTGTAGCTACTCAAGAGGCTGAGATCTGAGGACTGAAAGCCAGCCCAGGCAGGAAAGTCCATGAGACTCTCATATTCAATTAATCACAACAGGAGAGAGAGAGAGAGAGAGAGAGAGAGAGAGAGAGAGAGAGAGAGAGAGAGAGAGAGAGAGAGAGAGAGAGAGAGAGAGAGAGAGAGAGAGAGAGAGAGAGAGAGAGAGAGAGAGAGAGAGAGAGAGAGAGAGAGAGAGAGAGGAGAGAGAGAGGAGAGAGAGAGGAGAGAGAGAGAGAGAGAGAGAGAGAGAGAGAGAGAGAGAGAGAGAGAGACAAATGAACAAACAAACAAAAAACAGTAGTGAAGTTGTGGATCAAGTTGCTGAGCAATAATAGTCTTGACCAAAAAAGCTCAGGGACTGCACTTAAGCCCTGAGTTCAAGCCCCAGGAATGGCACAAAAAAAAGTAAAATGGGGTGGGGGGGAGGCTGGGAAGGGGGAAAAAAATGAGTAAAATGCTAGAATTTTATAGTTTTATAAAGCTAACAGATAAACAACCTCTGCTTTAAAGAAAGTAAAAGATGGGTCTGGGAATGTGGCTTAGTGGTAGAGTGCTCACCTAGCATGCATGAAGCCCAGGGTTTAATTACTCCATACAATATAAACAAAAAAAGCTGGAAGTGACACTGTGGCTCAAGTATTACAGCAAAAGAAGCTCAAGAACAGTGCCTGAGCCCTGAGTTCACCCCAGAACTGAAACAAAAAAGAAATAGAAAGTAAAAGAGCAAAAACATCTACCCACAAGCCTAACAAAAAGGTACTTTATTGTATGTTTGAGATAGGGGTTAAAAATACCTTCAAAATCAGCACCTACGTACAAATCAATTTAAAACATGATGGAGATACCTGCTTAACCATGGAGGAGACATTTGGATTGACCCTCTGCATACTATGTTTTGTTTTTGTTTTCATTTATATACACACCCATATGAAAGATAAAACTTTCATCTTGTCACTTAAAAAATTACTTCATGATTTCTTTTTGGCTTATACAAATAGTCAACATCACTACTTTTGTACTTTGGGGCTATCTTACATAAAGTAATGGTTCCTTGAACAAGCTTGCAGGAAAACAATAATAATAACCACAAGGTAAAGAGACTCAGACCTTCAAAACATAAAAACAAACAACAGTTACAAACAGCTAGAAAACATAAGCTTTATTAGTGACTACTCCGTAGAAACAATGAAAAACAGAAGACATTGAAAAGACATCTTTAAAGTATTGAAAGAAAATGAAAACTATCATTTAAAATGTTATATCCAGAAAATATTTCCTTCAAGAAAGATTAAATTAGGTATTTTCACTCACAGAAAAACTTACAACGTTTTCTATGCATAAGAGAGGCATGGAAATACACACCTGTAATCCTCACATTTTAGAGGCAAAGACAAGAGAATTGTTGAGTTTGAGACAAGCTTGGGTTATATAGTGAGACAAGAAAGGAAAGAAAAGAAAGAAAAGAGAAGGAAGGGAGGGAGGGAGGGAGAGAGGAAGGGAGGGAGAAAAAAACGAATGAAGGCAGGCAGTATTCCAGGAACTGTACTAAAATAAGAGCTGTGGAGGACTGCAAGATGTGTGAGATGTGATCTCCACCCTCAGGGAACTAATAAGTTAGCTGGGGATATGAGACATAAATCATATAAAGCTAACTAATAACACTGTAATTATAATGATAAGACTATGCAATGGAGATCAGGAGGCAGTATATGACTAACTGCCAAATAAGTCAAGTAGTTTGCAAGAAATACATAAATCATTATTAATTGGGCTTGTACAGAAATGCTTTATGGCAAAGGAAGCTTTGTATTAGATGAGAGAAGGTAGCAGGCAAGCCAGGCAAGGTATAAAGTTGGTATTAAGGGTGAAGGCAGGATTGAGGAAGATGCATTCACTGATGGGGACAGAACAAAAAAACTTTTGTACCAATGTGGGGGAACTTCCTAAGAGTCATGAGCATTTGAGAAGCAAGTCATGGATGTTTAACACCAATAATTCCCAACTGGCCAGTTAAATACTATTATACCCATTTTAAAGATGAGAAAAAGTAGAGCTAAAAGTATAGCCCATCCTAAATAATAATAATAGTAATAATGATGATGATGATGATGATGATGATAATAATAATAATAATAATAATAATAATAATAATAATAATAATAATAATGGAGGGGGAAAGGAATGGAAGAAAAGGAAGAGAAGATGCACAAGTTACCAAGCTTCTAGACAGGGCTAGGATTTGAACCTAGGTCTTCCAGGAGTGTCTCAAGTACCTGGTTAAAACCCTCATTTGTTAATTAATGCAAGCTAATGAAGACTTCTGAGTGAATAATTTGAGAAAAGCCATGTTTCAATGTCATGAACCGACCAGCACTGTAACCAAAGGCAAATGGAGGTAGAGGTAAGCTAAAAACTACAGATTCTGCTTTAAGATGGGACTATATGAATACACAGGAAACGTTTTTATTTTTAAATCACTATACACTTGTAGAACTATAAAACTTATTTTTAGTAGTACTTTTTTTCTAGTCACACAATAATCCTCCAGATTCAAGTTCTTTGAACCTGAAATTCTATACCTCTCACATTATTTATTGTGTCTTCTCCATCAAAGTAAGAATTTACATGCAAAACTGTCTGGCGTGAGTTGGGCACAGAAGATCATCACTATTTCTACCACATTTGTGTGACAGCTCCCAAGAAGCCACATACCAACCACTTCTGTGCAGTATTTCATTTAATCTTCCAACAAGCTCCATGAAGTACTGTATCTTATCTCCAATTCTGCAAATGAGGAATGAAGCTACTTACAAAGCTCAGAATCTGTTTTAAAGGTAAAGCTCAAGTCAAATCTCAATCAGCCTGTCTTTAGAAGACAGGCCAAAAAAGGGGGTTTTCCAAACCTCTGGGAACCCTCTATTAGATAGTGGTTAAAAAGAATCTACTTTATAGATTTGAATCAGCATTTCTGGATTAAAATGAACACTTTTGATTTAATTTTAATGTACTGAAATAAAGAAAAGATGAGAGAGCACCACAAATGAGTCAGAATTGTTTAGGAGAAGTTTTGTTTCAAGGTTACATATCTGTCAGAAGAATTTATGAACCACTGCATTGGGCTGAACTGCTTCCCAAGGGAATATGCACAGATGTGTGTGTACATGTGGATGGCAGGTAGAGGGAGAGAGTGGGAATGAGAAGCAGCACAGGAGGACAAAGGAAGACCAGGAAAAGAAAACCCACCCTTAGTACTGTACTGACTATTGGGAGACAAAAATATAAAATGTATGAGAGAAGTGTTCATAGCATATGCTTGGCACGAAAACATCCTGTTCAGACAATGTGATGGTGCATTGCAGGGAGGAAGTGTGGGACCTTCCCAACTGGCTATGTTTAGTATTTCCCTGCATCATTCTACATACTCTAGGACCCTGGAGGCGGAGCCAACAACTGCCAGTCAGGAAACCAGAGAGCCGCTTTGACATTTACATGGAATGCCAGACACAGGAAGAAAGTAGGCCTCTTAGTGTACCTATTACTTCATTTTTTAAAGTGGTATTGAACTTCAGGAAAGTCATTAAGCAACAGAAACCAGATGCTACATCACGGCTATACCCTTACTTCTGGCATTTGTTTTATTTTGTTGAACTTTTAAAACAATACATATTGTAGATTTGCTGAGGAATTTGTTTCCAAACAGATTTTTTCTTCTTCTTTTTTTTTTGCCAGTCCCAGGGCTTGACCTCAAGGCCTGGGCACTGTCCCTCAGCTTCTTTTGCTCAAGGCTGGCACTCTACCACTTGAGCCACAACACCACTTCCAGCTTTTTCTGTTTATGTAGTACTGAGTAATCAAACCCTGGGCTTCATGCATACTAGGCAAGTACTCTACCATTCCCAGCCCCCAGATTTCTTTTTTTTTTAACAGAAGGTATTAAAGAATTCAACCCTGAATTTTCCTATGATGTGGATTTTTCAGGGTAAATCATGTTATGGGCTTGCTGCAAAGCCATCCCAAACACATCATACTTTTCTGTTCTATTATCAAGGGCTCAAAACCTCTATGTAACATTATTGCCCAAGTACTTAAAAAAAATTCCTATCTCAACCTAATCCGAATCTCTAAGGACTCAAGACACAGGAATCTCTTTATTATCCTAGAGTAATGTTGGTGGATGAGGATCACTGCTATTGAATACCCTTTAGCCCAATGGCCTTCTAGATCTCAGATAGTTAATCATCATCTCCAATGAATCATGAAGAAAGGAGGCAAGTGATGAAAAGATTTCATAATTAATACATAGAAAATTAAAATTTTTAAATGCCTTATCATGAAAATAATTTCCCTATGCAAATAATCTTCAGACTATAGTTTAGCATAACTACGATTTTATCCACCATAAAGCACATTTTATGTCCTTTTGGAAGTCACTACCATAGCTGCTTTACCATAACTACTAGGAATACCATCAACCCCGGCTTCTTGAAGCAGTATGATTTAGCGTCCCATAGTAGCCTGTGCCACTAACTCACAACCAGGAACAGAGACAGAAACTGAAGCAGGGCCTCCACCTGTGTGCTCAAAATAGAGACTAGTGCTGACAGGGCACATGGCCAGGTGGTCCTTCCGGAGAATGGTCTCAATGCAACCTCACACGAACAGGAATTCTTCATTCAAAGAGGAAGTCTTTTAAAAGTTTATTTCTTACCATTATTAAGTAGTTGTACAAAGAAGTTACAATCCCAGCAGTGAGGTGATAGATACAATGTATCTTGATCAATGTCACCCCTTCTATCTTTCTTCCCCATTTTACTCTTCCCATCCCTAGTCCCAAAGAGTAAGTCTTAAACACATATGCGACACATCCTATTCATGAAAACTTGTGCTTTGTTGAAGTAGCCCCTACCCCACCAAGATCTCACATGGGCAGTTCCCTACAGAAATTGAAGAAACCCACTTCCAGCACACTACTAGAAAAGCAGTTAGCCCTAAGGCTGTTCAAATGCCAGCTCTTCCTCAGTGACTATCCGCAGACCTCAGGACATATATATCCCCCTGCCCTTGAATTTATAAAGCACACTGCCTCTCAATGGTATTTAACATCTACCTTACAATGACTCTCAGTCTTGATTTTATTTCCATGTGCTTTAATCCACTGACACAAACGTCCCTGTGAAGCTAGAGCATCTTGTTAATACAAGACTATGTACCCAGTAGGCACCCAAGGAATACCAACCAGAACTATCTAGTGGTTATTCTGGACTTATTCTTTATCTGAATAGTCCAACAAGAGAGATGCTAGTCACATGTGGCTACCTTTGTCAACAAAGATGACAAGACAATGTGAAGGCCAGCTCTACTCTCCCAAATCATAGTTACCTGTTATATGGCTGGTGGAAACAAATATCTATACTGGACACCCTGGTGGAGTTTCTGGAAGAAGCAAGGTTATACGTGTGACATCAAAACTATACTATATTGAGAAAAAATTTTGTTTTCAAAGGTCTCCTCATAGTCTGCTAGCTTAATCACTTTTTGAAAGAAGCAAAGGGAAAACTTCGAAGTCTAGATCTGTCCATGTGGTACCTACCATTAGGATATCAACAAAACTAGTAACAGCGAAGTGCCTGGTGGGATTAGGTGAGTTCCGGGCACATTAGGAGAACTATCTCACTTTGTCCACAATATTATAAGATAGGTCTTGCTATAGTCTCCATTTGACAGACAAGGTTAAATAACTTGTCCAGTATCACAGAGCTGCTGAGTTATGGAAGAGCTTGGGTTTGAGCAGGCATCTTAGACCATTATGTAGACTCTAGAAGAAGCACACACCTTCAAGCAAAGCTGGGATCCACCTTAGGAGACAAAGACAGCCTGGATTCAAAGACAGCCTAGCTGTCAGGGATCACAGGCAGAACCATGAGGGCCTACCTACCATGAAAACCACTGAAAACTTCAGTAGCTGCACCTGATGAATAGGGTGCAGTTACCTAACCTCGTTTACCCAGTTGCCCTTTAAGCCATCACTTCCTGCCCTTTAAATCCAAACCTGCAGCCCCTTCAATGCATTCCTGACGTGGAAACTGGCATTATCTATTGCATAGCCTAGCCTTCCAGAGTCCTGCTTGTAGTTTGCACCAGAAAACACAGCATCTCCCCACTCTCACACTGCAAAATAAAAGTATCTTACTGTTCTCTTCCTCTTTCCCTCCCTCCTCTCTTTAAGAGGTACCAGGAAAGACCCAGAGGGGATTTCCTGTTGCATCACTTGAGTATGTTTTCCAGTTGCTTCATTTTAGTTTCTGCTTCATGAAGCAGGGTCGGCTGGCTTGATGCACAGGCCACCTGGTCCTGGAAAGGTCTGTTGAAAGCAGAGGAGGAAGAAGTTTGCCCAGCTTGTTACTCATTAACCTGGGGAACTATTTCAGAAACATAATAAGTCCTACAGAAAGCTAATGTTCCACTACCCAACTGTTAAATCTCACATTCACATTTATTTAAGGCTCAGAAACCACTACAGGATTAAGCACTTCTAGTATTTGTCCATCTCTACCCCTACCATTTCAGTGTATATGAAAAGCAAACTCAGAGCTATGAGGCCATTTTGCTTCCCACTCAAAATAATTTCCATTTTGGTATCAAGACTGCTTTAGTCTCAAATTCCTATGCTCAAAACCTCTATTCCAACCTCTGTCTCAACACCTATTTGTCCAATACCAATGCACCTCTCCTAAATCAATGTTGCCTCAACTGGTACCATAACCCTTATTAAAATAAACAATAAAATGAGTTTGTCTGGCTCTTGGCTAATTTGATTTTTAAAAATTGAATGTTAATAATAATCAAATTTTCATGGCTCTTAATTGGACAACTTGGGATTTTTTGTTGTGTTTTGTTCTGTATTGAGAAACATGGTCTTCTCCATGTTGGTCAGGTTGACCTCAAACTCCTAACACTTCTGCTAGTCTCCCAAGTGCTGAGATTACAAGGATGCACCTCCATACCTATTCACATAGAACTGCTTGAATCATCCTAACCTCCACAGGGCCCAACACTGTCCTTGCTTATCATGGAGTAGGACGGTGCCACAATGCAGGACATAGATGGTCCTTGTAGTCTGCCAGCCAGCCAGCATGCTTCTAAGATACAAAGACCTCCAGGCTCCCTCATACATAGGCAGGGAGCAAGCCCAAGGCTAACATTGTGTCTTGAGTGCTATGCCTTGTTTGATGGGATTGGAGACCTTAAAGGAGAAAGCAACCTGTTTCCTTAATTAAAAGTGTAAACAAACAACAACAACCCCAAACCACCAAACTTTCCTAGTTTTCTCCATTTTCTCCAAAACTGTGGAAATGACATAGAGATCAGAGGGTAATAGAACTCAAGCTCTTTAGGCCTTGATTTTCTCCTCTATAAATTCAGAATGACTGCCTCAGACTTTGTGGTAAGATGTGTAAAATGCCTAGCCTACTATCTGATCAAAATAGTTGATACAGACACAAGATTTATGGTCAAGACTGCTTAAGAAACATTGTTTATAATAGCAGACTGTATCAAACTATCCAGACAGGAGGAAGATGTTTAACTAAAATGTGGTACAGTCCAATAATGAAGTGTTTGAATTCTAGAACATTTAATAAAATGCTCAGAACATAAAGTGAAAAAAGGTGGAGAGCAGGATGGTTTTTTAAATCATTGGACCAATGAAGGACCAAGCAAAAACTATCAGGGTTTGCTTAGCCTGTTTTGTGGGTGACTGCTCCATGGGCAGTGGAGACCATGGTGACAGTTATCTTCTCCAACAGTGCTAGTGACAGTCCTAGCACCCATCCACAAGTGTTCAAGCCAGATGACAATTGCAGAGCATAAGGTATACTCTTAGCTGCCAACAGCACCAAGAGACAGCTTGTGACCTGGAACTAGGTTTCTGGGGGTGAAGACATCACACCCAAATCCTAGGCAGCCCATAAAGAAGGTGTGGAGTCTGCCACACTTATGCAGGAGTGGTCAGGGGCTACAGGTCATGTAAAGACCTCAAGATCATGTACACGACTGGACAGACCCATAGGTTACTTATCAGCAGTAGCCAGTCTGCTTGTATTGGTAATTTTGAACTGCCAGTGAATTATGTTATGAATATACAATGGTTCTTGGCAGAAAAAGGTTACCGGTCCCTGCTACAAGGGGAGACCAGACCATGATAGCCAACATGTACTCACTCCAAGTCCCAAGTGTTCCTCACAGTTGTTAGGTCAGCAAAGTACCCTAATTTTAGATTTAAAGACAAACAAAAAAATAATAGGGTAATAGAAAAAATTCCTCAAAAGAAGTAGAACATCTCTCTACCCATCTACCCAGTCCTCTTCTCTCCCTGGACAATGTGAATGGTCTGATCAGAATTCACATCACACAAAACAGATGGATGGGTACTACCAACAGTGTCCCACCCCCCCCACACACACACCTCCATGGCACACGAGCTGTGGGTGTGATCTTCTTTGGGACAGAGTCTCTGCAGATATTATCAAGCTAAAATGAGGCCATTTCGATTAGAACAGACAATCCATAGAGAGAAAAAATCATTTCCTCCATACTTCTAGGTTCTTTGACTAGGCTATGAATTAAGATGACATAAAATAGATTGACACTTAATTTCTTACATATGCAAAGAGTCCCACAGAATGTCAGAGTGAAAAAAGCAGATGAAGTTAATACAGCATTCTGAGCTACAGAAGGGAATGGGACTTTCAGATTCTGGGGGGTATAAGTTATGGGTGGGTGTGGGAGGAATCCCATGTTGAGTAAAAGCTGTCTTGTTAGGCAGGTAAAGTCTCTCAGGTAATAAACGTTTTCTAGGGCAACCCTCTTCATAATACAAATTAGTCTCACTAATGTAGTTTTCTTCTATAGTTCTTTTATAACAGCATCTCACTGTCTAGAGCTAGCTGTAATTTCTCAGAATAATCTCAAAATATACCAAAAGTATATTTCAGAGTGATATATTCAGCCTTCAGTCATCCTGAGTTGGGATGGCCTGAACCCCAATAGGTCCTAATTCCGATCTAATTGATGTTCTTCCAAGAGGGACGTTTGGACACTGTAACACACAGAAAGACACTTGAAGACAGAGATTGGAGTGATCCATCTACAAGCCAAAGAATGCTACGGACTGCCAGCAATCCCACGGAGTTGAGAGGGACAACAAGCAGATTCTTCCTCAGAAGCTCCAGAAGGGATCAACTTGGTTGACACCTTTGTCTAGATTTCTGGGTCTTAGAACTGTAACAGACTATATTACTATTAAGTTACGAGGCCCCACCTATGGTCAGTTATTATTGCAGCTGCTGGAAACAAATACAGGAGACACTGTGGGGGACTTGCAGAAAGACACATCCACTGGGAAGGGAGGCAGCAGCAGCCTCAAGTGTGGAGTGGGGAAGTCTAGATGGGGCAGTCAGGAGATGCAGGCTAGAGACAGCAGCCCACAGAGGGGCAGAAGGGCTCCTGTGCAGGACATCAGTAGCCATGTATAGGGTAGGAGCAGGAGGTGGGAGGAGAGTGTCCTCACTGCAACCCTGGGGTCTGACAATAGATATGCACAGGCAACTGTGGTTAAAAGAGAATGGGATCAGCCTCCCCATTATTGGGGAGGGAAGTTACTGAAATAAGGAGGTCAGGTCTGGCCATCGCCATATTGGCCACATGGTGGATGGTAGGGTCTGGCATCTTGTCTCGTGCTGAGGGAAGGAAATGCCACCCCACCACCACCTCCCAGGTGATGGGTGTGTCCAGATCCCTGGAGGCAAGGAGTGGCACTTGGCTGATAGGTTACTGAATCTGTCAGTCCAGTGCCTGGGACTGGGAATTTCCTGTGGACCTGCCCCCTGAGCTGACCCTATTTAGGCCCAGACCAGCACAGGTGCCATCACGCCATGCCACAGGTATCTCTGTGATCGTGTCCTGTGTCCTGTCTGCTGGCTTGTCTCCTGTCATCATGGCGTCCCAATTCAGACCTCCATCGGAGCTGAATTGGTTTGTTGGCATTGTTTTTGTTCTTTCTTTCCTCTCTGGCCTGTTTCCTAACCATGTTATGTGTATTTGGGGGCTGCAGGCCTTTGTGACAATGGGCAGCCTGCAGACTGCTAGTGTTGTAATAAAGATTCCAATATTCCATCTTCCAAATTGTGGCTTCGCTGGTAAGTTACCTTACAACATTACAAATACAGAAAGAAAGAAACCTCAAAGAATCCACAGTGTGGATTAGTATAGAAGAAATTAGGTTTGAATTCATGGTTTTCTATTAATCTGAAAACATATAGACATAAAAATCATGTCAATGTGTGTATGAAATATATATTTATATATAGAACACACTTTCTCTAGGTGTTTCCATGGAGAAGACCTGGAAGCATCAGTATATGACAGAAGGCATATATAATGGCAAAATCTAAGTTTCTCAATACCATTTTCCACAAAGAAGATGTAGCTGATTCCAAGTCTGAGACAGGGAAAGTAAAAGACAAGCCTAAACCTGAATGTCCACTTAGTTATCTGGGGTCAGAAAGCAAAGAGGTCCTCAAAAACTGATGGAATATAACAAAAAGTTCAACAAGTATGTAAACAGGTGCAAGAATGCTTTTCCCTAAAGTGGAATGCCAATTAATAAATAGTAAAGAATGATGGAATCAGAAGATCAATATGGGGTGGCTATCAAAGTGGCAATTCATTCAATCAACAAATATCAACAGATGCTAAATGTCGAAAGGCTCATGAAGAACGGAATATTTACTTATATCATCGTAAATTACCTCTTAGAAAAGTTTTTTTTACAATGAGACAAAGTAACTTATGAGAGAGAAACCTGATAGATATGACATTAACCAAATGATCAAAATCAATAAAGGGACATAGCTCCTATGTCACCTCCAAGAATGCAAGAACAAGGTATCTTGTCTGTGATATGCCTGTAAAAAAAAAAAATGTATGGCAGGACTCTCATTATGAGGAAATGTCTAACAAGCCCAAACAGACAGGCATTCTATAAAATAATAGCCTGTCATTATCAAAAATTTCAAGTTCACCCAAGCCAAGGAAAGGTTAAAGAAGCAGGACACCTAAACTCAATGCCTGGCTTTGGGTCAGACTCCTGTCTCAAGAGACATTATGGAGACATCTGCCAAACTTGAATGAGTCTGTGGGTTAATGCTAACCACGACACAGTTGTTTATTTCCTGGTTCTGAGGTCACGTGATCAGGTTGGGAGAATGTCCTTGATTGTAGGAAAGACACTTAGTATTCAGGAAAGACAGGACGTCATTGTTGGCAAACTACTCCTCACAGGTTCAAAAAAAAAAAAAAAAAACCTTTGTACTATTCTTGCAACTTTACTGTAAGTCTGAAATTAGTTCAAAAGAAAAACTTGGCTAGAGAGACAATAGCAACTTATGAAACTGATTTACAGTGGATAGTAGGGAATGAAAGCGTTTCTGCAAATACAACAAACTCTAGAAAATTCCCTTTGTAGTGCTTAAACTGCTGGCCATTTATTCCTAATCCAGGTACCAGAGACTATAAAGCACATATAACAACCATTTTATCCATTTATCCATAAGAGCCCACTTCATCAAACCACAATTATCCCAACAAAAAGCCTCTGATCTTCATGTCCTGGGATAGCTGGGCAACAATGGTCCATAATTGATTTAAACTGTTGTGGAGAAACCAAAAAATAAGAGGAGCAAATAGCTCAACTGTGTACTATAAAGAGACACTCTCAAATTTAGGCATCAAATACTTATCGCCAGCCAAACTTCTATACTAATATATTTAAGTGAGGTTATTTAAATCTTAAAACACAGGGTTTGTTTCTCAGTAGCATGACCTCACCTCACAACCCCTCACCTATGTGACATTGGCAAGAAAGCAAAAACCTCAGAGCACCCACCCATCCCTAAACTGCCACTGGTTGCTGATTTTAGATATTTGCCCTTAGAGGTCCCACACCCGAGTTCTCAGCAGGACTTTTTCCAAATAGCTCTAAGTTTTCACTAGGCCCCTAATGCAGGCAGCCAGCAGTTTCACAGTAGTTTACAATCCCAAAGCCTTTCAGCTAAAAAATAAAAAAGGCTACCAGTGTTCCCAGCCACCATGAATAAGGGTTTTTGCTTTTTGTTTTGCATTTGCAACTTTTCCCTATTTGCAGAAGACAGAAGCGCATGTAAAGTATCCCCTTCTACTTGTCCCAGCCAGACTGGAAATTGCATTCACTGCTTTGGCCTCAGAGTACCCAGCAGAGTACATGTAACCATTGTCCAAGAGAACAGCTGAGACTCTGTGAGAATGAAAGTGAAGCCAGAGGCTCAGGACAATTGCTTCCTTCTACAAAGGCTGTCCCAAGCAGCCACTCTGCCTGCAATCTGCGCCTCCACAACCCCCACACCCTAATCCAGCACTCTCCCTGCAGCCAGTGCATTCTGCAAGTCACAAATAAGATTCTGTCATTCTACTGCTGAAAGACCACTGATGTCATATGTACAGACTCCCTTTCATTTCCTGTGCTGTAACTACTCCCCAAACATCCACAGGGGCAGAGGCATGTCTGCTCAGAGCTTTTGTTGTCCCTAGGCCACAAGAGTGTCTCCATTCACTGGATAATTTACTCACTGTTTAGATTTAGCTTCAAAATCTATCCCTCACCCCACTATTACTGTCACTAGATAGAGGTGAGGTTTGGTGAAGTTTCCCTTTAAATCTAGGAATTTTTCACTTAGAGTCCTTGACTTCAATCGCAGAATAAGAATTTCTGGACAAGTCATGATGGTAAGGAAACTTGGCAGCGCTTTATTAAGTAAACAAGCCAACAGACAAAAAGCAGACAAACACACAGAAGGGCAGGGGCCCTCTAGCAGAGTGTAGGGAGATACACACCACTCTTTGGGCTGTTGGGGTATTTATATGGTAAAGGCAAGGGATCTGGCTTCAAAGTGATGTAAAGCTAGGTGCTTTGTCTTTGCTCTAATCACACCTGGTGTTAATTCTTGGGGTGAGGAATGCATCCCTCAGGAAGGAATGCATCCCATTGTCTCTCTTTGAAGCAAAGATGGCACATCTATGCTTCTAAATATAATGTTTCTGAGTTGTCTTCACCGGGCCACAGATTCCTTAAGTTATCCTGCTTCATTTCCCCTAAAATGACTTCTGTTCCCTTAATCTTCAGGGAAGTACATCAAAGTATATCTCCTATATTTGCTGTAAACTGACCATTTCTCATTTTCCCTTCATCTATCTGCTTCAACACCACAAGCCACCTAAATCTGTCCAGGCCAGGTCCCAAATTTATCTGTCCCACTAGACAAGAATCTCCATGAAGACTAAAGTCAATTCTGTTCCCATTACCTAGTGTATGGAAAAAGCCTAAAAATAGGTGTGGGGTGTGGGCGGCAGTGGTGGTATCTGTATATACACACTTATGTGTATATATACACACACACACACACTTTTTTTTGAGACAAGAGTTTCCTCTATACTCCAGGCTTACCACAAACCCACCATCCTCCTGCTTTAGCCACAGAACTGATGGAATTCCAGGCATTCACCACTCTACCTGGCTAGAAGAATCTTAAATAAATAAACAAGCGCTCCTCTTATCCTCAGTTTCACTTTTCATTATTTCCATTACCTAAGGTCAAGCATGGTCTGCAACTACTAAATGGAAAGTTTATGAAACAAAGTTTTAAGTAACTTTTAACAGCATATTGTTACAATTGTTTTACCACTGTCAATCTCTAACTGTGCCTAATTTACATTAAACCTTATGATAGACATGCATGCATAGGAAAACCAGTATGTACAGGGCTCAATACTATGTGCCACCGCAGGCATCCAATGGTAAACCTGGGGGAATATGTGAAGACTAGTTACATTTTGAAATTATTCCTTACAAACATAAATGATGCTTTAAGTTTCCAAAGTATCATCTGAAATCTTGTTTGATAATGTTCCAAGTTTTATATCTAAGAATCCACAAGGAACTAATCAATGCTCACCAATACTCCCATGTCCATTACCAAGAACTATCAATGGTCAATATAGTGGGAATATAATTTGTTGGCTTAAGTTGACACTCCTGAGGGTGGGCAGGAACTTATTTATGGCTGTCCAGGAAACATATAAAAGAGGCACTGGTCTCCAGAGGACTGAAAGTTCAAGGCCAGCCTACACTACATGGAAAGATACTGTTTCAAAATTAAATAGGTAATAAGTAGCAGGACTATCCTTGGAAAATCCAGGATTGTGAGGTCCTCTGTGGTTGTAGAAGATACTGGCATTGGAACAAGCTTGCCATCTATTATTCAAAGCCTTGGGTCACGGATGTTTCTGAATTCAAAAGTGTTTAGAGTTTAGGAAGATAATATGGTGCATATACCAAATGGAACATAAACATTCCCGGCAGTATCTGGGGCAGAACCTATTAATCTAACACAGTAATATTCTGCAGCAGAACATGTACATTCACAGTGATGGGAATGAATAAAAAAGCTATGAATAGCTCATGTCAACTCAGGACAGACTACACTGCCAAATGAGTCAGGATAATAACTTTCAGCTTTCAGAGCTGTTTGATTGCCAATAAGGGTTCTGGGACCTGCAGTAGATTTCAAGCTACCTCTAGCCTTAAAATATACTATTGTTATCATGCTACACAGAAAAATTGGGATCTTGATCCTTAGTTATGCTTACAAAACAAATTAACCTGGCACACAGAAGGCTTAATTTAGTGAATAACAGCACCTTTTATTTCAGAAATAGGAAAGTTTAATAAAAATTGCTTTTACCTATGAGAAGGTGGAAAAATGTTTCCTGAGCATTTTTATAAAACTTGACATCTTAAGTAGCCATTTAAATGATGATTGTCTTTAAGGCTTACCTAACATTGGAGTAACTGCTCTACTTTACCAATCTAATACATGATATACTGTAAGATTTAAGTAAGATTCAAAATATCTTCAACATATCCTGAATTTTCTTGACCATGACATTTGTTGTACTGCTGTCCTTTTTCCTATGTGATATTATTTGTTGGTTGTGGAGCTTGAACTCAAGGCCTGGGCTTTGTCCCTGAGCTATTTTTGTCCCAGGCTGGGACATGGACTTTCCCCACTTAGGCTGGCTTCAAACCGGAATCCTCAGATCTCAGCCTCCTGAGTAGCTAGGATTACAGGAGTGAGCCGTCAGTATCTGGCTTTCCTATGTGATTTTATATACTTGATTCCACTAATTAAGTTTACTGTGAATATCGCTGAGAATCAAATTAAACTGAGTTTGTTATTTGTTTATATATGCAATATAAATGCAGTCAGTCCATGTTGTTTACTGAGACTGGAGTTGGAGCCCACTGTTCTGTGGGAGCCATGATATAAAATAAGAAGACTAGATACATATAATGGCAAAAACACAACTGTACCCCCCCCAAAAAAAAAACAACTGATGGTTGTTTTTTTTTGTGGAGTTTTTGTTTTGTTTTTGTTTTGTTTTAGACAGTTTCTCCCTGTACAACCCAGGCTGGCCTGATCCTCCTACTTCAGTATCCAAGTGCTGGGTTTACAGGTGTACACAAACACATCTGGCTCCCCTATTATTCTGAGCACTTAATCTTGAAAGGACAAATACATCACTACAATGTGACCAGAAAAATATATTTGGTTCAGTGAGACTTGGGTAGAAATTCAGTTCAGAGATTTCTGGGCACCTTCTTCCTAGCAGTCTATATATAAATTTAAAAAAAAAAGATTACAGGAAATAGACGTGAGGTTTTTATATTGGTGATGGGGGTGTGTTTTTCCTTTCCTTTTCTTTTGGGGGAGGGGTGGAGGGAGTACAGAAAGGAAAGGGGGGTGAGCAGATGTAATCAGGCTAGTCAGGAGATACTATATGGAAAATGAACTCTATTATAACTTGTGGACAGGGTCAGGAGGAGGAATCTGAGAGAAAGTGAAAGAAGGAATAACATTGTCCAAAAAAGAAATGTACTCATTACCATTTCTCGTACCCCTCTGTACGACACCTTAATATTAACAATGAAATTATATTTTTTAATAAAAGAAACAAAGAAAAAAATACCAGAGAAGGAGAACCCCAAGACCCTTCTACTTTAAGGACAGAAGTACTTAAACCAGCTTTTACACTTACATGTATTGGTTCTGAATTGTTTACAAACACACATACATGAAAGTCAAAACTTGCCTCAAAACAAAACACTCTCAGGCAATAAAGGCAGGCAGGGTTTACAGCGAAGAATTCATTTGGCATTTTCTCACAGAGCCTCACAATCACCTTCCAAGCTAGGAACTAGGACCGTGCTCATTTTAAGAGGATGCTATAGTTCAGGCCAATGCTCAAACTGATTCTTGGTCACTGAGCATTATCATTCAAAACTGGGCTGAGATCTTTAAGTACCAGTCTTCGTACACGTGTGCTTTGGGTCCTCCAACACAAATGCTGTCAAACAGTTGTAACTGCCTCTTAGTATCAGGAACTCCATAAAAGGCCCCAGGCCCACACAGCCAGAATATTCACTGTACCATTTCCCAACACATTTTGCTTAGTTTAGTCTTTGTTCAGATCAACAATGAACAATAAAAATCACCCACTGCACAGGTGGAATAAGAAGATAAGCCTGTAGTCCTGGGACTTTTCCTACAAGAGGAAGTCTTTTGACCTTTTATGACCCCAAAGCTGTGCTGATAAAAACAAATACAGTTTTTGCAGTCCATCACAACAAATGCAGCCATAAAAATAAAGTTTTGTTTAAAGCCTGAAATCTTTAACTTTGCTGTGTAAAACCTTCCCACAGGATGGTGAGTTTGAGGCTACTCTGGGGTAGAGAGAAAGACCCTATCTCAAAGGACAAAACACAAAACTACATCATAAGAATAATGATTTACATTTCAGACACACTATGGGTTGGAATCTAAATAAGTACAAGATTTCCAGACAGTATCTTGGCCATCTATAGGTACCAACAATTTTAAATAAACACCCTAGAACCGAGACATGTCCATTCAAGGAATGTTTCCCAAGAAACTGAATCATATCTGAAACATTTTCATTGGGTTTTAGTTTGGGGGGGGGGGTTGTTTCTTTTTGAGCAGGGTCTTGTTATGTAGACCAAGCTTGCCTCAAATCCAGGGCCCATCTATCAGCTTCCTGAAAAGCATACTTTCTTTTCTAAAAAAAATTACAGTAATTATTAACTCTGTTGCAGATATATATATATATATATACATATATATTCTTTTTTTTCAAAACAAGAAAGCTGTGTGAAGTTACACAAATTACTTCCTAGATAGGTATTTCTAAATTATGAAAATCTATAAGCATCATTTAAAATAGCCTAGAAATTAAAATCAGGCTAAGACAGCTGAGTGCATTTGAACCCTGTTCCCAGCATACAAATAACCCCAACTTTTTCAATTCAGTAAGTCAAGAATCACACAGATGGGGCTGGGAAGGTAGCTCAGTGGTAGAGCGCTTGCCTTGCATGCCTGAGGCCCTGAGTTCGATTCCTCAGCACCACATAAGCAAAAAGAAAAAAGCAGGAAGTGGCATTATGGTTCAAGTGGTAGAGTGCTAGCCCTGAGCTGAAGAGCTGAGGGGCAGCGCCCAGGCCCAGAGTTCAGGCCCACAACCGGACCAAAAAAAAAGAATCACACAGATATCCAAGCATATGGATTCAAGCTCATACTGGATCTCCAGACATTCCTTCCATATAAAAGATGGGGGGAAAAAAATGAACCAGCATGTCCCATGATTGCTGCCTTACAGTACAGGAGAAGTAAAGCAACCTCAGGCATGGCTTCTCCTTAGTAGGAGTTAAGTAGGAAGTGGATTAAAACTGCTGCTCTTTTCTAGGTTGGCGTCCTAGCTCCATCCATCTAAAGTCAGCAGTACCCAAGCCCAGCAAAAGACTCCCTTGTCCTCACATATACCAGGAAAGTATCAGCAAGATGCTTCTCAACTTACAACAGGGCTACATGTCAACACACCAGTAGGAAGCTGAGAATGAACTAGATACACTTCACAACCAACACAGCATACTATCAATACAGGTGGTTCCCTCTGTGGCCATGTGGCTGACTGGAAGCTGAGACTAGCTGCACCGCCAGCATCATTACATATCATCAGTCCATTATCATCTGCCACATAGCACTAGCCCAAGAAAAGGATCAAGTCTATCATCATCATCAAGTCCAGGCATGGTAGTGCAATTCCATCTAAGCAGGAAAAGCAGAGGTAGGGGGATCTCCATCCAAGGCTGGTCCCAGGCAAAAAG
The DNA here is from genome assembly GCF_024711535.1 of Dipodomys merriami. NCBI lineage: Eukaryota > Metazoa > Chordata > Mammalia > Rodentia > Heteromyidae > Dipodomys > Dipodomys merriami. The sequence continues at coordinate 22,768,389 of NW_027202493.1, read as the reverse complement.
CACAAAATCTCATTAAAAAACAACAACAACAATTAAAGCAAAAAAAGGCAGGAGTCATGGCTTACAAGGTAGAGCACCTACCTAGGAAAGGTGAGGCCTTGAGTTTCAAATCTCAGTACCACCAAGGAAAAAAAAAGTCAGGGGGAGTGTGAAGAGAACATGAGGGGCTGGGAAGGTGGCATACATGAGGACCTAGGTTCATAGCACCACATAAGCAGAAAAACCTGGAAGTGGCGCTGTGGCTCAAGTGGTAGAGTGTTAGCCTTGAGCTAAAGAGCCCAGGCCCAGAGTTCAGGCCCCATGATCACCCCCCCCCAAAAAAAAACCAACTTGAGACAGGATTCAAAGAGAAAGGCATGATGGGAAATGGAGAAGATCTACATTTTCAGAGTTTCTTACATTTCACTTGCTTTTTATACTTAATAGATTTATCATCAGGGTGTGCTTCCCTAAGCTCTTAGAAAGAACAGAGAAGTGAGAAGAGAGGAGATAACAATGTGCTGAGTCACTTGTTGGAAAAGAAAGATACTTGGAACTCTTAAGAATAGCAGGTCTAGGGGGCTGGGAAGGTGGCTCAGTGGTAGAGCACTTGCCTTGCATGCCTGAGACCCTGGGTTCGATTCCTCAGCACCACATAAGCAAAAAAAAAGAGAAAAAAAAGCCGGAAGTGGCACTGTGGCTCAAGTGGCAGAGCCCTAACCTTGAGCTGAAGAGCTGAGGGACAGCGTCCAGGCCCAGAGTTCAGGCCACATGACCGGACCCCCCCCCACAAAAAAAAAAAGAATAGCAGGTCTACTGAAACCTAAGCAAATCATCTGCATAAAATGACAAGTGTTTGCTGCCATCTTATTTTAAGTCTATAACTTGTAGACCTCCTTGAAAATCAAAGTCATCCCCCAAAAGACAGTTGCCTGAAGGAACCCCCCCCATTTTCTCATCCAAATGCAGTGAGAAGCTGATTTCCTCCCTGTTCATATCTAAGACCACCTCTTTCTTGCTGCCAGTTTTCCTTTGAGGATTTCCTTTGAGTTGTACTTCTGCCAGTTAAACTCTTCATAAAGGTTATCCATTTATGATTGCAATTATTATTGTGCAATTATTATAGTAAGATTCAACTCTTCATGGAGAAATTAAGTTAATATTAAACATACAAACTATAAACTTATGCACTACAGTGTTCATTAGTTTGATGGCTCCTGGGATAAACCTTCCAGATAACCAGTTAATCCAAACTGGAAAAGAGCCAAAATTGCAACCATTCAAAGCACAGGAATATCTTTGAAGCAAGAACACATCTTTTCCCTGTAAGTTAGAGCTGTCTTCAAATATTTTTAGGGTATATTCCTTGCCTGTCAAGAATTTCCAAATGGTTCTAGAAGTTGAATTTGATATCCTTATACTGGCCCCACTTCCTCCTCTTTGCCAACACCTTTTTAAACCACAGTGGATTTACTCCTCTTTATTAAAACATCATATGGTGGAAAGAATTCAGTTTTGGTGTTGAACACACCTGGACTTGATCTTTATCACTCACGGACTATAATTTCTCTAAATAGAGTCTCCTCTTCCACAAATAAGGATATTAATAGAACTTGGAAAGTCTACTAGAAGAAAGAAATGTGTCATTTCCATTAGGAAGAAAAGTATGGAATAAGATTGTATTGGTCTCCCAACAATTTCTCCAAAGAAAGTTCAAATGGTGGGGCCAGTGTTCTTTCCAACAACAGAGAGGACAGAACCAGACTATTCTACAAGGAGGAAGGCATCCAGGTACATTGTTAGGTGGAAATATTTTCTTCCCCTGCAAAGTGCTGGCCAACTGAATCTTCCCAAAAATTCCATCACTTTGCTCAAAATTCTTTAATGGCTCCACAACACCCACCGAATAAAATCTGGATTCCTGACCACCATAATTAACCTTTATCTTACCTTTACAACCCCCTTCTCCCATTGGTTCCTCCTATGTTCTAATCCAACCAAATTTCATGAGTTCCTGTATTTCAAAACAGCCTTATCTCTGTATAAAGTCCTCATGAGCAAGAGTCCCATCTTACGGATCTTTGAACCTCCCAAGTCATCAGGCACAGCACCTTGCACATAATAATAATATTTAGCAATGACTTACTGATAAGGAAGTAGATAAACCCCTTTGGAAAAATTGACAGTGAAGGGAAGGAGAGGTCAATGATTGCTAACTCTAATGTTATGATGGATAAACTTACACTGAACAAGTGAGATGGGCAACATAATGACTGCAAAAGCATGCAAAATTTAAAAAAAAAAAGGAGTGTTTTCCTATTTCCATGATGTTTTCCAGGGAAATCAAGCTATGTTAACAAACTCTTGAATTACAACCATTCACACACACAAAAAAATATCATTCAAAAGTTGCTGAGCCAAGTACATGAAGAACACTATGCAGCAAGCACTACGAAGAGCTCCATGGAGACAAGATGAAGATAGGACCTCTGTCCCCAAAGAATGCAAGCTGCACGGATGCAGGTGTGAACACATCAACACAAAGACAGGGCATGAAGGTGATGCTGGAGATGCAAAATGAAGATGACCAAGCTTGTGCCCATGTGTCTCCTTGATGTCATGCACGTGCTGGTAACCAAGTACGAACATTTAACACAGCCAGTCCCAAGTGCAATCTCTGCATCAGACTAATCTCCATCATTTCACAATAACGTGAGCCTGCATTTCTTTCAGGTGGAGATTGTGTCTGGGGAGTTTTACTATATAGATAGAAGCCCAAAAGAAAGGAAGGTCTCTGAGAGGCTTCAAGGAAGAGAAAATAACTGAATTGGACCTGGAAGGTAAGGCCTTGAATGGAAAGGAAGGAAAAAAGAAAAAGAAAAACATTCTGAATGATAATCAGAAAGACAGGGATAAGAGAAAGGAAATATAATGATGCTTATTAACACAGGGAAAATGGAGGGATGTGGTAGTGAAACAGCTGGAAAGCTTGACCAAGGCTAACTAAGAATCAAAAAGCTGGGAGCTGAGGGCTCATACCTTGTAATCCTAGCTACTCAGGAGGCTGAGATCTGAGGACTGAAGTTCAAAGTGAAGTGGACCCTGAGATGGGACCCAAGCTGGTATGATTCCATTTTGAGCTTTGCCTTTGTTTTAGGGATTTTAGACTTGATGGGCTCTAGTTCCTGGAATGAAAAAAATGTACCTGGTCCCCCTCCCCTTAACAACCTAACCCACTCTTGATTGTTGAGTTAAAGACTGACCCATAAAACAGATAGATTGTAATCTGGCTCCAACTGGGATATCACTTGCTTACGGTAAACCCTGCCTTTTGCATATGCTTATGGTAAACTCCACCTTTTGCCCACCAAAAGGTAGACCTCACCTTAACCACTAAGTTTGCATGCCATTTTAAACCAAGGTGATAGGCTGGTTTAAACAGCCATTACAGACAAACTGTAACCTCATTGGCCACCTGTGGGTGGTCCGGTATGACTGTACAATCCTTTATGTGTGTTACGATCCCATTGGTCACCTGCTCCCATTGGTGACCAGGCTCGACCTCATGGATTTTGCCTTTAAAAACCAAAGAATGGGGGCTGCTCGGTGTTGCAGTATCAGCTCAGGAGCCTGTGCTGCGGCCCTGACCGGTCAGCGTAGGAACCTTCTCAATAAAGTTGCTTCTTTGTTAACAACTTTGTTGCGGTGGGCTCTGTCACTCCTTACGACTAGGTGGGCTTGCCTGCCTGAGTAGGGGTCTTCCTATTACAAAAGCCAGCCCAGGCTAGAAAGACTGTGAGACTCGTATCTCCAATTAACCACCAGAAAACCAGAAGTGCAGTGTGGCTCAAAGTGGTAGAGCTCTGACCTTGACCAAGAGATCTCAGGGACAGTGCCAGAACAGTGGTTAAAGCCCCACAAGTGATGGGGGATAGAGAGAGGCTGGGAGGGGAGCAGGGCAGGGCAGGGATTTAACAAAGAGTCCATTGTTAACAAGGATCCCTGTTGACCGACTGGGGAGACACACTCCATCCAAGGCTCAAAAAACATGGCAGAGGTGCTTCACATCTGCTGTCTGGTCCTTGTTCCTTTCTCAAAAACATGGCTCATGATCCCCATTATGTCTCCTATGCTAAGGACAGGTCTCTGTCTGGACAGGAAACCAAGGGAGAACTAAGTCAATTGTTCCAACTGAATTCCACCAGCAAGTATTAGAGTACTGTGTACTTATGAGTCACCTTGCTCAGCCCTGTGAGAAACACTTCACTGCACTCCAAACATCACATCTGGTTTAAAAAGGCAGTTATTTATAATAGAGTGAAGAATAAATCTCCAAAGTGTCTAAGGACTTTGGGTAAGACCTCCAAACCTTATTTGTACAGTGAAGTGGGAGTCCAGCACATATATAATGAATGAACTCCAGGTGTCAGGGCCTCCACCCCCGATGGAGGCCTTTCCCCTCAGTCACACGGGAGAAGCAGACAGGAAGAAGCCTCAATATGGCATAGACAACACAGGTGGCCAGGGTCCCTCCCAGTTTAGACCTGAATGTAAATAAGCTTTCCATGGATCAGGCCTCTAAAGAGAATCTCAGCAAGAACAATGGCTCTCCCATTAAACCCAAGTCAGGCCTCTGAAGAGAAGATCAGGAAGAGCAATAGCTCTCCCTTTAAACCCAAGTTAGGCATCTGAAGAGAAGCTCAGGAAGAGCAATGGCTCTCCCATTAAGCCTAAGTGGGCAAACTTTGGCCTGACAACAGCCTCATTTGTGGCACTTTGCAATTCTCTTGTTCTCTAACTTGGGTTTCTGATCCTAATTACAGATAAGTGTTCTCTGACTAGACTATTCCAGGCCTATACAGAATCACTCCCTTCTCTTCTTACACCAAATCCAAACAAAGGAGAATACAAGGACTGGGGTACAGCTGTATGGTAGACAGCTTGCCTAGCCTGCACAGGCTCTGAGTTCTATCAGCACCATAAGAAAGCAAAAAATTAAAATACCAAAAATTATTTTGCATCGGAGTTATCACTTCTTAGAAACAGGTCAAAGACTGGTTGGGAGTGCATCTCTGCACCTTAGTAGTACAGGGGTTGACTGGAAAATTCTAAAGCCCTCCTTTCCAGCCCCAGCCCTCCTCCCAAAAAAAAAACAAACAAACACGGAGAACATACATAAAACACACACCCTAAAAAAGAAAGGAAGCACCTCATAAACAAGCTTATCAAGAGGCAGAAAGCAGTCCTTTTTGCAATGCCCCTTTTATCCATCGACCACAGACCCAGACCCCTATACCTTCTCACATACATTGCAGACGCACTCCGCTACTAAAATGTATCATTTTCTGAAATAAAAAACATTTTTGGACAAAATGTTCCAAATCCCAAATCTGCTTAAAAAAAGTCCTTCCTCACTGGGAAGCAGGAATGCAGGTCCTAAGGAAGACACTGGTGGCCTCAGGGGCTGGGCCCCGGTTCTCTGCTGATGCTTCTGGCCCTGCTCAAGAGCTCTCCAGGCACTAGGAGCAGAACAAATGTTCTACTTTTTTCTTTTCTTGTTCTTGCTATTCTTTTAACCAAATATGTTTCACTGTCATATTTGCTACCACCTGGGATTGTCTTGCTCTTTCCAAAATTTGGGGTTTTTCGTTTGCTTGTTTTGTAGTTAGACTACAGGTGGTTGCTTACCTGCTTGTCTCATTAACTAAACTACAGACTCTGGGAATATGGGTCAGAAATTTTCCATTTTACATCTTCATAGCAGTATGCTTCACACAGCTGTTCAAAACTGTTGAAAGAAATTAATTAAGTTCTGACTTTTGCTTACTTATTTGCAGACAAGTCTTCAACTTAACGTCATCGCTATCATATTTGTTTTCACAATAAGGAATCTCTTTTAAACCTTTGCCCCAAGCCTAAAGGGAATAAAAATGTTGCAAGTCTCCTTACTTTCTGTTTCATGACACAGACATTTCATATCTTCTTCCCAATTATTTACAACTTACTTAGTTATAATCCATATGTTTGTCTGCCATACTATGTTAGCCAATAAAAAATGTTTCAGGACTGAGTGAAGTGAAAAAAAAATCTGTGCACACCATAAAAGGAAATCAACAAGAGATCTACCTCCATATGGCTGATAATTTCACTCAATTACTTCATCAACTTTATTCATTCTGCTGACAGTTCATTTTAAATACACAAATGTTTTTTATCCATTTTACTTCATACAGATCTGTTATTCAGAACCGGAAATTTTTCACATCCCCTCCAGTAGTAGTACTGAATCATTATTGAATGAATTATGTTAAAATTCTTAAGCCCTTAAATGTTATTCTGAAGTCTCGGACTCACCTTTACCCTGAGCTCCTATAGAAGTTGAGTCCCAGGGGCCAAAAATCTTTCTCACCCATTCTCAACAGTTAGTGTCTATAACGAATCCCTACTGTTTTTCCTCCTTGTAAGAAATTGTAGAATTAAAAAATACACTAGAAAAAAATTATTTACCACACAGCCAAACAAAATTAACAATGTGGCCACCAGACCCGGGGAAAGCTAGCTGATTCCTGCGAGAAGGCTAGGGGGGCTTCCAATTCTAGCATTATAGAAGGTTACATACATTTATCCAGTTTTAAATTTCTCAGTGTACTCTGTTACCTCATTCCAGCACAACTTCATTTTCCAAAGTGCATTTTATCAGCTTTACAACAACTAACAATTCTGATAATGATTTTGTGTCATATGCTACACAAACAAAATGAAAGAGGTTTGGGTTCATTTTTCAGATCATACTAACATATCCATTTTGAAAATTACACATAAAAAATGACTTGATCCAACAGCTCAATGTCTAAAATATGACACAGAACTTGAATAGAAGCTTCTCCCCATCCCCCTAAAGATTATGTGTCATCAGTTATTAGGAAAATGCAATTCAAAAACCATGAGAACTCATATATATATATATATATATATATATATATATATATACACACACACACACACACACACACACTCACGTGTATGTATATATGTGTGTATATGTATACTCATATATATACACTCACATAAAAGATGTGCATGATATATACACATAGATATGTGTATATATTACATACATACACATATACACAAACATACACACACACATATATCAAATGTTGGAAACAGTAACTTTTGTGAATTACTGGTTGGAATGTAAAATGATACAGTAATTAGGGAAAACAGTTGGGTGGTTCATCAAAATGTTGAATATACTTATCATATGACCCAGCAATTTCACTGCATTGAAAGAACTGAACACTGGGACTCCAACCCGTTTTCCACAATGCACATAGCAGCATGACTCACATCAGCCCAAAGGGAATAAATAACAAGCCTAGGTCATCAAGTCTTAAAGTGACACACAGTTCTGATACACACTACAGTGTGCATGAACCTGGAAACATTCTGCTACGTGAAACAGATCTGAAACTAAAAAAACACCTACTGTATGATTCCACATACATGAATAGTCAGTCAAAGGTACAGAGTCAGCAAGTAGAACTGCATTTGCCAGTGGCCAAGGAAAACAGTTACTATTAAGTGTGAATGGAGTTTCTTGTTGAGATGAGGGCAGTAGCTCAGGGTAAATGCTGCCCAACACTGTAAACATCCTCCATACCACTAACCTGTACACTTGAAGATCATGATAAAGGAAAATTCTGTTATGTAAATTTTACCGCAATAAAAAAGAATGACTGAAAACGCATTTATAATTCACTGCTTGGGGCTATGCTTTCTTCATTTTCTTATGATAATTATGCTTTAATTCAGATGAAATTCAAATTCATTACAGAGCTCCCCCTGAATGAGTGCGCACGCCCGCAAATACATACATACATACATATATATATATATATATATATATATATATATATATATATATATATATATATACACACACATACACACATACACATTGATATAAAGAATCTTTTAAATTTCCCCCTTTGTCCTCTTATGCAAAAAGCTAGGTTCTCCCCGAATAAACCTGCAGGGAAAGACTTAAGGCAGGGGTATTTATTTAGCAGCTGGGCTAGAAACAGATTCTACTTTGAGGGAGAGGGAAGTAGAGCATGGAGATCACTATCAAGACTTTGGCACATTACTTTTCCTTAAAGACACCAAAGGCTTCAGACACCAAACTGTCCAAGACAGAAACAAAGACTGGTGGGAAAGCACCAGTAAAATGAGGCAGAAACAAAGAACGGTGGGAAAACACCAGTAAAACAAATAAAGTTTGCTGCTTTATGTTTATTTTACAATTTACTAAAAATCTGTCTTAAAAAATGAGTGCTAGCTGGGCGCTGGTGGCTCACGCCTGTAATCCTAGCTACTCAGGAGGCTGAGATCTGGGATCGCAGTTCAAAGCCAGCCCGGGCAGAAAAGTCCATGAAACTCTTAACTCCAATAAATCACCAGAAAACCGGAAGTGACGCTGTAGATCAAGTGGTAGCTAGCCTTGAGCTGAAGAGCTGAGGAACAGTGTTTAGGCCCAAAGTTCAAGCCCCACAACCGACCAAAAAAAAAAAAAAAAGTGCTGAGGGCTGGGAAGGTGGCTCAGTGGTAGAGTTCTTGCCTTGCATGCATGAGGCCTTGAGTTCGATTCCTCATCACCACATAAGCAGAAAAAGCCAAAAGTGGCACTGTGGCTCAAGTGGTAAGAGCGCTAGCCTTGAGCTGAAGAGCTGAGGGACAGCGCCCAGGCCTAGAGTTCTGGCCCCATGACTGGCAAAAAAAAAAAATTTTTTTAATGAGTACTGAGGGTATGGCTCAAGTGGTAAGGTGCCAGCTAAGCAAGCAAGTTGAGCAATGGTCAAGCCAAGAAAGAGGGGGCGAAACTGACTGACTCTTGGTCAACAATCTGTCCCATTAGCAGCCAGACATGGTAGCTCCTGCCCAGAAGGCAGAAGCAGGAGGTTCATGAGTTCAAGGCCAGATGAAATATAGAAAGACCTTGTTTCAAAAACAAACAAACAAAAACAACAACAACAAAAATCTATCCTCTTAGTATTGTGGCTTCCTCTGTATAGGTCTCCCATGGCCCATGGAAGAAGAACTCTAAAAGGGATTCACAGACAATCCATAGTGACTGATAGCCTGACCTTGTTTTCCTCTGTCTGAATAACATAGGGTCCTAACTATGAGAATTGAAATCATCCACCTACCTAATGCAATTGATTACCTTTCTTCTCTGTATTTTTCCCTCTACATAGGTAGCCCAGAATAAAGACCATTAACTAGATGACTGAATGAATGATCAAAATAGACAACCGTTTCTGTTCATTACTCTCCTTTACCCCATGTCCCAAACTGTACCCTGATTTTCAAGTTACAAAGGGTTCATTTAAGTCATCTACAAGAGAAGCAATTACTCTATGATATTGTCACTCTCCCTGAATTCACAAGTCATCAGTATAGCCACACCCCAAAAGGGGAAGAAGCCATTTATTTACATTCCCTACCGAGGCCTCCCATGTGGACTCACCAACTTTCTGCCTTCACTCTACAATGGAAAAGAAAGAGGAGCAATTGCACTGTGGTAGGTTCATGGGGGATAACCAGGCACTCCAAACTCCCAGATGTGTCCTCTTGGGACCACAGTCTCATGTCTGACTTCACTGTTCCCACTCTTCCTACTTTAAGGTTCTTACCTGGAAAGATCAGTATGTGAGTTTAAATTTTCCCAGATGATCAAAATTCCAATATCTCACGAAAAGAGTCAATAAATAGACTTGGTGCCTTCAGGATTATTATTTCAAAGTGAGAGTACACATTTTTTGTTCTTCTATCAGTTGCAAATCCCCAAACCAACTAGAATTCACTTTAAACTAATTTACAGTGTTTGTATTAGAATCAAATAATCAGGAAAACTCTGGCCCACTGAGCAGCTGTGAATTTTGCTGCCAAAGGCTTGGTTTGGTCTTTATTTTTCTAGCTGCTGGCTGGCCCTGTTTACAGGATTCCATGAAGGTTGCATTTAATCTTGCAGAGGAACGCTTCCTAAGCACTTCTTAGGTAGGCTTCAGTAAAAATAAATTGCCTTGGCACTGTGGATACATGTGCTGTTTCAACTAACAATTACAAAAAAGAACAAATCAAAACAATTGAACGATACAATTGTCAATTAAAATTAAAAGAATTTCACTACATACGTGTTAAGGACTTAAAATATTTGTTAGTAAGTATTTAATATTGTTAATAAGGAGCCTGCAGAAAGGAGCAGCTAGCAAATGTATTATCTCAGATATCAATTATATCTTCTTTGTACAAGAAGGTGTAAGTATTATCTCAAGGACTGAAATGTCATTGGAAAGAATTGATAAGTTGTTTTTTTTTTTAAGGTCTGGGTATAACACCTAGAAAAAGCAGTCAGTTTTCACCTTTTAGATGGTGAACTCCTAATACACAATGACAAATCCTCACACAAAATGACAAGTCTCAATACATATATTTATATACTCAAAACATACATGCCATTAGTTTTCCTACACATTGGCAAATCCGTGCCTAAGCCTTCTGAGCTGGAACTTGGCCTTCTATGGTAACCTCTGCTTGACAACTGAAAAATCAAAGCATCAAATATGCATCCAGTACTTACCGCCTATCAAGTACTAGAAGGGAATACAAAGAAACACAAAATGACCTCAGTTCTCAAGTAATGAACTTGCAGGTCACAGATATGGAAAGCCCAAGTAACCAAAGGAGATTTGTAATGTTATAACTAAAACAACCCCTTGAACTGCTTGCCTTCTGTTCTCTTAGTCCCTGTATTTATACTTCTCATCTGTATTCATTTTCTAATTCTGCATGACCCAATATGGCAGCTACTAGCACATATGTCTAGTGAGTACTTGGAATATGAAATCTGAATTAAAACACAATGCAGTTAAAACTATACACTGGATTTTGAAGGCTCATTATGTAAAGTGAATGTCAACTATCTAATTTCTGCACTGATAATATTGAATTTTTTGTCAGTCAGGGGCTTGAACTCAGGAATTGGGTGCTATCCCTCAGCCTCTTCTGCTCAAGGCTAGCAGTCTACACTTTGAGCCACAGTTTCTCTCCCAGATTTTGAGTGGTTAAGGAGTCTCACAAGAATTTTGTTTTTGGGGGATCCGGTCGTGGGGCCTGAACTCTGGGCCTGGGCACTGTCCCTCAGCTCTTCAGCTCAAGGCTAGCACTCTACCACTTGAGCCACAGCGCCACTTCCGGCTTTCTTTTTCTGCTTATGTGGTGCTAAGGAATCGAACCCAAGGCCTCAAGAATTCAAGGCAAGCACTCTACCACTGAGCCACCTTCCCAGGCCAAAAGTCTCACAAGAATTTTACTGCCTGAATTGGCTTTGAACTGCACGCCTTAAATCTCAGCCTCTTAAGTAGCTAGGATTACAAACATGAGCCAACAGCACCCAGCTAACATTAAACTATTTTATAGGTTTATATGTTACATAAAATTTGTTATTAAAGTCAACTTCACCTCCCTCTTTTTACTTTTTAACTATGGCTACTAGAAAATTGGAAATGTACGTGTGTGTCATGCTGTATTTATACTGAATCGCATTACCTTAAACAAGTCTTTTCCTTAAACCTTTGGTTGTGCTTTGGTACTCAGACATTGAATTCATCTGAACTCAACCCTACTTTCCTAACAATCCCAAAACATCTCCATATTTTAATTTAGATTTTAGAGAAAGAAGTATTTAGAGTCTTTCAGATGTGAAAAATAAGTCCATGGCATTTTTTCCCCTCTAAAAGGATGAAAGCTAGACTTCAGAGAAATGCCTAGATTAGGGGCTGGGAAGGTGGCTCAGCGGTAGAGCACTTGCCTTGCATGCTTGAGGCCCACATAAGCACCACACAAACAAAAAGAAGCCAGAAGTGGCGCTCACAGCGGTAGAGCGCTAGCCTTGAGCTGAAGAGCTGAGGGACAGCGCCCAGACTCAGAGTTCAGACCCCACGACCGGACCCAAAAAAAACAAAACAGAGAAATGCCTAGATTATAGAAGTTATGCACTCTCAAAATTTGGAGATACCCCCCAAGCACACAGACACACAGATACACAGACACACAGACACACATACACACACACACACACACACACACACTCTTTAGGATGGGAGAGACACAGTTGCTCAGTCCCTATCTGCTCAGTGAAAGCCACACCCTTGTTCTAATGAAGTTTCATAGCACCACAGCATCGCCTGAGAGTCTGCGAGTGAGGGACCAGCCTTGCAGTATCACTGATTTGTTGACCAGGTGATAAATATCATCAAGGAGTTCTTGTCTCCTGCCCAGGCATCCTGTATTTCTTTAACTTAATATCTAAACAACAGACCATGATGTGATGTAAGAACATTACAGTTCTTACAAAACTGCATGTCCTAATCACCCATGGAATTACCCAGGCTAAGTGATTTCAAGTTGCAAGAACTGTATGGGGCTATAATACCTTCTGACACAGGCTTGGAAAGTCCTGAGTCTAGAGGCCAGATCTGCACATGAAGGAAAAAAGAGCTAGGAAATGGTGAAGTCCTCTCAAATTTTGCATCCTCCCAACAAAATTTGCCTTTCCTAATCTTTCCTGTGCCAGATGTAGTCAGAGAGAACACTTTAGTATTGTCTCAAGAACATTATATTTGGTCACAAGAGTAACTGTGCTTTCTGCTTTAAATTTGAAAAATACAAACATTTCAAGGAAGTTAAAAAAAAAAAAAAAAGACCTTTAGGGGCTGTGGGAAGGTGGCTCAGTGGTAGAGTGCTTGCCTTGCAGGCATAAGGCCCTGGGTTCAATTCCTCAGCACCATATAAGCAGAAAAAGCTGGAAGCGATGCTGTGGCTGAACCCAGAGTCCAGGCCCCACAACCTACAAAAAAAAAAAAAAAAAGACAACAAAGTACCCATAATCTGCATTAAATGACATGTTTTCTTCCAGGTTTTTTTTTAAACTGTTTTATATACAAATATACACCAATAATTTAAAACATAATTAGGGACACCTAATACATTAGAAATATATTCCATTTCCCATTACTAAATGCTATTCAAAAAACAAGAATTTTATAAGTTATTTGCTTTCCAGATGTGTCATAATTCATTTACTTGTTCCTACTGTTAAGATATTCAGGTTGTTCCCAATTTTTCATATGACAGAAAAGAATTCAATATTCCAATCCCTGGTGTCTTCAATCAAATAGGTTTTTAGTTTTTAGTAGCAGAACCAATGGAACAGAGTAACTCTTTTTTCTTTACCAAGGATGGAACCCAAGGCTTTTTGCACATGCTAGGCAAGGGCTTTACCCCTGAGCATTGGTTTATAACATAATATCACTATGTAGCCCTGGCTGGTCTCTAACTCAAGATCCTCCCGCCTCTAACTCCTGGGCCCTGAGATTACCACAGGTGTGTACCACCACACCTACTGCCCAGAAAATTTAACACTGTGAAGACTTTAAGGCAAATTTCCTTCAGTGTATAATCTCAACTATATTATGAAGTAAACAGTATTCAGTTATGACCCTCAATCAAACCTAAGTGAAGCCATCATCTACTCTTTAGAAAAATACAGCATCGGCCATTCTTGTTTCTTGTTTCCAAATGAAGTTCTTACAATTGGACAAAAGTAAACCAGACTAAGAAAGACCAGCAGGGAGGAAAAGCAAAGAGACTGAGTAATTAGTCTATGTCTGGCTACTTGTATTTATAGGCATTTTCCTCAGAACACCCATGGTGGCCTCCAAGGGCAATTTCAGATTAAATATGGGGCCTCACCCATGGTATCAATTTCCAAACAGTACTCCAACACCACTACCTTGAAGGTGACTTCCACCCTGCCCAGGTAACAATGATCCATGGAGTCAGTTGATGCCTTCGGTCTGCCCATCAACCTTAATCATCCTCTGAAGAAAAACCTGATCTCCAAAGTCAAGAGCAAAGGACCCTCCGGTGTATCTACTGGCACTGAAACACTCCAGTTACCTAGTTACAATGAACTGCCAACTTACTCTGATCTCTAGAAACTCTTTCAATGGCATGTATACAAGGTCAGAAAAATCACCAGCCTCTCTCTTCTCCCCACCTGCTTCTTTTTTTTTTAATCACCTCACTCCCTGACTCTCACCGTCCACATTCCTATTCAATCACACCACTAATACTTACATCTACATGTTAGGACACTCCCTTCTCACCTTTTCTTATCTTCTCCAGTAAATGTAAGGTAAGGAGAATAACAAACACACAACACACACACAAAAAAGAACTTTTTCAAAAAAACCTGTTAGAAATTGGGTGTGGTGGTTCATAATTGTAATCTCAGCAACCAGAGGATGGATTGCAATCAGGAAGATGGGATTCAAGGCCAATCCATACTAACAATTCTTGAGACTCCATCTCAACCAATAATACCGGGCATGTTGGTACACACCTGCTATCTCAAGTTCCCCAAGGAAGGTAAATAATTAAGATTCATGATCCAGGCTGAACTGCCCACACATACCAGACAAAAAGGCTGGAAAAGCATGGCTCTGGAGGTAACATGCTTACCTAGTAAGCAAAATGCTTTAAAACCCTAGTACCATTAAAATAATGATGATGATAATGTTTGATATTATTTGAAATAAAGTATTTTATGTAGTTTCTTTCTTGCCCAAAATGTCAACTTCATGAAGTGGGAACATCTAGAGGATTTGAAACTATGGAGCCAAGAATAGATCTTCTATCTACAAAGTTCTTCTTTGCATCTTCCCAATACCTGACATTCATAGATTCAATGAGGACAAGTCAAAATATAAGATCATTTTCTTTTGGTCACATTAAATATGCTCTATCAAATGCTGCCTCACAGATAGCAAGAGATGGTTAAGTAAGTTTGAAAAGAAATTGTGTATGAAAATTACAGTAGCAAGTGGTTAACTCTCAAAAATATTTGTTGAATGGAAATGGGACAAGCCTTTATCACACAAAATCCTAAATTACAATCTTCGTAGAATTAAGTTGTTCTTGACCTTGAGATCAAAGTGTTTTGATACCCATCACCAGAAAGACCTTCACAAGGCTTTTATCTCTCCTAGAGAGATAGTGTTTGCTCAAGTCTAATACTTTTTTGATAGTTGGGGCTGAATATTAAGCTGACAAAAGCAACTATAAACCATAACAGAAAAAAAAAAACCACAGTAATAATTCTCTACGACCTTCCTGGTCAAACAGATGAACCAGTAAAACAAAGTCCTTCTTATCTCTTCAAATTGGAAAATTCCAAGTATCACTGCCATAACATGAACACCACTTTTGTATGACAAGCTAGGACATAATGGGCAGAGCCACACAGACCTTTCACTCAAAATACCTAAAATGTTAAGCCTGCTTGCTCTTTCGCAAAGCACAACCTTTGAGCCAATGGTGACATCAAAGATGTGGCCCTGGGAAGAGAGGCTTGATTCAGTGGCTCCCCACCTTTGCTCAGACCCACATACCTGAGGGAGGCTGGGATTCCATTCACACATGGGGGGGAAGGGAAAATAAGCATCTCACTGTGGGGGCAGATGAGGTCAGCAGAAGTCTCAATGATGGCCTGTCTCAATGATGACAGGCCAATCTCACTACATTTTACAGATATGAAAAATTTAAAAGTCCCCAAGGTGGAAATGACAGACAAAAGAGCTAAACAAAAGAGCTAAAAGTCAACATTTCTCAGTTCATCTTTCACCCAGTACACAGAGCTTTCTATGAGCTGGTGGTCAATATTTGATGAATAAAATAATATCTTGATGGTTTTTTTTTTTCAGTTAACAAGTGTGGTTCCTACAAGGGTCAAAATTATTCATTTAAAATCACTGCATAAGGGCTGGGAAGGTGGCTCAGTGGTAGAGCGCTTGCCTTACATGCCTGAGGCCCTGGACTCAATTCCTCAGCACCACATAAGCAAAAAGAAAAAAAGCTGGAAGTGGCCCTGTGGCTCAAGTGGTAGAGCACTAGCCTTGAGCTGAAGAGCTGAGAGACAGCGCCCAGGCCCAGAGTTCAGGCCCCATTACCCAGACTCCCCCCCAAAAAAATTCACTGCAAAGGACACCTTAATAATAACAAGAAAATTGTACTTTAAAAAATTATTGAATGGGGATGCTGGGTCCCCAGAAGAACTCAAAGATCTGAGGGAAGGTCACTGACTGGTTTCAGCACCTCTGGAAGCCAGTAGCAACTGTACTTAGATTTGTCCTTCAAATTCAACACACCAAATCTCCCTGTATCTGGCTGGAGTGAGATTACCATTGATATGACTGGTTTTCTCAAGTTAACACCAGGACTACGAAATTCAAGTCAGAGGTATCTCTAAAAGTCATTTTAAAAAGGCATATGGTTCGTTGGGGGCGTGGCCTACTAGATAAACACAATTTGTTTCACAGGCAGTCTGTCAAAAGATAGTTTGTTGTAAGACAGGGGAGGGGGGAGAGAAAGAGGAAGAGAGAAGGGATGAGACCTATGTAATCAAAGCTGAAAATTACAGTCTTGCTGCTTTGCTCTGAATTCAAAGGGAGCCACAGGATTCTTTAGGACAAGCAATGGGCCCAGCATCTGCCCCCCAGGGGCAGATTTCTAGATTGTATGTTTTTCCTTAGTATTTTATTTAAAAATATTGGCTTTGGGTTTAAATCTGGCCCCTCTAGATAGTTTGTCATTCCTTGTGGCTACATCACAATTTAACCAAACCTCTTCACCTCGTATTTTATGAACTACCCTCACCCTAACAGCCTATTTTCAATTCAGCCCATTTTGCATTAAGCTGACATTCGATACTATATATTGATCCACGCAAGCCAAAGCAGAGCACAGGCACAAAGTGTGACCTTCTGTGCAGCAAGGAATCTGTTGTCCCATACAGATTAAAAGAAGTGATTTTTGTTAATAATAATAATTGCTCTTTCACGGTAATCAATTGTCTTGTTTTTGTTTGGGGGACTTTGCTGTTGTTTTGGCAGCACCTAGGATTGCACTCAGGGCCTCTCCCGCAAGTGCTCTTCTATACCACTCCCCCAGTCCTTTCAATAAATGCAAGTTAACCATGTTGTAGGTGGCACAGCAACATACTGAATTCAACAGAGTAGACATGTCTAATGACAATGACAGACAAGACTCAGGAACAACAGTGAAGGAAATTCAGACTAAAGCTTAGAGGGGCCTGGGAAGAGTTTAATCTGATATAAAGAGGAAAAACATCCGTTACTGCTATATCATCTGGTCTCCATGGATACCATTAAACTTTTCTCTTGCTAGAAAAAAATTCATTGATAATATTGTATTTCATGATGATCTTATTTGATACTGTATTATTCTATGTGTAATTCCTCATCATTATTTATATCTCCTCAGAAGCAAAATTCCTTCTGCTGGAAATTTTACATGAGAAAAATCAAAGTCTGATCCAGTTGTGATTCCCTGCCTTTTTTCATTACTATAATAATAATCTGATAGAGGCCTAAACACAGTGGCTCGTGCCTGTAATCCCAACTAGTCAGTAGGGTACAGATGGGTGCACAGAAGTTTGAGAAAGCCTGGCCAAAAAAAAAAAAATGTTAGCAGGACTTTATCTTCACAAACAAGCCAGGCATGGTGTTTCATAACTGTAATACCAGCTACACAGGAGGAAGTTGAAAGAGGATCAAGGTCTGGAGCTGGCCTACGTTTGGTATCCTATCTGAATAACAATTTAAAGGCAAAGAAAGAGAGATGGGGGAGGAAGGAAGGAAGAAAGGAAGAAAGGAAGAAAGAAAGAAAGAAAGAAAGAAAGAAAGAAAGAAAGAAAGAAAGAAAGAAAGAAAGAAAGAAAGAAAGAAAGAAAGGAAGGAAGGAAGGAAGGAAGAAAGAAAGAAAGAAAGAAAGAAGAAAGAGAAAAAAGAAAGAAGGGAAGAAGGAAGGAAGGAAGAACAGACCCCAAAATAAAAAAATGAAGACATGTCTCTCGTGGCAAAACAAGCCCAAGGCCTTGAGTTCAAACCCCAACACTAGCAAAAGTATAGTAATCGGATAGAATTTTGAAACATTAAACACTTGACACATTTGTTGACTATTATAACTTACACAATGTTCTATCATAAACAATATTTCAACTGCTCCCCAAACCAGCCTTACAAAAACATTCAAGTATTTTTATTATCTCCCTTAGAACCCCAAAAGGTAATTACTTCTATTTATTTTTGGTTGTTACAGGCTGCCAGCTCACCAACTAGAATGTAATCTCTGTGGATTGTAAAGAGACTTCCTTGTTTCCAGTTTCCATTTGAATCCACAGAGCCTAGCGCTGTGTCAGGAGAGCTGGTGTTCTAAATATTTACCAAATAAACACACAAATTCCCCTGGGGACTGCTTTTAAGCCCTTTTTGGCAGGAGGCAGATAAAGGATCAGTGACCCAGATACCCAGCTAGAGTTCAGTGGTCTGCTTACTTATCAAAAGGAAATTATGTAAAAGAGCTCTAAACCCAACAGTACTCATACCAACTAATGGCAAGAGAAAACCGATGCACATCAAAACGCTGGACTATCTAACATTTCAAATCTTCCATACTAAGTTTATCTAGCTCTGGTATATTAAATATTTGCTCCTGAAGTATTTCAAGAAGTGTGGTAAAGAGAAGTAGGTCCACAGTTCATAGTTCATCAGGACCTGAAGTCAACCACTTGTTGGCCATAATTGTTGGCTTGCAGTTTGACTACAAATCCTTACTTTTGCTTCATGTGCCATTTTTACAGTAAACAGATCTAAAGTATGTGGAATTATTTCTAACTTTTGAAGACTAACAAACCTCACTGAGAAACATATAAATGCTGAATGTTAAGCAGTTGCCAATTGTAATAGACAATAATTCCTAGATCTAAGAAGCCAAAATCGAACCTCTTACACAACAGGATGTAATAAATTATAATCATTCACTAATTAAGAATGAAATTCTGGACTTTACCACATCAATCAATAGATAATGGTCCAAGGCTACCCTAGATTAATAGCTTAAGTTTTAAATCTTCCATCTGCTGAAGATGCCTTAGAAAACATTTTTTTTTTTCCAGGATTGCTTTTTGAGGTTCTAGTTTTCGCCCCTTCTTCCCACCACCCCTAAACAAAGACTGCAAGAGTGGTGGGGAAATTAGAGACTCCTGAGTGTATGTGTGTGTGTGTGTGTGTGTGTGTGTGTGAAGTTAACCAGTCACCCTAGGGGCCTTTGACAAGACAGCATTCCAGCCTCACGTGACCATCCACCTTTTCAGTCCGTGGCCAGACCTGCCTGCACCTGGCCTCAAGCACCAGACAGTGCAGGCTGCTCAGTTCCACTGTACCTTGTAGGCTATCTGCAAGCTAATAAATGACTGCAGACTTGATGGCAACCTTGGAGATTCCTGAAAATCCACAACAGGAAATGTTAACTGTCCTCCGCCCTCCCGAAACATTCATCAAAAGCAGACCAAGTCACGGCCACAGGGAGGCCAATGGCAGGAGACAAACGCCAGCATTTTCTTCCTTCCTGAGCCATGGACGTGGAAGTGGAGAGCCGGGAGGTGGACGCAGGCTCGGGCGGGCGGGGAACCCGTGCCCAAGTTATAAACACTCCCCCCCCCCGCCCCCCGGCTGCGAGGTGACAACCGCTCCCGCCCGTCCCGGGGTCGCACGCGGCCGATCCGCCAGGGTCCAGCCTCCACCGGGCAACCCGGGCTCCTCACCTGATGCCCGAACACAATCCTGGCGCTGGGCTCGGGCTGCCAGCCTCCTTCCCTTCCCTCCTTTTTAAGGGGGGAGGGCGCCAAACGGGCCACGACCTCGGGCCGAGGTGGGAGGCCGGGGCGTCCGGGGCAGCGGATGAGTTACCCCCGAAAGCCTGGGCACTAGGAAAAGGCTTCCCGAGCGGCTCTCGGGCGCCGGCCCCCAGGCCGCGCCGCGGGGAGCGGGGAGCGGGCGGGCGGGCGCCCCGATTGGCCGCGGCCGGCATCGCTCGGTGGGCGAGCCCGGCCGGCGGGGCGGAAAGGAAGTGGCGGCCGCAGCTTTGCACCAACCATGTTCGGCCGGCGAGCGAAAGCAACCCGGCGCCCTGAGCCGGGTCGGAGGGCACGGGGCGGGCACTGGCGTCCGCCCCCCGCCGCCGCCCGCGCCCCCCTCCCGGGGACCCTGCGGAGCACCCCCCCCCCGCAGCCCCGAGCCTGCCCGCGGGGCGCCACTCGGTCCCCAGAGGCTCCCTGCCCCCACCTCGCCCGCTCCGTAGCCGGGGCGGGTCAGGCCCAGCGCGCCAGGCCGGCCCGGGGGACGCCTGCGGGGACCCGGAGGCGCTAGGCCGCGCTCGGAGCCAGTGACCCCCCCTCCCCCGACGCGACCTCCTCCCGGGACCCTCGCGCGTCCCAACAAGTGTAACGACAAAGCCGGCGGGAAGGACGACGCGGTGTCCCTCCCGAGTGGCGGCGGCCGCGGCCCCCCGGGGAAGCCAGGCGCGTTGACCAGGCCCAGTACCCGGCTCGGCTCGGAGCCCGCCCGCTGGCTTCGATCGCTGGCACCCGAACACCCACGGCCCTTCCCCGAGCCCGGCAAGAGGGCGATCCTAGAGGCCGCCTCGGGGAGCCCCATCAAGTTTCCTTTCGCCGGGGCGCTTGGTTATTTACAACGGAGGCTGCCAGGAGACAGGCGCCGCCAGCGGGCACCGAGAAGGACCCGCGCCCGTCCTTCCGATCTGGTGGCCACCGTGACTATAAACACGCGACAATTTTTGGTTTAAATGAGGCCCGACTCCGGCGGACCTGCGCCCGCACACTCGACTCCTAGGGCGCATGATCACTCGGAGCAGGTCTCTGGGTCCACGGAGCCACCTCCCCGCTTCTGCAAATCCAAAAGTGAAATTAAACCTCCACCAACCTCCTCCTCCTCCTCCTCCTCCCGCTCAACCACCACCTCCTCCTCCTCCTCCTCCTCCTCCTCGCAGCCTCAGCAGCCCCAGTAGCAGCAACAGAAGCCGCTTCCCCTAAAATCTGAGGATCCAGAATCGCGCCGACAGTTTTCTCCAAAGACCAGTATTTATGAACCCCGGCATTATGTATATATATATATGTACATATAGATAGAATATATACCCTCCACACACACACACACACAACCTTCTGCAAAACATCGTGTCAAAACATCAGGACGCGCACACACACACACACACAAGCTCCTCCAGTCCCCAGAAACATGCCCAGGAGAGAAACAGCACGCGCAGTCACAACTATTATTTACCCAAAAAAAAAAAAAATGTTACCTCTCAGTGTGCTGCTTTGTTTTTGTTTGTTTTCACGCTACCAATACAATCCCGCAAGGTTTAAGTGTTGCTAGGGTGTGTGAAATGGAAATGAAAGCCCGTCAGTTGAATAATCGCAGGAGCAAAACTAAAAGTTAGTCCCCGGCTTGCCTGAGAACGGGTCCAGATCGAAAGCAAAACAAGGAGAGGAAACTGCGAGGAGCGGCGGCTGGAAATCCCCCCACCCCCCGCCCTCCTCCCTCCCTCCCTCCCTCCCCCGCGCCCCCCTCCCCCGCCCGCCTCCCGCCGCCCTTCCTCCCCAGTGTTTGTTTCAAGCTTGTGCAACCGGGAGGTGGAGGCCGCGGGGGTGCGGAAGTTCGCCGCCGCCGCTCATTGGCCGGCCGCGCCGCTGTCATCCGTTCTCGGAAAAAAGTCAATTTCATTTTCACTTCCCCACGTCCGGGAGCAGCGAGCAGCCGCGCGTGAGTCTGGAGCTCGCCCTCCCCTCCCCCCCCGCACCTCCCCCTGTTGCCCCCTCCCTCCCTGGGGGTCCTGGGGTGGCGGGCGCAGACGTGGATGAAGGCTTTGGAGGCCCGTGGGAGGCGGGAAGGGAATAAAGGACCCTCCATCCTAAGAGCCACCTGAATGGAGAAAAGTGCGGTCGGGGGGCACCTTGGGAAAGCCCAGGGGCGCTGGCCATCCAGTGGGTAGTTAAGGGGTGTTTACAGCGTCTGTGCTTGGTGATCAGGAATTCGGTGTTTTGGAACACAGCCTGCCTCCCAGGACTCAAGTAGCAGGCTGATGAAATGACAGGATTCCTGCTGTCTCTGCCTTACAGGCAAGGACCCTGTCTGACACCCCCCCACCCTCTCCCCCCACCCCCACCCAGGACGATAAGAAAGGCCTGTCAGTCACCGTCCAAAGGCTGATGATCCACTGTGCCACACCAGGACCATTAGTGCAGGATGAAGGCCAAGTTCAAGTTTGGCCTTCTTAATTTACTAGCTGGGCATTCTTAGGCCTGTTTTCCATTCTGTCCAATGGAAATAGATGAGAGAATGAATACAAGATCCCGCGCAGCACATAGGCCGGGGCGGCCACTGTCACCCGTCATCCCAAACTAGCACAACTCGCATGGGGTCCACTCCTTTCTAGATCACTTGGTTTGAAAGTATAGGTTGACATTTAGTTCTAGCTATTTGTGTCCTGATTTAGAGTTTCATAAGCTTTCTATGCCAATTTCTCTACACACCAGAGAAAGTCCTTCCCTGGAGACCATAGCAAGCTGTATTATAAACATTCCCTAGAGAGAGAAATGGTGGATATATATATATATATATATATATATATATATATATATATATATATCCATATAATATATATCTGTCATGGAAATGCTGAATTCTACTGACCAGAAAATGAAAAGTATCTAAGTTATGCAAGTGGCAAGGAAATAGCTGAAGGTTTAGGAAACTGTCTTGTGGCTATGATCTCAAAATAGATCCCACATTCGCACATTGGTTTTTGTTTCTTCTTTAATAACACTTGCTTTTACAGTTCATATATCAGTAACCATAATTATATACAAACTATAGGATAGTTGTCACTCATCAAGAGCAAGAAGGCAGAGCACTAGGCTAGAAAGCTTGAAGCCTTATGTTCAATCCCTAGTCCTGGAAAAGAGAGAGAAAGCACCTTGTTTTTCCTGGAGGGAGAAGGAGATGGAGAAAAAGGAGGAATACAAGGGGTTTTTGTTGTTGTTGTTGTTGTTATTTCTTGCTCATTGCATGCACAAGACTCTAATTTCACTTCAGGAGCCTCCAGGTGGAGGTGCTGGCCAGCTGATACTGGCTTTCTGGAGTCCATGACAGGTAGCTGCCTCTGGTATGAATTAAGAAGGGCCAGACAAGGCCATGCCTACAGAAATCTGCCCTGCATCAGATTAACCTCCTATTACCATGCAGGAGTGTGCTAGAAGCTGACTTGCTGGGTACATAAACCTTCACAATAGTTGACATCTCAGACAGTGTCTGCTGCTTCTCTAAGACTGTTTTTGCAGTGCTGAGGATTAAATCCAGGGTCGTTCTTTGTTTTTGATATCTTCCTGCTCACATTACACATCCAGTCAGTCATATCCTATTGCTTTGTGATACTATGCCCATAGTCTCTGGACCTGGTCCATCCCTACAACTCTTCTTTCCCTTATTGCAACTATTAGGGACCTTGCTTCCAGTCTACCCCCTTGGGTTCCTTCAGGCCAGTGACCACACTGTTATCCAAGTTAAGATGGACAAAACCTCTCTGTAGCTTTCAAAATAAAGACCATATTACTTGACAGGATGCCTAAAGTCCGTTGTAATTTGTTGGCAGGATGCTTTTCTAACTTCACCCCTGGCAGGCCCCCCATCTCTCCCTTTCCAAACTAATTGCCTCCCTTACTTCCTGTATCTTTGTTTTATCCTTAGCCTGAGACTTAGCAGTACATAGGCTCTTGAATATGTGTGAATAGTCTTTGCTCATTTATTTAACTACTTATAAAATATTTCAGACTGTATCACAGGATTTGTTTTATATTTTAACATTTTTTTCATGTAAATGTAGCTAATATTAATTTGTGCAGAATTCAGAAACTATAGAAAAGTTGAAGGCAGAAAATATGGCTAAGTAGGGCACCAGTGGCTCATGCCTGTAATCCTAGCTACTCAGGAGGCTGAGATCTGAGGCTCCAGGATCAAAGCCAGCCCAAGCAGGAAAGTCCATGAGACTCTTGTTTCCAATTAACCACAAAAACTATAAGTGGCACTATGGCTCAAGTGGTAGAGTGCTAGCCTTGAACAAAAAGTAGCTCAGGGTCAGTGCCCAGGCCCAGAGTTCAAGCCCCCCCAAAAAAAGAATGAAAATATTATTATATAATTATATAATTTTATATAATTATATTAAATATATTGTATATATTATTATATATTACATATATTGTACACATAATTATATAATATATTATTGTATGGAAATAATAGTCCTTTTGCTTGGTAGGCAGAGACAAGGGATCACTAGTTTTGAGGCAAGCCTGGTTTACAAAGTAAGTTCCTATCTCAAAAAAATAAAGACTGAGCTGAATGTGGCAGCTCACACTTATTAACTCTAACTATTTGGGAGGCAAATATAGAAGGATCATGACTTGAGGCCAGCCCAGACAAAGTTACCGTGACCGTATTTCAAAGAACAAGCCAGATGTGGTGGTGTGTATTACAAGCTCAGAGAAGCAAGAGACATAGGTGGGAGATTAGGGTCTGTTGGGCAAAAAGCATGAGTCCCTATCTGAAAAGTAACAAAAGCAAAAGGGGCTGGGGACATGGCTCATGTTAGAGGACTTGCCTAGTAAGCATGGAGCCTTCAGCTTCAAACCTAGTACTGAAAAAATAGTTGGGACATGAAGATATACCTTGGTAATAGAGTGTTTGCATAGGGTGCAAAGCCTGTGCTCAATCCCCTTAGGAAGCAAAGAAGGAAAAAAGGGAGAGAGGGAAGGAGGAAAGCAGGGGATACTAATGCTTCCTGTGCTTCCTGCTCTCCCCAGCCCTATAGCCTTCTGTCCTGTTCTCTTTCTTAGCTCATTCTTCTTTTTCTGCCAGTCCCCTAAATTATGGTGTTTCCAAGCATTCTTTCCTCAACCCTCTTATTTTCTCATTCTCCACGCTTTTTTTTTTGAGTACTTTCATCCACACCCAAAGCTTCAAATATCATCACAGTTCCCAATTTACAATCCTTCTATTTACAATTTTCCAATCACACAGTGGTGAAACAGGCATATACGTTTACTAGAAACCATACTGCAAATGTTGAATGTTGATCTTTTCCTGGACTAACAATAAGTGGTAAGATACTCAGTCCCATTTGAGGGAATCACAACCTCTCTGTCAGCCAGAAGATCACAACAACCCATAACCCACAGTGGATTAGTTGCTAAGCAATGATGTTCCATAGGCAAGATGTATCAGATACACTTTCAGAATACAGTATTTTCAAACAATGGGTTTACTGCAGAAAGTAGCCCTATTATAGCTTGAGGAATGCCCATATTTGATGATAATTTCAAAACCTAACATCTGCCCTGGACACATTACTTAGTAGACATTCCTTAGATGATAATGATGAGAAAGAAGAAACATGCAAAACTAAACTCTTCTCTCACAACTTTGTATTTGTCACTTCATTGACTAACCAGGAAAGTGAGAGACAACAGACTTGCCCCCTTTCCTGAACCTCTGTAGCTCCCCAAGGTCTGGATACTGCTTACAATTTTCCAGACCTCCAAAACCCATAAAATATAGAATGAATTTCACTCTGTTCTTAGGCCTTTGATGACATGTCACAGAGCAAAGATGTAAATACTCAGAGGCACAAAATATCCACATGGTATTGTTATGCACAGTCCAGAAATATTTCTTAGCTCTTTGAGAAGATGCATACAGTCATAAATCTCTGGGAAAAAAAGAACCAATATAGTCAGCTATCACCTTTATGTAAGTCTGTGGATAAAAGTACCAGTTGCCATTCATGTATGTTTATCTAAACAAACATTTAGTCTAATATAAAAATTTAGTTGAGCTATCTTATTAAGTGAAATTGGAATGTCTTCATGGGTTAAGCAGTGTGGAATGGAACATCTTAAGAGACCTGGATGCTTAGGGATTACTTTATTTTCAAGGGAGTTGGGGAAAGACAAGGATATTTGAACAAGGTATCGAGAGATCTCTCCATGAGTGGCTCTGTGCTTTCCAAGAACTTTCCTTACAGTCTAGTTGATTGATAACATTAATTTCTATTGCAGCATCCTAATAATGGCAAGAATATCAACTCTGCCTATAACCACAGCCTTCAAAATTATTTGTCAGATTGGAGTTAGAAGGTTAGATTTGGGTTAGTGTGGAGTTAAGGTTAAAAAAAAAAAGGAATTGTAATTAATGTGTGAAGTGCTAGCATATTAACAAGAAGGGTATTTGTAGCTATGATTAACCAGGGGGCTCACTTGCCTGTCAGTTGCTGTTCCTTGCTCCACAGAAACACTGGGATTCCTTCTGCGCTGGCCTCTGGGGTTCTCAATAATACCAAAACTTAGGGGTTAGACAGTCATGGAAAATGAGCAGCCACAAAGCCCTGTAAAATACTAGCCCTGTATTGAAAATATTACTGTGAAGTCCAAATTGAATAAAAATAGAGCCAAGTGAAACCCTAGTTGAAGCCATAGAGTAGATGAAGTTACAGAAACCTTTCATCAAAGTTCAGGAGCTATGAACATCATTTGGAGACATTTTTGAGCATGTTTGCCCATTGCTTCCTATGATAGTTCATTCCATTTTACTAGAAACTCTGAAATGAGAGTTTTCCTGTTGCAATTATTCTCTGAAAATCATCAATTTATACTGAGAAGTGTGTTTCCCAATCCTTAGTAATAAATACTCATTCTGCTCTGCTCTGATGAAAGGAATTGGTTTTTTGTTTTTGTTTTTTGTTTTTGGTTTTTTTAATTGCCAGGATCTCATTATTCATTGTAGATTCTGGGGTTGAGAGGAAAGCAAATTTTCTTTTCCAAAGGGAAGATTTTCAACTCTAAAACTTAAGGATTTGGGGGGGCACATAATTTCCCAAGTGGCTATGAAATACTCATTTTTCACTGTGAGGATAAACTACAGTGTTGCTATTACTTTGAAACATGAATGGGAAAGTCTCTGTAGTTTTATTTTGAATGCTTCAGAAAGAAGCACTAATAATTTTAGGGACTCTAGACAAAAATTTCAAATTTGCAACCTAGATTCAACAAACCGAACTGTTGTACTCCCTGGTCACCAGTACAGTTGAAAAAAAATTGTTACATTTTCTGCTCCTTCTCTGTAGGTTTCTTAGGCCTTGCATGAGAAGCTTGAGGCCTAAAATGTGTTTTCTTTCTCCTCAAACTTTGTAGCATTTTGAATGATATACTTTTCTTCTATTAGACAATGTTTGGAAGTTTGCCAATAAAGAATACTGAATAGTGCCATAAAAGAAAATGAGTATTTTCTTTAATTCCTTCTCTTCCTCCAAGTGTCTCCACTTCAGTCCTAAGTATGGGTGACAGTTCACACATACAAGCTCCTGGGCCCACCTCCTTTGCCTCTAACGCACCTCCACCCGTAACTTCCCCCAAACTGACCGAGCACCATGATGGTGTGACACCCTGAGGCCTGCTGTCCAGGTCTTGAACAAAACCAGATCTCTGGGCTCCTGCAACTGCCTCACTATTGGGGTGAGGGCAGCAGAAAAGTCAGCAGACAAAACAATAATTATAGTTTATTTTCCTGTACAGAAAATAAATAGTATCTTTGAAAGAACTGTGTTGCTTAGGTGATCAAGGAAGCTTGCTCAAGAAAGGATTTCAAAGAAGAGTTTCTGTATTAGTTTCTTCAACTGCTGTGACAAAGTAGCACAGTTCGAGTAGCTTATAGGCCAGAAAGTTACCGCTGAATAGTTATGGAAATGGAGGTGTCTACGGGTTCGGTCTCTCCTGAAAGCTGTGCTCTCTGCCTCCTCTCTGCTGATGGGTTGGCAGAGGTCCTAGGTATTATCTGGCTTGTAAACAGATCACCTTGATTTCATTTTGGAGTTCACATGATGTTCTCCATGAATGTGTGTGAATATATTTCCCCTGGTTTTAAGGACACCTGGTATATTGATCAGCTTGGATTAGGAGCCCAACTTACTTCAGTACAATGTCATCATAATTAATTGCCTCTACAAGGACTGTTGATTTGTTTTGTTTTATTTTTTTCAAATCAGGTCACTTTCTGGAGGTGAGGACATCAGTATAAGAATCACAGGAGGGCCGGGCACCGGTGGCTCACACCTGTAATCCTAGTTACTCAGGAGGCTGAGATCTGAGGATCGCAGTTCAAAGCCAGCCCAGGCAGAAAAGTCTGTGAAACTCTTATCTCCAATAAACCACCAGAAAACCGGAAGTGGCGCTGTGGCTCAAGTGGTAGAGTGCTAGCCTTGAGCTGAAGAGCTGAGGGACAGTGCTCAGGCCCAAGAGTTAAAGGCCCACAACTGACCAAAAAAAAAAAAAAAAAAAATCACATGAGGGAAAGCAGACTCATCCATAACAGGTATGCCCCAGCAGAGGGAAGAGCAGGGGCAGCTGCTCTAAGAAGCAGAGTATGGCATGTCAGAGAACTGGCAGAAAGTGTGGCTTCTGAGTGAAGACAGTGGGCAAACGGGCAGAAGTGAGGAGTTTGGAGATTATTCTACAAGCAATGGGAAGATTTTGAAGGGTTCCAGAAAGGATCCACCTGTGGTTCTCAATGATCCTGCTATACATTTCCATCGAAATACAAAGATTTACCTTGTAGAATTGTCAACAGTTCCCTTCCATTCCAGGACAAATTGAGAAACACAGCATTATTTAATTATATTTTATTTCAATTTTTAAATTTCTAAGTCAAAATGTTTATTCCCCCCCTTAATTTTCTCTGTCAATTTCACATCTACAAATAAATAATTAATTTCAGTAATGCCTTTTTCTTTTCTTTTCTTTTCTTTTTTCCATTGTGGGGCTTGAACTCTGGGCTTAGGTGCTATCCTTGCACTCTTCAGCTCAAGGCGAGCGCTCTGCCACTTGAGCCACAGCGTCACTTCGGTTTTCTAGTGGTTTATTGGAGATGAGAGTCTCACAGACTTTCCTGCCAGGGCTAGCTTTGAGCCACAATCCTCAGATCTCAGCCTCCTGAGTAGCTAGGATTACAGGCGTGAGCCACCAGCACCGGGCTTAATTTCAGTAATGTCTTTTTATACTCCCTCTACAAAAAAAAAAGACTTTCTATTGAGGAGGAGGAGGAGGAGGAGGAGGAGGCAGAAAAAGATTCACTCAAGTGTGGATTTTAGGCACAGACAATTTTCATCAGACTGTTTTGAGTAACTAATGATTTTTCAGAGATTGTGTTGACATAAACTCAGCTTTTATTCCAAAATTGCAATTATTTCAAATCTATTTCATTGAAAATGACATAAATTATATTTAAACTTAAACATCATGTTTTAAGTATTTATGCTATTCAACTATTAACTGTTTACACTATTTGAGAAAGATTAAGAATTATATGCTAATATCAATTACTGGATTCATAGCAGTGAAATTCAAATTCTTAAATGCCAAAAATGAATGAGGACTCTAAGGAAAAATATCAGCTTTTATGCTAAGTTCTTTCCTTTCTTTCTGGTACTTTCATATTCACTCAGCACATTGTCTATTTTGCTTACCCAAATCCCATATGTAACTAGATTAATAGCAGGCAGAAAAGCAGAGTATCTCACTTAAGGGAATGAAGGAAAGGAATAAAGATAAGCATTTCCTAAAATCTAAAGCTTTAGGAGGTATATTCTCCTTGTGCCAGCATGAGTCCTACTCCAGCTCTAAAGCTCCTCAGCCTTGTATTAAGGAGTTCTCCTTCATTATTTTTGAGGACCAACATGGCTTCCTTCTGGAAGGCTAGTGTACTCTAGGAAAGAAAGTAGGAAGCTGCTATGGATCTGCTCTGCTAAGTATATTTTGAGAATGGAATGCTGTATGCATTTCTGCCCACAACCCCAGTTTAGAAGCTTTGGGAAAAGTAGGTGCTTTCATTTCCTCTGTACCTCTTCTGAACATGAATCATTTGAACACAAGGTTGAACAATTACAGATGTGCTCTGATTTGCATGTGCTTTGCCTTTGGCCCTCAAAGGTACATGTGTTACAAGCGTGGCCCCCAGCTTAAAGATTCTGTCCCAGGATCTAAGTGGTTAGACCCAGGTAGTTCTTAACATAGTAGGTTGTCATAGAAAATAAAACGTGTATCCTCTGAAGCCTTCTAACTTCTACCCATGCCATTTGTCATCTTGTGATGCAGTCAGAAGGTCCTCACCAGAGCTGACAAGATGCTGGTGCCATGATCTTGAATGTCTAATCTGTGCGCTAAATAAACATTATTTCTTTCTAATACCCCTAGTGTTAGGTATTCTGTTATCACCACAAAAAGCAGACAAATACATATAGTGAACAATGAAGCTCAGCAAGGACTGCACCAAAGGAATGGCTTAGGAGGCTTCCAGCAGGTACTGGGATTTGAGCTCTATCTTAAAGAATAGCTTAAAAGCAAATAGTACAGTCGTTAAAAATATGTTTGTATGTGTATCATCAATTATTAATACCTAGCCTTTAAAGACCTTGACAGACCTTTTAAAGCTTTTAAACATCTGCTCAACCCAGAGAGATCACCAATTCGGTCCTATGGTCCCAAAACAGTTATATTTTTTAAAAACCAAAAGGATTTTGCTGGCTTATATATTCAAGATACTGGTAAAGATATGGAATCTTTTCAATTAAAAATTGGGCATGGGGGGCTGAGAAGGTGACTCAGTGGAAGAGTGCTTGCCTTGCATGCATGAGGCCCTGGGTTCGATTCCTCAGCACTACATAAGCAGAAAAAGCTGGAAGTGGCGCTGTGACTCAAGTGGTAGAGCACTAGCCTTGAGCTGAAGAGTTGAGGGACAGTGACCAGGCCCAGAGTTCTGGCTCCACGACCAACCAATAAAAAAGAAAAAAAGACTAAAAAAGTTGGGCATGGGAGGAGAATCCTAGAAACAACATGTAGAAGAAGCATATGTATTTAGCAAGATCTCTAAGGCAGCTTTTCAGCCTCTGAAACTATAGATTGAAAACTGTTTCCTTCTGACATTTCAACTGACCCCAGAGGAATGAAAAGGAAAAAGTGAAGTCACCATATGAGCGCCTGCAGACATGAATTCCTGATGTTCTTGGGCACCCGTTAGTGGACAGGGCTGTCATGAGGCTGGTAACCTGTTCATGGTCACATTCAAGAGGCATGGAGGAGAAGCCGCAAATTATTCCTTAACTCAGCATTTCACTCACAAGTTAATTAGGTGATGTCTATTCCATAAGACCCAACATCTGGTGAAAATTAAAGAAAATGTCTTACATCCAGATGCTTAGCTTATGATCATGCAGGCAGAACACTTACCTGCGCATGAGAATAGTTTTTACTCAGATGGTGGAGGGATGCATTCTAACCCAGCTCTAGCTCTTGCTCAGGACCCCACTAGTGTCCAGACCTCCATGAAGGCTCTGTAGTGAAGGCCTTTGTCTGCCAGTCTGAGTACAGAGGAGTGCTGTGACTCCTGACTGCCATCTGTGCAGGGCAGGTGTCTTCTTGAACCGTCCGTATAAATAAACCTGAAGCAGAAAACAAAACACACACACACACATACCAAGTGTGTTTTCAAAGCAAAAGTAAATCCAACAATCTGTAATTAGCAGAAAAAATTTTAAGCTATTTCATGTGGCTTCACAAAATGCGAAAGCTGGTTGTGTAAGTCAGTTCAAGTCTAAATACTTGAGAACCTAGCAAGATGGGTATCCCTTAGCACTGTCAGGCTGACAAAGTTAGCCATCATCTATACGTTTGTGTATGTACATGTTACACATACATATGTATATATGACAGAATGAGGGGGGTAGATATTCACAGAGTCATGAATAAAACTTAAATGTGCCAGGCACTGGTGACTCATGCCTGTAATCCTAGCTGCTCAGAAGGCTGAGATCTAAGGATTGTGGTTCAAAGCCAGTCTGGGCAGGAAAGTCTGTGAGACTATCTCCAATTAACCACCAGAAAACTAGAAATGGCGCTGTGGCTCAAGCAGTAGAGTGCTAGCCTTGAGCTGAAGAGCTGAGGGACAGCATTCAAGCCCCACAACCAAAACAAACAACAACAACAAAAAAAAAAAAACAACATTTAAATGTATGTCTAATTCTATTTACTTTATCTGACTCATTTTGTTGTTAGAATAAATAGCCCATTTTCCTGAGTCTGGTGAGAGATTTGAACCAGGCTAAGTATTCTCAGATTTAACCACCAAAGAAAAGAAAAAACAAAATTGCATGGAAATGAACACTCACTGAATAGAAAGTATGCTCCAAGTACTCTGTTGGATGCTTAAAACACTGTATCTGATGGGTTCCCTTGAGGATGGAGATCTAGTTCCTAATTTAGTATTTCATCCTCTTCGCCCAGTCTCCAGGAACAGGCTCCTTACTGGTATGTCTGCTTCCACTTTTGTTTCCCAACCAAAACATTCAGAGCATTTTGGTGCTCAGAGGAACCAAAGTGTTACTGAAATATACCATGCCACTTTTCACTCATGCTCTTCATATAGTTCCTGTAGCAATTAGGATAAAATTCACATTCCCTCCAATGGTTTACACATCCTCTGCACATGATTTACCTCAGGCCTACCTGCCTAATTTCACATTGGACTGTAGGAAAATTCTTTTCCCTGCCCAAGTATGCTTCAGAACAAGGGTCAGCCCACAGTTGCCAACCAACTGCCTATTTTTATCCAGCCCATGAACCAAAAATGGTTTTTATATTTTTGTATGGCTAAAGGAAAAAAAATCAAAAGAAGAACAGTATGACACTTGAAAATTATATGCAATTCAAATTTCAGTCCATAAATAAAGTTGTAGTGCAACCTAGACATGCTTATTATTTATGTATTGTCCAGGATTGCTTTGGCACTAAAAAACACAGAGGAGTGGTTGCTACCAAGTCTGGATGGCCCAGGAGCTTAAAATATTTACCAGTTGGCTCTTCACAAAAGAAGTTTGCCAATCCCTGCTAGGAGCACACACTGCCCTCCTTTTTGCTCCCCAAACTCAACTCTCCTAAGACTTTCCATTTCCTGGTCTCTCTTCCTGGAATGTTCCTCCCCAGCTTTTTTGCATGGCTGGTTAATTCTTATAGGTAACACTTAATTTGCACAAACCAATGGAAGTTTACATACTATAAGACATGATCTCTTACCAAGTGATGGTAAGAGAGCCCTGGATGGATAAACTTGGTTTAAGATTTTTTTCCCTCAATGGCATTAGTGAGGGAGTGAGAAGCTTCCTTGTGGACACGATTGGCTCTGATTTCCATAGTCACACTGTTACCATGTGCAACCAGTATGAATGGATGTCCTCCCTCTGACACCCAGAAGAAGAGGAAGCTGGAGGAAGAGGCTGTCTGGATTCCCTATCCCAAACTCTGGGAACCAAGCGAGATGTCACTGAAACTCTCCTCATGTCATCTCTGTCTATCTCCAGTCGGTCAAGGCCAACAAGGTAATAAGCACAGAGCCTAGCTTTCTCAGTGTAACAGTGGATATGAGACCTTCAACAGAGGCTGGAGGTTTCTCTCCATCATCCCACACTAGTTGATCCAAGGAGTCAGGAAACCCTCTGGATAAGTGTTAGATCATTTAATCTGTGGTGTAGTCAATGTACAGAGATCAGAAGACTGCACACTACATCAGTGTAGGACCATATCAAGTCATTCACCTAATCTAAGCCTGTTTCCTCATCTGTAAAACATGTAATACCTTGTCCTCCTAGAGATGAGAATCAAATGATAAAATACTTGTCAAGCTGCTTTTAAAACTGAGTGTTAAAGGTATACACAATATTTTATTTCATAGCAGCAGCATAAAAGTCTTCTTAAGGAATATTCTGTGGAATCTCCCACAATATTGTGAGTATCTTAACTTGACACATCCTAAAAGGTATTACTTTGTTCTTAAAAATATACCTGAATTAGCTGGGCACCTGTGGCTCACGCCTATAATCCTAGCTACTCAGGAGGCTGAGATCTGAGGATTGTGGTTCAAAACCAGTCTGGGCAGGAAAGTCTGTGAGACTCTTATCTCCAATAAATCACCAGAAAACCAGAAGTGGCGCCCTGGCTCAAGCGGTAGAGCGCTCGCCTTGAGCTGAAGAGTGCAGGGACAGCGCCCAAGCCCAGAGTTCAAGCCCCATGACTGACCCAAAAAAAATTAAATTAAATTAAAAATATATGTAGGGGCTGGGAAGGTGGCCCAGTGGTAGAGTGCTTGCCTTGCATGCATGAGGCCCTGGGTTCGATTCCTCAGCACCACATAAGCAAAAAAAAAAAAAGCCGGAAGTGGCACTGTGGCTCAAGTGGTAGAGCGCTAGCCTTGAGCTGAAGAGCTGAGGGACAGCGCCCAGGCCCAGAGTTCAGGCCCCACAACCGGACCCAAAAAAAAAAATAAATAAATAAATAAAAAAAATAAAAATATATGTATACATATATACCTGAAGTTAAACGTGGTGGCACATGCCTATAATCCCAATCAGGAGGCTGAGGCAAGAGGATTGAAAGTTTGAAGTCAACTTAGACAATAACTAGTTTAATGTTAGCCTGAACTCACTAGCAAGATGGTATCTCAGCGGGGCACCAGTGACTCACACCTATAATCCTAGCTACTCAGGAGGCTGAGATCTGAGGATCGCAGTTCAAAGCCAGCCCAGGCAGGAAAGACTATGAGACTCCTATCTCCAATAAACCACTAGAAAATTGGAAGTGGTGCTTGTAGCTCAAGTGGTAGAGCACTTACCTTGAGCTAAAGAGCTGAGGGACAGCACCCAGGCTCAGAGTTCAAGTAGCACGACCACCAAAAAAAAAAAAAAAAAGATGGTATCTCTCAGTGTATATACACACATGCATGAGATTTTTTAGGGATCAAGTGCATTCTGTGAGATGCAGGGGCCACCAGAGATGACAAGACAGATTCTGAAAAAAGCAAACCACAGAATGTAATGATCAAGGCTTCCTGGGTAAGATAATTCTTACAGTTTGTGACAATTTTAATTTAGAAAGCATATATTTCCCAAAGCAGTTTGTAGAATGGGGCTCACTGTAGGAAGCGTTTTAGTGTTATTGAGTGCAACGGATACCAAAGGGAGCACTGTGAGAGAGGCTACGAGAGAACTTTTGATCTCGAACATACAAGGAAACACAGAGGAGCAAGCTGGGCTAAGGACTGGTGTTAGGAGATGTTTAGGCCAATTCAAGCTTCCATGGGCCTGGCCTTCGAGCCAAGAGGTATGAATCCAGATCACACCAGCTATGTGAAGTTGATCTCTGAGAGCCTGTTTTCTCCTCTATAAACTTAAGACTGTGTGTGTGTGTGTGTATGTGTGTGTGTGTGTGTGTGTGTGTGTGTGTGTGTGTGTGTGTGTGTGTGTGTGTGTGTGTGTGTTTATTCCTAAGTGTTTCTAATGAGTAAAAATAATCCCTGGAAAGTGACTGGCCCTCTATCTTGCCGGTACTGTTCTAACTGCCATGTCAGTCACAGTTGAGATGTGCTCTTTATTACAACACTTCTCCATTACACTGCAAGGGCTCTAGTACTGAATCATGTCTGGGATGACAGTCGACAAATCCTCCCGGGTACCAGGAGATGACTCGCGACAAGAGCACGGCAAGAATAGAGAGGGTCTCTACTTGCTCAGGTACCTGAGAAACAAGGAATATTCACTTGGATGAAGAATGGAAGTGAGTCTGGGATTTGAGAGAATTGATCTAAGGCCAGAGCCAGAGGGCCTGTTCACAAAGGGAGTCTAAAGTGACCAAGGGTTCAACCACTGTGATCAGAAAGGGAAGCCAATGTCTGAGTATCAAGTGGATTTGCTTTTCTGATCATGCTTTAACTGCTACAGCTTTGAGAAGCAGAATATGAATTGTGGCAATAAAACCCTAAAATATGTGGTGCTGTCTTTGGGATCCAGCAGTGAGAATTATGTCAGTGAAGATTTAACTAAAAGAGACCACCAACCACAAAAGACAGAAACAGGTACATGTGAAGATATGGTTGTCACAAGATAGGCAGAGCTAAGATTGTGGGGACTCACTAGAGAACTAGTTGACTGTAGGTGACAGACCAATGCCCCTTATCACTCAGACCTGCTTGCTTGCTTTTGCCTACCCTTTTCCATATGGGTCCTTGTTCAGCCTGTCCATAGTTCAATTCACAGCTGTGCTCTTTTCATCATCTGTAAAGAACAAGGACATAGTAGAGGTGAGGCCATCTGGGAGACCATTCACTCTGGCCAGCAGATACATGTGACCAAGTAAACTCTAAGACCTTTCCATCAGAAGAGATGAAAGTGAAAGTCCATCTTACAAAGGCCAACTCTCTTACCCACTCACCAACCTCATTGTCTCAGTAACTCCTGAACACCTTCCTCATTGGAGGCTTGAGTTGGTAAGACCAAAGGGATTTTGATGAGATACAGGACACCTCCTCAGATTCCAGTTAGGGCTTGCTTTTTCCACTTTATATCTTATCTTCCATTCCTGACTGCCAGCAACAGACACAAATAACATACCCCTCAATAGTTCAACAGGATCAGACAATGCATAAAACAAGGTAGTTAAGCACTGTCAATAAGTAACATATAAAGCTGTGTGAGGGGGGCTGGGAAGGTGGCTCAGTGGTAGAGCGCTTGCCTTGCATGCCTGAGGCCCTGGGTTCGATTCCTCAGCACCACATAAGCAAAAAGAAAAAAGCCGGAAGTGGCGCTGTGGCTCTAGTGGTAGAGCTCTAGCCTTGAGCTGAAGAGCTGAGGGACAGCGCTCAGGCCCAGAGTTCAGGCCCCACGACTGGACCAAAAAAAAAAAAAAAAGCTGTGTGAGGTATGAATATGGGGTGTTTTCCAGGATTTGGTGTAACCTTTCAATACAAATCAACTTTGTGAATTTCCAAGAAGAAAATACTGAATGGAGCAGTTCTCAAGTCTTGATGTTTCCATAGGGAATGCTAGGGCCTGAATTGTATCACACATACCCTAATTCATTTGCTGCATCTCCAAACCTAGTACTTCAGAATGTGATTTGGAGTTAGGGCTCTTTAGGTAATTAAGGTAAAAGGGGGTTACTTGGGTGGATCCTAATCAAGTATGCCTAATGTCCTTTGAAGAAAAGGAGATTGGGGATTAGAGACAGGCACAAGACATGTACACTTGCAGATAAATGAGTATATGAACTCAGTGAGAAAGCAGCCATTTGTAAGCTGAGGGGAGAGTTTTCTAAAGAAAATAAACCTGCCAATTCACTGATTTCAAACTCCTAGCATTGTGAGACACTATTTATTTATTTCTCTATCTATTTATTTGTGAGGGTGATGGATGATGGGAATCTGCTTTGTTCTAATAACTCCATGTTGCTCCCCTCTCAGCCCAATCCTTTGATGTATCTAAAGATGGAATATGAAGGATAGACTTCTGCCTTATTCCCCCAGGTCAAGCAAAGCGCCAGGTGCTCACAAGCTTGTCCACAGGAAGGTCATTCCAACCTTGGCCCCGAGGGGACAATATTCCCTCATCCTAGGTAGAGCATTCCACTCTGGGCCTGGCCAAGGACACCACCCTTGGCCCCCAAGAGACCATACCCCATTTGTAATTTTCTGCTTCCTTGTTAAGCCCTATATAAGCACATCCCCTTGCTGGCAATAAGCAGTCCTGGCCTGTTGATGATCAAGTCTAGACTCCTTTTCCATTCTCCTCCATTTTCCTAACAGTCAGTACTGAGGTTTGAACTCAGGGTCTCAGACTCACTTCCATTTCAGGCATGAGACAACCAGTCTCTGTTAAGTCACCATTCCTAGAAAACTAACACAGGAAAACTATTAAATCTCTTAGCAATCAGTCTAAGACATACTAGAATAGTATTGGCCACCATTTTTAACAATATTTTATTAAAACTTCTTTTGGACCTTTACTCAACTTTATTTGTTAACTAGTATCACAAATATATAAGCATCAAATTTCCCTAACTTTTGTATAATTCTTCACATTTTGTTATGGTTCTAATGTGACTACCACCTACAAAGCTTGTGTTGGATTCTAATTATCCAGTTTTGTTATATTAAGAGGTGAGAGACTATTTGTTGTTGTTGGTTTTTGGTCATGGGGCTTGAACTCAGGGCCTAGGCTCTGTCCCTCAGCTCTTCAGCTCAACACATATGCTCTGTTGGATAATTGGAGATCAGAGTTTCACGGACTTTCCTGCCCAGGCTGGCTTTGAACCGTGATACTCAGATCTCAGCCTCCTCAGTAGCTAGGATTACATGTGTGAGCCACTGGCACCCGGCTGAGAGACCCTTTTAAAAAGTAGAAGTTGCTGGGTGCCGATGGCTCACACCTGTGATTCTAGCTACTCAAGAGGCTGAGCTCTAAGGATCACAGTTCAAAGCCAGCCTGGGCAGGAAAGCCTGTGAGATTCTTATCTCCAAATAAACCACTCAGAAAACCAGAAGTGGCACTGTGGTTCAAGTGGTAGAGTGCTGAAGAGCTGAGGAACAATGCCCAGGCCCAGAGTTCAAGCCCCACAACTGACAAGAACAAAACAAAACAAAAAGTAGAAGTTAAAGGGAGGCAATTATACCACTAGAGATGCTACCCTTAGAAAGGAATAATGCTGGTTTCGCAGACTGAGTTAGTTCTTCTGAGAATAGAGCACTATAAAAGAGCAGGATTGGCCACTCCCCAGACTTTGCTCTCCTGTCTTCCCACGGATCACTGTCACAAGCAATCCCACCATTGTAATGTTCTCTACCAGGGGGTTCTTGGCAGAGACCACACTGATAGAACCACCCAACCGGGATTTTCAGCTTCCAAAACTGTGAACGATTTATTTATACATTACTCAACCTCAAGTAGTCTGTGATAGTCATGGAAGATTAACTGATACACATGATTCACAAAAATCCTCCAATGGCAAGTATCTATCATTTCAGTCAGAAACAAAACAAAACAAAACACTATGCATTCATAGGCTACCTTCCCAATCTCTGGGCATGAGTTCAGGGACTACAGTGGCTCTGTATTGTGTTAGTGTAGCTGAGATTGTGATTTCCAAAAATCCTGAACAAAATTTTGAAGGCATAAGTGAAGTGGCAGCAATGTCTGCCATCAAGAAGTCTGTAGAGAGTCAGATGTTGACCCTACATCTATGGACTATGACCCTGTATCTATGGAACATACAGGACACCATGTACCTACTGGCTCGTTTTATTGGCACAGAGTACCAGGTGGGTCTACAGGCCCACAGGCTCACAGAACACTGATTTTCTTCTGCTTCTCTGAATTCTAGGCTACATTTGTGAGCAGTTCAGGGGTAAAGGGTACCTTCACTCCTCACTGAAGTGAGGTTGACAGGCACGGCAGATCAGTGAGGAAGGCATGGTGTTGGTTTACCCACATGGTGACAGATGCCCGGTAGAGTTTGCTGTCTTCCACTTCACACCCATTGTCCCCTCAGGAATCCAGCTCTGCTGACCTCAGGCCCATGTTTGGACACAGTGATGACAGTTTCCACAGACTGTTGGCCATATATATACATGGCCTATAACCATGTAATCATCACAGAAAAAAAATAAGATGGATTTGCTTTTCTAATAAAAACTTTAACTGCTACAGATTTAAGCACCAGAATAAGGAACTGTGGTCATAAAAACTTAAAATGTAGGGCTGAGAAGGTGGCTCAGTGGTAGAATGCTTGCCTTGCACGTATGAGGCTTGGGTTCGATTCCTCAGCACCACAAAAGCAGAAAAAGCTGAAAGTGGCACTGTATCAAGTGGTAGAGCGCTCACCTTGAGCTGAAGTGCTGAGGGACAATACCCAAGCCTAGAGTTCAGGCCCCATGACTGACAAAAACAAAAACAAAAACAAAAACAAAACTTAAAATGTGTGTCACTCACTGGCTTTGGGACCCACCAGTGGCTAAAGGTAGACACCTTGAGAAGTATATCAGTGAAGACTTAAAGGGAGAAATACTAATGGAATCTGGCAGAAAGGACATAATTTTTTTTTTTATTGTGGTGGGAAGTTTAGCAACATTGAAACCATGAGCAACTTAAAAATGTACCAATCAACTACATGATTTAGTTAAGAAGATGTCCAGGCACAGTGTTGAAAATACTGCTTGGTTTCTAGCTGCATACAATAATGCAAGAGAATAAAGATAAATAATAGTTAAATATGAAAGTGACAAAACTTGTTGAGTTTGAACACGAAATGGTTCCTCATTCCTAGCCTCTTCAGATGGCAAACAAATGTAAAATAAAAAACAGCTTCTGGATCTGGTTTGGGTTAAGATGGAGTGAGCAGATCCTATGGTACTTCTCCAGCAGATTGAATCTAAGAACCCTGGAGTGGATACACAAAACAGCTAATGAAGACTGAATGGAAGTAATAGCAGGAGAGTTGGGAAGGGAAACTAAAGCTCCAAGAAAGAGTAATAAGATAGAGAATGATCTGGATGTTTCCCCTTCTTTACCATTTGGCACAGACTCAGAGAATGGCATAGAAAGAAAAGCCTCCAAGAGAAACTCTTCTAGTCAAAGGGATGAGGACAAGATTCCCTGCATGACACAGAATGAGGAACACTCTCCCTATTTGTTCTACTGTGAACTTTCCCAATGCCAGAAAGCAACAAACTTGGAAGTCTTGGGGAGGAGATAAATACACTGCGCTTGTGGGAGGGGTGGGAGTAATTGTGACCAGAGGATAGACTATAGCAGGTTGTTTCATCGATGGCTATCACAGCATCTCTCATCTCATATGCTCTTTTAGCCTCATGATCTTGCCATCTCCCATCAAGCAGTGGAGTCTATGTCCTTTGCCCATAAACCTGGATGGACCTTTGTGACTCTTAACCAGAACAGTATTAAAGACTTAGTAACTAGCACATAAAAAGGCAATGCTTCTTGGCTATTTTTTTTCTTTTTTTTTTTTTTTTTTTTTTTGGGTCCGGTTGTGGGGCCTGAACTCTGGGCCTGGGTGCTGTCCCTCAGCTCTTCAGCTCAAGGCTAGCACTCTACCACTTGAGCCACAGCGCCACTTCCGGCTTTTTTCTTATGTGGTGCTGAGGAATCGAACCCAGGACCTTGAGCATGCAAGGCAAGTGCTCTACCACTGAGCCACCTTCCCAGCCCTATTTTTTTTCTTTTATTGGTCAGTTGTGGGGCTTGAACTCTGGGCATAGGCTCTGTCCCTCAGCTCTTCAGCTCAAGGCTAGCCACAGAGACACTTCTGTTTTTCTGAGTGGTTTATTTGGAGATAAGAGTCTCACGGGCTTTCCTGCCCAGGCTGGTTTTGAACCATGATCCTCACATCTCAGCCTCCTGAGTAGCAAGGATTACAGGCATGAGCTACTGGCACCTGGCCTTCTTGGCTTTTTCTTAGGACACTTAGTCTTGGGACCCAAATATCATGCTGTAAGGAAGCCCAGAACACAAGGAAAAGGTACAAGTAGGTTAGTGTACCCAGACCACAGGTAAGGATTGCCTAGCAGAAGTCATTACCCATAGCTAGCATTAACCCCAGCTACCACCTGCATACAGTTACATGAGAGACCCTCTAG
This sequence comes from Dipodomys merriami, assembly GCF_024711535.1. Classification (NCBI taxonomy): domain Eukaryota; kingdom Metazoa; phylum Chordata; class Mammalia; order Rodentia; family Heteromyidae; genus Dipodomys; species Dipodomys merriami. The sequence goes on along the minus strand of NW_027202493.1, from coordinate 22,726,834 downwards.
CTAAGCCAAATCAACCCTGAGACTCTTAGAGGTAACAGTTGCAAATGAACTTTGTTGTTTTATGTCATCAAAGTCCGAGTAGTAACTAGAGTCCAGTAAGTAACTAAAACAGGCACCATAAAAAGAGCTATCTTGATTACTTTTTTTTTTCAATTCACAGATTTCTTCCAAATCTATTGTCTTAGTTTTTGCTTGGAACCACCTATCAACCTACCCTACTAGCCACTAAAGTTTCCCCATCATGTTGTTTTCATTCTGTGCTTTTCATTTCTAATTTTGGTCCTTGGTAAGCTGAATTTTGACTAGGAAACTCCACACAGCATATACTGGCACCAGAAATAGAACCAAGCATTACCCCTCCCCCCCCCCCCCCCCCCCCCCCGCTTGTGGCCTTACCTATCAGATGTAGGACCAGTAAAGTAGAAAGGACCTGTCATGCAATGGCAATAACAAGCCTGGAGATGTCAGAAGCTTGGAAACTGTTCATAAGAGTGGGGAAGTGTAATGAAGCGGCTCTTGTAACTGAAGAGCACTCTATGGAAACCTAAGGAAATTAGAGAAAGAGTAAAAAAAAAAAAGAGTAAAGAAAAAATGGAAACAAAACATCAAAGGGAAATGTACAAGAAATTGGAAAAATAAATAAAGGAGCAAAAGAGAGAAAATCACAAGGGAAGCAGCAAATGAGGAGAAAGAAGACCAAATACAGTGCCTACTATTTTTAACTAGTATCAATTAGTTATACCTGGGGCTTCATTTTCACCAGTTCATATCTGTATCCAGAGCTTCCTGACTACAATCATTCCTCTACCATTCTCTTTCCTCACCGTTTCCCAAATTAGTCTCATCGAATTGTCATGTTCCATTTTCATAGGTGTTCACAAAGTATTTTGTCTCTATTTTCCCCCTCTCTCTCCATTTGCCTGTTCCCTCTACTAATGCCTACACATCAGAAATATTTCAATTTCCTCATGTTCTCTTTTGTTAAAGACATGTTGTTCAAAGGGGTTTCGTCATGGTATCTCACATATGTATATACCATGCTATACTCACATTGATCATATATATATATATGTATATGTACATATAGATATATGTACATATATGTGTGTACACACACATATATATAGGTGTATCTATATGCCTATATATATATCCTATATATACTTATATACCTATATAGGTATGTACACATACTTATATATATATATACCTATATATATATATACTTATATAGATAAATGTATACATATATACAAATAAATAACATATCCTGTATAGCCTCATCTACATATAAGGGAAAAAATGTGACCTTTGTCCTTCTGAGCCTGGCTTACTTCACTTAATATGATAGTTTCTAGGTTCATCCATTTCCCTGCAAATGACATAATTTCATTATTATTTCTAGCTGTATAATATCCCATTTGTATATATGCCACATTTTCTTGATCTCTTCATCATTTGTAGGGCATATGGGATGTTTCACATATTGGCTATTATGAATTGTGCTTCAACATCGGTGTGTGTGTTTGCCTCTGTTATATCCTGACATACATTCCCTTAGATAAATGCCTAACAGTGGTATTGCTGGATGGTATGATATCTCAATTGTTAGTTTTTGGAGGAGCCTCCACAATGATTTCAATAGTGGCTACCTTAGTTTACAATCCCACCAGCAGCATATACAGGTTCCTTCCCCACCTCCTGCAACCTCACCAGCATTTATTATTGCTTGTGTTCTTGATGGTGGCCATCCTGACTCAAGTATAATGGACTCTCAATGTTGTTTTGATTTTCATTACCATTATGGCAAGGGATGTTGAGCATCTCTTCATATATGTATTGACCATTTGTACTTCTTTCAAGAAATGTCTGTTTAGTTTACTTGCCCATTTATTAATTGGGTTGTTAGGTTTTATTTTTGTGGGAGAGTCTTAAGCTTCCTTTATATTAGACCCTTGTCAGATATATAGGTGGCAGAAAACTCTCATTGTGCAGGCTGTACAAACAGTTTAGTGACTACATCATTCCCTGTGCAAAAGCTTTTTAGCGTGATGCAATCCCATTGGCCAATCCTCTTTCCTACTTACTGAGCCACAGGACTTCTATTTATGAAGTTCATGCCCATGCCAATAAGTTCTACTTTTTCCCCTACTTTTTCTTGCAGCAGTTTCAAGGTTTCTAATCTTTTTTTTTGTCGGTCGTGGGGCTTGAACTCTGGGCCTGGGCGCTGTCCCTCAGCTCTTCAGCTCAAGGTGAGCGCTCTACCACTTGAGCTACAGCGCCACTTCTGGTTTTCTGGTGGTTTATTGGAGATAGGAGTCTCACGGTTTTTCCTGCCAGGGCTGGCTTTGAACCGAGATCCTCAGATCTCAGCCTCCTGAGTAGCTAGGATTACAGGCGTGAGCCACCAGTGCCCGGCTAAGGTTTCTAATCTTACATTAGGGTCTTTCAACCCTCTCTGAACTAATGTTAGTAAAGTGTGAGAGACAGGGTTCTAGTTCCAGTCTTCTGCATGTGGGTATCCAGTTTTCCTATCACTATTTGTTGAAGGGGTTATAGTTTTTTTTTTTTTTCCCCAACATATATTTTTGGCTTGTTTGTGAAAAAAAATCAGATGGCTATAGGTGAGTAGATTCATTTTTCTGGGTCATGTAGTCTGTTCCATTGGTTATCAGATCTGTTTTTGTGCCAGTACCAAGCCATTTTTGTTTGTTATACTTATTAAAGCTATACCAAAATAACTGCTGAAAGAATGTGATATGAGTAGACTCCCAAGATAGCTAAAATGTACACTGTAAAATATACTAACCAAACTAATATATACTGGTCTTTCATGACTTTTTTTTTTTTTTTGGTTAGGTGTGGTGCTTAAACTCTGGGCCTGGGTGTTGTCCCTGAGCTCTTCAGCTCAAGCAAAGCACTCTACCACTTGAGCCACAGCATCACTTCAGATTTTCTGGTGGTTAACTGGGGATAAGAGTCTCATGGACTTTCCTGCCTGGGCTAGCTTTGAACCATGATCCTCAGATCTCAGCCTCCTGAGTAGCTAGGATTACAGGCATGAGCTACCAGCACATGGCTTTTCATGTCTTTTTTTTATTAGAACATTATTTACTTACAGTTTAAAATTTGAGGATATCGAGCTAAGACCTAACATTTTTGAGCATATTACAGTTGTTCTAAGAGTAACTCTGCTTTCTTCAATACATTCAAAAAGATTGACAGGACATATTTGAATGACAGACGCTGGCTTCTTGACCATCTCGTATCTCAGAACATACTATACTATTAAATAAATCATATTAATCCTAGATCGTGGTGATAGGTATAGAGGTAAGCTATAATCCCAGCATTCCAGAGGCTGAGATAGGAGGAACAGAAGTTTGAGGCCAGTCTGGGTTACATAGCAAATTCCAGGCAAGGCCTGGAATTCAAGGCCTCAAAAAGTCTCAAAAAAAAAAAAAAAAAAGAAAAAAAGAAAAAGAAAAAAGCAATACAGTAGAAGTCAACTGTATGTAGACTTCATCCTCACTTTATATAAATACACCAAACCAAAGAGTTATGTTCTTTCCTACCTGTGGCCTCATATAATTAGACATTAATGTAAAAGAAAACAAATAGATATTTATACCTCTGGTTTTGGACTAAAAGAAAAGATCAGATATAAATCTACCCAAAAGGAAATATTTTAATCTAGCTTTACTCCTCATACCATCTCAGTTTGGGATGAACATTCCAGCCAGTGTGAACTGTTCCAGCTAATAAGTAAATGAAGTATAGATATGCCAAAATATTATCTTTCATTTCTTCAGGTGAAATCTTGATGCATTTGGTATTAAATATCCTTTTAAATGATTATCATTTTTGAGTTCTCTCTATTTGCTCTCTTTCTCCACCCCTCTCTGTTTCTCTTTGTCTGTCTGTCTCTCTCTATCCTGAGAACTGAATCTAAGCATCATACATGCTTTGGAACATTCTACCACAGAGCTAAACTCTTATCTCTTTATAAATTTCAATCCATCAAAGACTTGCTAAGCTTCCCAGGCAGGTCTTGATCTTTCAGTTCTCCCGTCTCAGTCTTCAAGGAGCTGAGATGAATTATCATCATTATCTACATGTATCTGGAGAAGTGGAAATACTAGTTGGTGATTAAGTTGAATCTTTATTGTTGAAGCCTCTGTGTAGGTAACAGAAGTAAATACATGATCTAAGCAGTTAAGGAAAAGGTAAATTCCATCTACCTTACTAGTCACCTGGGACACATACACACACACACTCATAATCAGTCGATCAATCAATCTGGCCCTACACCCAAATTTATACATAGCTAGGCAAAATAGTGTAGGGTAAATCAATTGGTTAAAGGTTCATTTTTTACTGTCTACCTAAGTGACCTTGGCTATATAATAGAAATCATTTAATGAAGAAGCTCACCCTGAAGCTGACAAGCTTGAAATATGGAAGACATGACAGCAATAACTGAAAGACCCCTACTTTCCACAGTCCCAGAACGGGGTTGTTACTGCTTTTGAACACTATTATCTACTGCCTTTATATGCCATGAAAAAATGATTCATTTAAACTAAAGAGCAAATGTCCACCATCAGAAGGGAAGGAGTGGAGAGCTGTTGTCCAAGCAGACTGACTGTGTCCAGTCTATTTGGCCAAAATGTCAAAGGCCTTCGGTACCCTCACCAGGCACTCTGATTTGCTAACCCAGAACCCCCTAAACTGGCTTTATTATGGAGACAGACATATCAACTGCACCCAAGGATCTGAACCATAACCTAGAGGCCAGCTTATTACTTTACAAGGGGAAAGAGTTCTTTCCGAATCCCACTCACTCTGTCCTCAGAAGGCTTTTCCAGTTCCCTGCATTTCTTAGTGGCTGCTGGATGAACAGGAAATCATAGCACAGGTATCTCTGAGACACATAAGGCCCCACTGTTGGCCCCACAGTTGTGGACTTTAGTGACTGTTCCATCCTTCCCCTACCTTATGCTGAATTTCTGTTGTCTAACTCCCTGCCTGTGAGGGTTGGTGTTTGCCCATCTACTGCTATTAACAGGCTTTCTTTGCTAGACAAAGCAAACATGATGCATTCACAGTCCTCCAGCTTATTGCACTTGGTTGTGTTCAGCCTGAGATGTTAATATAAATCCTGATATGACACATTAATTAATTTGGGGCATTGCTATCTCCAGTCAATAACTTACACAATACTCTTTAATCTCACTTCACTTGTTTCCTTCTTCACTTTGGTCTGGAAGGTTAGTTTTATTTCAAAGCCGTGTCTTGTGTCATCTTAGGTACTGACATGTGGCTGGTCTTAAGTACTTCCCAAATCAATGCCTGGTGGTTTGTGTGGATGCCACCAACAGGTTCTCATCGACCATATTTTGAGAAATCATAAACAATTGATATATACCCTTGTATAACCAGTATTTTCATTTTAGGGCTAATTCAATGCACTAAATCACACTGCAGCATGAAGTCTTACAGTACACAGCCCACATTAATCCATCTTCTGTTTCTTCTACTACTTTTGAAGTCTTTTATCTTTCTCCCCTCTTGCTCATACCATGGCGCTCACGCACAAGTATTGGCTCTTTTGGGAAAGGTACAAAAGTACAATCTTGGGTTGGGAAGGTGGTTCAGTGGTAGAGTGCTGGCCTTTCAAGCATGAGGCCCTCGGTTCCATTCCTCAGTACCACATAAGCAGAAAAAGCTGGAAGTGGCACTGTGGCTCAAGTGGTAGAGCACTAGCCTTGAGCTGAACTGCTGAGGGACAGCACCCAGGCCCAGAGTTCAGGCTCCATGACCAACACACACACACACACACACACACACACACACACACACACACACACACACACACTACAATCCTTTTGGTGCAGAGGTCAGCCACATGACCTTTCTGACCCCTAGATTCCCCATCAGCAAAATGACAGTCCCTTTAGTCAGCTTATAAGATTACTGTGAGGATCAAATCAAATAACATAGGTAAGAATACTGTGAAGGGATTGCCAACATACCCAAATGTATAGGAAATAAATATGCAGGTAATTTGTGGTGGAAATTACTAGGCATTCACTTTCATTCATATAAATGTGCCTTTTGTTCCTTCCTGGCATCTATGAAGTCAAAGAAAATGTCAGGTGTAGGAGTCTCAGGGATCAGGATTTTGGTTTTTCTGCGTAAGAAAAGTGTGCCCTTAAGGGGGCCTTAGGGTATAATTAATTTGGCTTTCCTGTGCTCTAGGATTTAAGTTGTGTCTGAAGTTGTTACAGCTTTTATCCTTTCAGCCATTTTGTTGTTAATGTAGGAAAGTTCAGTGCGGATGAATATTCTAAAATATAGATTACTTCACTTAATGAACATCTTTATAAATAGAGTTATGCTTTGTCATGTGCTGGGCATTTTGAAAAGCAAGAGAAGGCGGATGGTAAGCAAACCCTTGTGCTTGCTTGGAGAAGAAAATTGGGAGACCCAGATAAGTAAATTTAATTAGAGATTTCACATGGACTGATTGTAGGATGTAGGCAAAATTTTCCCTGCAGTATAGCAGTAGGGCTTTGTCCTGGTGTATAACATTTCAGAGGCCCTGTTCATGAGGGCCAGTTTCCCCCACTCAACAATGCTTTTGCAGCTGCACTAAAGTGTAGGGATTTCATTTGAAATACAAAATGTTCTCCAGCTTCTGTAATAACCTGCAGCTGTGTCACCACTCCATGCAAGAAGTTGAATATTGTACACTGTCCCTGGAGCTGCTTCAGACCCAAAGCAAAATATTTCCAACTTTTTCAGGATCAGTGAAGGGCCACCTTGCAGTGGAATTTAAAATATTTCTCCAATTAAGCTCCAGACCTACAGAGTCAGTTTTGAATGTGAGAAGAAAGAGACAGCCAGTTAGCAAAGCTGGTCTTTAAAATGCTGCCTAGAGATGACAGAGCAGCGAGAAGCCAGCCCTCTATCTGCCTAAGGAAAGAAACATCTGCATTTGGGAGCCAGAGTGCAAACCCTGTCTTCCCTGAAGATGAAAGGAGACAGGAAAATCTCTGGATTTTCCAGAACTGTTATCTAACACCGAATAAGAAACAAATGCCTAAGGTATATGAAGTCACGGACAGTAAGTGTCAGTGGAAGGAATGGATTAATGAATACTGAAACATTCATAATTTTTCAGTCTTGAATAGGATTTTCTTTACAAATCCCTGTCAGGGAGTTCAAGCTGTTCTCTATAATTCTAAAAATACTTGTCTGTGAAGGTGTAGATATGGGAGGAGGGGCTACATCTGCATCACTAAACCTGGCTTGGTACTTGATAGGATGAGGAAGGGACCAGCTAAACTTCTCCCATCTCATTTCCTTTCTACTCATGCATTTCAGGAACAGTCTCTGGTTAGACCTGGTTCATTGTTAATGCTACCCTTTCCCCCCCCATCAAATTATTTGGAATTGATGGCACTAGAATTAAGCCATATATTTGTCTTCATGATCTATAAGTATTGAACAGTGGTAGTTAGTTGTTCTGGAGGACTATTTGGGTAATGATTATAGATCCTACAGAAATAGAAAAGAAATATTGGACATGACTGCCATTGTCTTCTACTAGGTTTTCAGACTCTCCCAATCTTGCCTTTGTTTCTGTTAGAAATAGAATAGGAACAGAATGTCAAGGCCTTATGCCATTGGTTGCCACATATAAACATTTGATTTTTCTTCTGCAACATAAAACTCAACTAGAATTTTTTAGAAAAAATAAGTTCCATGGGACCAAGATATTCTTAGCTTAGGTGACCTTTGAGAGCAAGGATAGTAAGGCACACTAGAGGATTTGGCATACAAACATACTGGAGCTGTTTCCTCTCTTGCTCCTTGTCCTGAATCTGAGATCTGAGACCTTAGAAACCCTGGAGTCTACCATAGTGTAATCCTCATAGGTAGTAAATTGTATTCCTGATATAGCCAATTTGCTGGGCATTCCAGGGGGTGCGTATTAGATAACATGTATCTATCTTCAGTTGTGCTAAGCAACTTAGGGGCATCATGGTACTGACGCCTGTAGAGATTTCTGAGAGCCGGACACTAGGATCTCAAGAGCAACGTCTGAACTCAGACCTGCAAGTCAGAGGGATCTGTAGAGATTTCTTGTCTCACTGCACTTGCTTAAGACCTAAGGTCTTTTAATACATTCCTTCAACCATGAGAGGAGTGACAATCTGGGGTCCTTGTAAAATACACTGAGAGGCTAAAAGAGAGAGGACCATGGGTGGGAGTGGGGGCATTTCAACTCCTCTTAACCAGAGAGCCTTGTCAAGATCACAGGCCACAAAGTCCTGAGATCTAGGAGTTTCTCTGGACAACTCCTGGCTAAAGATGTCCCCCATCTACTAAACAATTCACCTAGACTGCAGCTGCTGACCTTTTCCCCACATCCCTGACATCTCTGAGCTTCTTCCCACTGAATTCACTAGTCTTAGTGGGCAACAAGTGAAACTTAACCATTGTATATACCCACCCCCCCTTTTTTAGCTTCTTTTTTAAAAATTTTATTCTTACCATAAACTCTTCCTTCCTATTACATTTCAGTAGGTGGTGCATAAATTGTCCATGTGAACTTTTGTTTTCCAGACTTGAGAAAATGAGGCATTAAGAATGTCTTTCTTTTGAAAATGCAGTATCATCAGATCGTTCTGTTTTACTCTCCACCCAGAAGATGACATTGGCTGTTCCTCCTTCAGGACACACCTGTGAGCTCACCCTGAGCAGCAATCCTTAATGATTATTCAACAGTGGAACCAACGTACTAATGTGAAGCTTCTAAATGTGGAATTTCCTATCCAGGACTTTCCAACTCAGTCCTGTTCTATCCCACTGAGAGGCATATGGACAGATTCACTTTGCTAAAACTGCGAAGCTGGAGGCCTCGGCTGGTCAGGCTGAGCTGTTTCTGAAGCTCAAAGTAGCTATGACTCATCCCTCCTACAGTCCGTTAACTTCCCACTCCTCTCTCGACCAGCTTACTTCTCTCACTCTGACTCCTATAAACCCACTTATTTTCAAATTTGCTCAATAACCACGACATTCAAACCTAACCTGCTCTATGCACAGGATACTGAGAAAATACCCAGTGAGAATCTAGGATCCACAGGAGAAATAATGGTCACCAATAAAGTATGGATTGTTTGCTTGGACTTGGATGGTGAGAAATAACTGCTAAGGAGAGTCAACAGCAAGTTTTAGGACGTGTGCCATCCTGCCCAATTGAGTTCTGGGAATGCAGTCATTCTCACTGGTGGTTTGCAGGAAGTCACACCACATTTTAATTGAATACACAGGTTCCTGCATGATTAGAAGCATAATGCTTTGATGCCCAGGCAAAATTGAGCGGCTGACAATGGGCTCAAATGGCTTCCTGCCATGAAGCAAAGATGCTGGAGCTTTATTTTTCCTGTGATACCTTCAGGCCCTGTTGCCAAAGTCACAACAGGAAACTCAAAAATTCAATTTTCAGAGAAGCTGCAGATCTTTCCTGGATGTTTCCAACCACCAGCATGATTTTTTTTTTTAAAGTAGCAATGTCTGAGTAAGAGAGAGTTTAACTTTTTGGAAGAAATGACAAGACAAAAGCAGCAACTTGGTATAGCTGCTGAACCAAGTAGCCAAGAAGCACAAAGTTCTCCAGCTTAAAGGGTAACTAGGCATGCAGCTACTTATCAAAGTCTGCAGCCTAAACCCACCTTTAACCTACCAGAACCAGAAAGTCCAGATGTTTCTAATACTTTGGAAAGAGGAAGTATTCAACAGATCTGTTCATCAAATAAATAATTGTTGAATACATTCTATGTTTCAAGTATTGACACACGAGGAGTTGTAGCAATAGGAACCCTGAAGGAATTCATTCCAGTACCCTCCCAGAATTCAAAGATGCTGAGTCTCCTCCACAAAAATTCCATGTATGGGCAATCTCCCCGTACTCTAAATCATGCTTAATTACTTATAATACAACTAGTTTCTTTTTTTCTTTTTTTTTTTTTTTTGGTCGGCCGTGGGGCTTGAACTCTGGGCCTGGGCGCTGTCCCTCAGCTCTTCAGCTCAAGGTGAGCGCTCTACCACTTGAGCTACAGCGCCACTTCCGGTTTTCTGGTGGTTTATTGGAGATAGGAGTCTCACGGTCTTTCTTGCCCGGGCTGGCTTTGAACCGAGATCCTCAGATCTCAGCCTCCTGAGTAGCTAGGATTACAGGCGTGAGCCACCAGCGCCCGGCCCACAACTAGTTTCTTTTTTAAATTGTATTATTAAATAGTTGCACAGGGCTGGGAATGTGGCTCAGTGGTACAGTGCTTGGCCTAGCATTCATGAAGCTCTAGGTTTGATTCCTCAGCACCACATAAACAGAAAAAGCTGGAAGTGGTGCTATGGCTCAAATGGTAGAGTGTTAGCCTTGAGCAAAAGAAGCTCAGGGACAGTGGCCAGGCCCTGAGTCCAAGCATCAGGACTGGCAAAAAAAAAAAAAAAAAAGGTTGCACAAAATGTTTGCAATTCTATGTCAGTTTTGGAATGTTTGATCAATGTTTATTTTTGACATAAATGAGAAAATCACATAAATGATCAAACCAGCTCACTGATTTTCATTTTAATAAAATCCTCTGGCAGCCAGGTGCCAGTGGCTCACACCTATAATCCTAGCTACTCAGGAGGCTGAGATCTGAGGATCATGGTTCAAAGCCAGACTGGGCAGTAAAGTCCATGAGACTCTTATCTCCAATTAACTACCAGAAAACCTGAAATGCCACTGTGCCTGAAGGAGTAGAACATGCCTTGAGCTGAAGAGCTCAGGGACAGCAGCCAGGCCCAGACTTCAAGCCCCATGACTGACCAAAAAACCCACAAAACTCTCTGGTGGTGGGTGTCTCATGCCTGTAATCCTAGGTACTTGGGAGGGTGAGATCCGAGGATTGCAGTTTGAAGACAGCCCAGGTATGAAAGCCCTTGAGACTCTTACCTCCAATAAACTACAAAACAACAGTAACAACAACAACAAAAAGTCAGAAGTAGAGCTAGGACTCAAATGGTAGACTGTTAGCCTTGAGTAAAAAAGCTCAGGAATAGTGCTCAGGCTCTGAATTAAAGCCCCAGGATAGGCACAAAAAGCTTTCTGGAATTTTGACTGGGATTATATTTGATATGATAATAAATTTAAAAGAATTGAGATAACAAATCGATATATCAAAAAACAAACTTTACAACTTTGGTGGAGGGGGTATGTGGTAGGGGGGCTGGGGGAGGTGGGGAGGAGATGGGAAGGGATGGGAAGGGGAAACAAAGGAGGAGGCAACAATGCTTGATAAGAAATGTACTCATTATCTTGCCCATGTAATTGTAACCCCCTCTGTACGGTATTTTCATAATTTTTAAAAACAAAAGCACTAAACAAACAAACAAAAAGAATTTATATAGCTGGGCACGGTGGCTCATGCCTATAATCCTAGCTACTCAGGAGGCTGAGATCTGAGGATCAGGGTTCAAAGCCAGCTTGGGCAGGAAAGTCTGTGAGACTCTTATCTTCAATAAAACAAAAACAAAAACAAAAACACTAGACAGCACTTGCCTTGAGCTGAAGAGCTGAGGGATAGTGCCTAAGCCCAGAGTTCAAGTTTCCTAATCCATGAACATGATTTAAGTCTTCATTTCACTGATGTTTTGTAGTTTTCTATATATGTCTCTTTTGATAAATGTATTCATAAATTTTTGTGACACTGCTAATTATTTTTAATTTTAAATCCAGTGCATCTTTATTGGCCTTAAAACATACAACCATGAAAAAACTCATTAGCTCAAGTAGTTTTTTCTTTAGATGATTTTGGATTTTGTAAGCAAATGATCGTGCAATCTATGATATAAGACAGTATCTCTTCTTTTCAAATCTATTTGCATTTCATACCATTACCTTGTCATGCTACAACTGGCCACTGAAATCATTACATAGTGGCCTTTTATCATGCATGTCATGAATTACATCTAGAAAGCCATGTCTTCCTCAAATAATGATAAATTAATGATTTGTCATTATAAATTAGTCATGATAAAGTAACTATGATTATTCCTTTAATGTGCTAGTGTATTATATTTTCTATTATTTTTCAAGATCTGTACTTATCTTTTTTCCATAATGTCTTTGTCTTATTTTGGTATCAGAATAGTGTCAGCCCATTTATTGGAAGAGTTTGTGTGTAATAGATACTATTCTCATTAATATTAGGTAAAATTCACTATTTAATTCATTTGGATATGAAGCTTTCTTGTGAAAAGATTTTTAAGTACAAAATCAGTTAATTGATTCAGTTATTTAATATGAGTCTGTCAAGGCTATTTCTTCTTGAATAAGCATTAGTAATTTCTTCTAAGAAAAATGTTCATTCTGGGGCTGGGAAGGTGGCTCAGTGGTAGAGCGCTTGCCTTGCATGCATGAGGCTCTGGGTTCGATTCCTCAGCACCACATAAGCAAAAGAAAAAAGCCAGAAGTGGTGCTGTGGCTCAAGTGGTAGAGCGCTAGCCTTGAGCTGAAGAGCTGAGGGACAGCGCCCAAGCCCAGAGTTCAGGCCCCACGACAGGACCCAGAAAAAACAACAACAACAACAAAAGAAAAATGTTCATTCTATCTAAGTCATCAGATTTATTAGCACAAACTGGACCACAGTAATCTGTTATAGTATCTGTAGACTTGTTGTAGCCTCTCTCTTTGGATACTTACGTCTTTGTTGTTCTTATCAGTCTGCAAAAAAGTTTGTCAATGTTTTAATCTGTTCAAACATAAACCAAAATCCTGGCTCTACCACCTAATATCTGTAGGCTCTTGGATAAGCCACTCAGCCAATGATAACTCAGTTGTTGTTTTCAGCCTCTCATTCACCTGCCAAATACATTATTTTCTTTCCCCAAGTAACTTTCCATCCTTCTCACTGTAAACCACACTAGTTGCAACCCTGTTTAACTGTCCTGTGTTCTGCTGAGGAAGGCCTTGGGTACCAAAATGGTCAAGACAGCCTTATCCTCAGTGAGCAGATGAGGAGACCCTGTGAGTATGTTACCTTTTCTTTCCATGATGCATTAAATTAATCTCCAAATCACACAATAGGAAGGAGGAAGTATTAACATCTAACATGCAAGTTCCATGATGATAAATACAAGCAGAGTTGTCTCAAACTATAGATCTTTGGTTCTAAGTGATTATCTCAACCAGGGACTTTTGTGTGGTGGCAGAATTGTTCTGCATTTACCACCACACATGCTAAAATTCACAGGATGCACAGCATCTCCAAGTCTGTTTCACTATATGATCGTTTTTAAGCAGCTGTTTCAACACTTAGAAATGATATTCTATACCATGTGAGTAAAATTGAAGACAATCCAAAAGTTTAAATGTAAATAAAACCAGGTCTGTCTTTCCTTTCCTACAACTGTGCTCCAGGTCATCCCGAGGGAGCGTGGAGACTATGCACAGGTCCTTGTTACCTTCTACCTCCCTTTTCGAGCATGTCTTTCCTCCCACCCAACTGCAGAAGCAGGGGATCCTGGCTCAGGGTGCCCTTTACACAAATACACCTGCTCTGCTACTGGCAACATCCAGGCCCACTGACACTGAATCCCTGCACGGGGGAACACTCACATTCAGAAACTATTGTCAGATCTATTTATCAAAATTCATTTTCTCAACATGAGATTCTGCTTTCCATTAATTGTCATAATGGAAAGGATCCAATAAACCTATATTCATCATGTGGAGGTGTTAATAGCCAGGAATGACTAGAGAGACAGAAATACCAGTTCTGAGTAGGCAGATAATGGGGTAGTTTGGGGGCAGGGAGGCATTCTGAACAACGTCCAACTAGTTCCTTATAGGTTCTTTCATTTCTTCTCTTAAAAAATCTTCAGAATTAGGGGCTGGGAAGGTGGCTCAGTGGTAGAGCGCTTGCCTTGCATGCCTGAGGCCCTGGGTTCGATTCCTCAGCACCACATAAGCAAAAAAGCCGGAAGTGGCGCTGTGGCTCAAGTGGTAGATCGCTAGCCTTGAGCTGAAGAGCTGAGGGACAGTGCCTAGGCCCAGAGTTCAAGGCCCCACAACTGGACCCCCCCCAAAAAATCTTCAGAATTAGTGTGAAAGAAGGGGTGACACTGTCCAAAAAGAAATGTACTCCTTACCTTACTTATGAAACTGTAACCCCTTTATACATCACCTTCATAATAATAATAATTTTTTTTAAAAACCTTCAAAATTGTAAAAGAGGCTGGGGGATAGCAGGGAAGGTTCCTAGTTAGATAACTCTACTTTCAGCTCGATTTTCAGTACCCTCAAAAGTGGTCTAAAAACTAAAGTCTTTTTTGGGGCGGGGGAGTTTCAGTGTTAGTGTCTATGCTACATTGTAATTCTTTAGTATAGTCTGTGACTCTTACTTATTTAGTATAGTAATAATAAAATAGCAACATTGTTTATGAAAATTCATCATGAGACAAGCACTCTCTGAGTGTCCTATGTGTGTACTACAATATTTATTTCTGTAACAATCCAATTTCACAGATGAGAGAATTGAAGTGTAAAAAGGCAAAGCAACTTGCTGTGCTAGACACAGAGAGGTCATGCCCGGGACTCTGGTCAAGATGAAACTTGCTGCCCAGCTGTTGCCACAGGCCATTGTTGCCAGCCTCAGAGCCCTTTACAAAAGATCAAGCCCTTCCCAGGCCAGCCTGGTGCAGGTTTCTGAGCTCCAGGTTGGCTGAGGTTTTGTCAGGCTTACATCTCACTTCTAGCTTTTTCTCTGGCCTGACCCACTACTGCCTTTCCTTCAGACATCTTTGTCTTTAGTAAGCATCCTGTACTCCAACCTCTGTCTTAGCATTGGCTGCCAGAAGACCCAGACTACAGCCCTTGCCAACATCACACAGCTGAAAGTCTGATGCTCCTAAGCAGAATGTGTGATATACACTCTCCAAATATACCACAAGTATAGAATTCTCCTATCTGTAGCAGTGGTTGAAGCTAATACCTCGGAATATCTGAAATTTTGTCCTTAATTTTTATAATAACTTTATCAAGCTATTCACATCCTCTAAAAACCGCCTGTTCAATGCACACATAACAATTCAGAATATACTTTTAGCACAGTTACAAAGTTATATAACTAGTATTATTTTAGAAGTCCAGAATATTTCAACATCCCAATCACTTTTCATTTGTCTTCAGTTTTGATATCCCTAAGCAATAATTCATGCATTTAATCTGTTCTTGCCAGTTATGAAATTTATTTCTATGATCAAAGATACAGAGTCTCCTAAAATATGTCCAAGTTCTTGTTTGCCATTCTCACTTCCAGGGAATTTATTCTTTAAAAAAACTGACAAAAGAAGAGAGAAGGGGAAATAAACTAGTTTTCTGCATCTTAGTTTATAAAACTAAACAACAACAACAAAAAGCAACCTAGAAAGTTTTTCCATTGTGGTTGTCTAGCTAATAAAATCACAGCACATTTACAAAATCCAGTAGTATGCATCCATTACAGACTAAAGAGCAACAAGGAACATGCTTAAGGTTTTAAGCATAAAAAGCAGAACATAAAATTGCAACTATGACTATGTAAAATATGAACATATGGATACGGAGCGAAAGGAAATGAAGAGAAATAAAAACAGTTGCTGCAACAGGATGTTGGAGCTGTGAATTCTTTTCATTCTGCTGAGTTATTTTATTATTGTCAAAATGCAGTCTTTACAATGAATCAGAGTAGGAAGGAAATATGCACCTATTTTTACCAGTAAAACCTCTCATTTGTAAGGTGATATAGAAGAATTCTTGTTACGGACAAGAACCTTGAGGCCACATGGACTTTGGCTTTTCATTCTGTGATATTTCTGAGCTGTGACACTGGGGTACAACTCTGTAAGTTTCATTTTCTACAACTGT
The DNA here is from genome assembly GCF_024711535.1 of Dipodomys merriami. NCBI lineage: Eukaryota > Metazoa > Chordata > Mammalia > Rodentia > Heteromyidae > Dipodomys > Dipodomys merriami. The sequence continues at coordinate 22,710,873 of NW_027202493.1, read as the reverse complement.
TTAGTTTACAAGGGCTAATCACACCATCTACCTTAGAGAGCCAAGGTGAAGATGGAGATAATGGTGCCTAGCAACAATTAATAAATGCCAGGTCTTATTGTTGTGTAGGTAATGGAGGCTAGAGGACAGTTGTGGTGCTGACAAGGGACAGAGGTTGTTCATGAGAATACTACAAACACTGCAATACACTGAAAATACAACTTTACATTGCACACACAGGTGGAGATTTCCAACACCTCTAGCAATTAGTTACACCGATTCTGGACCAGTTGTGTCAAAGGAAGGTTGGAGTTGGGTCATTATCTCTTCTTAGCTGAAAATACAGAGAAACAAGTACCTTTTAACACACTCACTGATGGCCTTGTTGAAAACTCAAACACTGCTGATTTTGCATGACTCATTTTATTAATGAATACAAAGGCCTATTAACTCTTCTCATTGTCATGTTTTTTTCTATCATCATTAGTAACAAAGACACAGTGTGTCTTCTTAAGTAAAGCTAGTGACCACTTTGTCTTCCCTCCTGTTATGGATGAGCCTCCAAGAGCCCATCCTTCCCTTGCTCATAGGATGCCAACTGAGCCCACTCTGGGTCTCTTAAGTTAGTTCCTTTAACTCTCAAATCAGTTTGTCCTCTTCTGCCATCATTAAATAAAGACTGTAGAATGCCCCTACCTTAGCAGAAATCAAAACTTCTTGTTAGATCTCACATCTCCAGGTACAGCCCATTTCTCCTTGGAGTGGAAAAAAAAAATAGAAGAACGCTGAACATCATTGAAGTTTTTGAAACTATTATATGTTATTACTCTTATTTTTTTTAATTTAAGATTGTTGAGCTTATAACTGGTATTCAGAAAGTCATTTATTTCTTTTTAAAATTATATTCTTATTATCTTTAATTGTGCAAAGGAGTTACAATTCAACATGTCCGTTTATGAGTACCATGCTTCTTGATCAATTTTACCTCTTTCATTGTTCTCCCCATCCCTCTCAACCCCACCCATCCCATCAATTATCCTATTTTTATAGGATATACATAGAATACTATTACTGCACTCACCACACTTCATCTACCCCCCTTTCTCTTGACCTCTCTCATACATGCTCCTCAAGGACCAGCTTCCAGGTATTTGTTTTGTTAGACTGTGAGTTAGTTGTTCTAAGGATTTACACCATGTGAAGTATCCCAAGCATATTTAGCTACAATCAAGTGTAGTAAGCCATACTATAATTTAATAAGTATTAGCACATGAATATATTCATGAAACCATCACCATATATATTGCAGATTGTCTAGTTATCCTTTGCTGCTTTTATTGTCTTTTGTTTTTGTTTATGTTTGGGCAAAGATTTATTTTACTATAACAGGAGAAAGGAAAATGGAGAAGAGAAACATTTCCTGTTCTGTGTTATACAGAGAAGGCTGAGAATCTGAGGATAGCTATGTGAAGCCAGCCCAGGTAGAAAAGTCCCCATGAGGGCTGGGAAGGTGGCTCAGTGGTAGAGCGCTTGCCTTGCATGCCTGAGGCCCTGGGTTTGATTCCTCAGCACCACATAAGCAAAAAGAAAAAGCCGGAAGTGGCGCTGTGGCTCAAGTGGTAGAGTGCTAGCCTTGAGCTGAAGAGCTGAGGGACAGCACCCAGGCCCAGAGTTCAGGCCCCACGACTGGACAAAAAAAGAAAAGAAAAGAGAAGAAAAGTCCCCATCAGACTCCAATCAATTCACCACTCAAAAAGTGGAAGTGGAGCTGCAACTAAAAGTGGTAGAATATTAACCTGAACAAAAGAGCTCAGGAACAGCACCCATGTCCTGAGTTCAAGCTCCACAACCAACAACAACAACAAAAGACTGATCTAGTCCTTCTTTGAAATCCTACTCTTCTGTTTTACCTCTCCAGGTAAATACTGATTTAGTTTGTGGGTTTGTTGGTATATATATATATATATATATATATATATATATATATATATATATATATATATATATATATATATATGCATATATATCACCTTGTAATACATTGCAATATATTTGCACATTACATAATATTGTATTATATTTACATTTTCTAGAACTTGTTTTAGATGGGTTTTATTATGTTAACCAAGCTAGCCCTGGGCTCAAGCAATACATTTGCCATAGGTATGTGTCATTGTGCCCAGCTCATTTTCTGCAACTTTTTATATTAGTCATTCAGTGTGTACTGTTCTTTTTGTATAGCTTCTTTCACTTAGTATAATAATCTTGAGATTCATTCATGCTGTAGCATGTACCGTTTATTCTTCTACAGTTTGTTTATCCATTCACCTGTTGATGGGAACTTGGGTTATTTCCAGTTTGGGCTTTTGAAAAAAACTGCTATGAGTATTCATATACAAGTCTTTCTACTGACATATGCTTTCATTTATCCAGAGAAAACTTCTAGAATGGAATGAATAGACCATATGGCAGGTGTATACTAAAAATTTTAAGAAACAGAAAAGTTGTATTCCAGGATATTTGTATGATTTTATGTTCTTACCAACAATGTATGAATTCCAGATTCTTCACATCCTAATCAACACTTGGCACATGGTCAAGTTCTTCTTTTTTTTTTTTAACTAGTCCAGTAGGCATGGTTTCTCCTTGTGCTTTTAATTTGCATTTTATTATTGACTAATCAAGTTGAGCTTTTCATGTGCTTACTTGCTTTTTAAAACTTTTTTGATAGTGTCTATTCAGGTCTTTGCTCATTTTTAATTTTTATTATATCCTGAATGCAATTCTTTTATTAGATGTATGTTTCAAATATTTCCTTCCAGTTTTATTATTTTGTCTCTCCAGTCTTTTTAAAAGTCAAAGTTACTATTTGGTAAGTCTATATCATTTTTTATGCTTTTGGTGTTGTAGACAAGAAATCTTTTCCAGACAAATGTCATAAATATCTATTGCAGCATGATATCTTTTACAACTTTTGTAGTTGTCAGGTTTACACTTAAGATTATAACTCAGTTGAGGTAATTTTTATATGATGTGTACAGATCCAACATTTTTTTCAGTGTATAGATATTTAATTGCTTCAGTATCATTGACTGAAAAGACAATTCTTCCTCTCCAGAATTCTCCTTGCACATTTGTCAAAAATCAACTGTCCACACCCGTTGTCTCTCTCTTCCATTGAACTACTTATCTAACTCTATCCTAGCATCATACTGTCTTGCTTCATAATAAGCCTTTTAAATCATTCTTTTAAATCATTTCATTTCTGTAAGAATTTAAGAATTAGTTCTTTAGTTTTATTTACTTATGTATTTTGCTGTATGGTGGATTGAATTCAAGAGTCATCTGTGCAAGATAAACACCTAACCAGCTATCAGTATTTATTTTTAGTAGATGTTACTAAGATTGTAAATAGGATTATGTTATTTCTGTATTACAGTAAGTTTGATGGAGTTTTTTTTTTTTTAGTTTGAAGGTGTTTTAACAACATTGAGTCAAATATATGTATGCTCACAAATAATATTGTAACAAATATGTTACTCCATTTGTTTAGGTTCTTCATTTCTCAGTAGTGTCTTGCAGTTTTCTATGTATAGGTTACTGCACATTTTTGTCTGAATTACCCTATAGTTCATATTTTTAAACTATTGAATTATTTTTTATATTTGGATTTCATATTTTAATTGTTATAGAAGAAAAATTATTTTTGTAGACAAATGTAGTCTGGTGTTTCTTTTCTACATTTTTTATTGTTATTATAAAGGTGATATACAGAGGATTACATTTACATAAATCAGATAAACAGTACATTTCTATTGGACAACTGGGGTTTAAAACAAAATTTAAATCACTTTCTTGCACTGCTAACTTTTTTCTACTTATGTAAATAGAAACATTTCAGCATAAATGTGATACATACAAAGCAAGGGCTGAATAGTAATCACTAGGCTATAACATTGATAAACTAATACAGTGATATGGATTTACTGCAAAAGTTGATTGAGAAGGTAGTATTGAGAGATGTGAGGAGTGTGGTTTTTGGTGCTTCTTTTTCCTTCCCCTTTACTCTTCAGGAAAAAGGTAAGTTGACTTGAACAACCTTCTTTTGCACTGGGAAAAATGAACAAATGTTTGAAATGCTTTTAAAATATTTTTTAATTAAAAAAGCACTCTGGAAAATAGTAAATACCTGTAACTTATAAACACCAACTTTCATTGTAATAATTGTATCCTAATCTTATGTTTGTTTAACTGGATTATATAGATTCTTATCATTTGTTAAAATATGCATACTAAGTGAACCAATATAATATTAAAGTATGTATTATATAAATATATCTATCTCCATGCTGACTGTGCAGGATGGATGTGTTAAGTCATTTGTGGTATATTATGGTGTTGACCTTGGCTCCAGGGCCTGTGCTTGAAAAGAACAAATAAGTAATACCAAGATGTAAATGACATTACTTACAAAGTTTTAACTGTCTTCTATATACTAGTTCATAGAATTTTCTCTTGTATTTCAAACTCCTGCAGTATATTTAGGCTATAATTATGAGTTATAAACTTTATATAATAAAGCATTCTATCCATTAAAAAAAAAAAGAGTTCATTTCTTTTTAGACAATGTGACCCCTTTCCTTGCTCTCTCACAGTTGCAGTTTTTCCCTCTGGTCCCCACCCATGATGTGTCTCTTTTTTTCTTGTCAAGCATAAGGCTTGAACTCTGGGCCTGGGCACTGTCCCTGAGTACTTCAGCTCAAGTCTAGCGCTCTACCACTTGAGCCACAGTGCCACTTCCAGTTTTCTGGTGGTTAATTGGAGAAAAGAGTCTCATAGACTTTCCTGCCTGGGCTGGCTTTGGACCATAATCCTCAGATCTCAGCCTCCTGAGTAGCTAGGATTATAGACATGAGCCACCAGCATCTGGCTGTGATGCGTCTTTTAAATACTGGAACACAACAGAGCCCAGCAGAAATCAAAAAGCAAAATACACAGCTCAGACAGTTGAAATCATCTGTTTTCATAATTTGCCTGGCACACCTTAAATAAACATGAACCATTACAAGTAGCTATAATCAGATAGTATAGGAAATAGAGTGAGCAGAAGAAAAACCTCAAATATAGGGCCTTCACCTTTTTTCTACATGAAATTCACTTTTCTTCATGACAATAAAGGTCTCCTCATAAGGAATCATGATTAGGCATGATATCATAGAATGACTAGGTTCAAAATATTTCTTTATAGAACTTACATATCAGGCAAAAAACTGTTATAGATAAGACCAATTCTGTTTGGACTTTAGAAATTATCTTAATTTGTGAGCAGCAAGACATACATCTGTGGTACTAATTATGATGGAGTATCTCTTGTCCAAAGCAACAACCTCAAAACAAAATTCCAGAAGCAGAACTCTCAGAACTGTTTCTCTCATGAGTTCTTAGGAAGAAGGGAGGCTCTAACTCAAAACCAACTTCCTTGTGCTTAAAATGGAAGTTTGGAGCAAGCAAAGGGTTTGATAACAATTGATCTGTTTTCTGGGCTGTATAATGCTGAAAGATTTCCACTGTTTTGGGAAACCAAATAAGAATGACTCCAAAGTGAGGTATACCATGACACTGTATAGAAAAAACTTGAATCAAAACAGTTTTAGTATGTCAATCTCACAGGCTAGACTTTTAAATTCAATAACTGAACTTTTAGTTCATGTCAGTGATTCTTACAAAGTCCTCCAGTTTAATATTGAACAGTAATGATAATGAGAGCACTGCTTCTTCATTAATGCTCACTATAGTCTTGGCCCTATGCTAAACCTTATGTTCATTTACACTGTCCCACTGGTATTAACTCCATACGGGGAGCATTAGTATTCTGATTTACAAAGAAGAGACTGAGAATCAAGATTACTCTGTCCAAAGTCACATACTTAAGTAGGTGTGTGTGTGTGTGTGTGTGTGTGTATGTGTGTAAAAGGAACCAACACCCATTTCCATATACAGTGTATACTGATTCTTCATTAAATTCCTCCTTTTCATAGATATCACACTGAAATTCCTCCTTATTTTCCCTTCAATCTGCTATCCTTCCACCCTTTTCCTGTCACCTGTTTTGAGGACGTTCAGGAATACCTTTCACTGAGCTCCAGCCCATCACACTCATTCGACAAGTATTTACTGAATGCTCACTTTAATACTTTATTCAGTCATCTGCAAAGATTTTGAGATCCTACTGTGTACTGTAATCGGTGTTAAGGATTCATCTGAAAACAACATAAACTGAAATCTCTTTCCTTAGGGAACTAGAATTCGAGTGCCAAAAAGACAATAAACGTAAGAAATAAATACAATGAAAGTTGAAAGACAGTAAGTACCAAGAGAAGACTAGGAGGAGGAAGAATGGCAAATGTTACAGACCTGTCCACATACCTTGACTCTAAATAAAGGAGACTAAAGGCGATTGCCTCTTAGCTTATTTGCTCAAGGCTGGCACTCTACCACTTGGACCACAGCTCTGCTTCTGTTTTTGCTGATTAATGGGGAGATAAGAGGCTCTTGAAGTTGTCTGTCAGTGTTGGGCTTCAGCCTCCTGAGTAGCTAGATTATAGGCATGAATCACTGGCTCCCGGGTTATCCGGCATTTCTAATTGCCCTGAACTCTCGACACACTTGCCATATTCTCTTTCTTCTTCTTCATCCTCATCATCCTCATCCTCAACCTCATCCTCATCATCGCCGGTACTGAGCAAAGGCGAACCACCCTGTGGTAGGCCTCTCTCAGCGTTCTCAAACACAAGATCTGTGCACACACAAAAACGAGGCAGACGTCTCTGTTGTTCTCCGCTGTGGCCTGCTACTGTTCGTTTTATTCCCTCTTCCCGCACATGAACAAGCTTTGCTCCCAACACCGTCCCCAACAGCGGTCTTACCCCTTCCACCCCAAGTTTTCCTGAGGCTCCACAGAACCACTAACCATCAGATATCCGGAACCGCCCTGGCAGGAAGCAGGGTGACGCAAACGGTGGCAGGGTGCATCCTGGGAGTTGTAGTCCGCGCCCCGTAGTGCGCAGGCGTAGTAGAAAAGGCGGGAAATGTTGGGCGGTGAGAGCAGAGCTCCATGGGATTGTAGTTTTTCTTGAATGACATACGTTAAAGGGTGTGCGGAAGTCGGGCGGCCCGGTTTCAAGACTTCACTTCACCTCGGAAGAATGTTCTCTATGAATTCTTGTCGCCTTGGAGAGTTGGTTTGGGAATTGGGTGCGACTTCATCTTACTGTGGATCTCAAGATGGACCAAGATAGCCCCCAAGTGGACAGAGTGAGTTCAAATGTGATTCACCTGAGACCACGACAGAGGAGGAGTCAGAAAGACGGGCGAGCGAAGCAAAGCAGCACGGACTCCGGGGCCTTTCCCTTAACACACATACAGATGTTTTCGAAGGCTTACACTTTACCAAAAAAAAATAAAAACATTTCAGAAAAAAAGCTGTCTTTTACCAGGAATCAAATACAGGACAGACTCTGAGACTCCTATTTCAAAAGCTGGAAGTGAAGGTATAGTTTAAGTGGTGGAGTGCCAGCCTTGAGTGACATAGCCATATAAGAGTGTAAGCCCTGAGTTCAAGTCCCAGAACTAGCATGCATGTGTCACACACACACACACACGAAAGTAAATAATATTTTTTTATTTTTTTTTTTGTCATCGAAGTCAAGCACTTTGACTATCTCCTTCAAGGTTTTTTATCTATGTCTACATTTTACTTCATTTTCTGTTTATCTGTTCCAAACTAATTTTTGCTTTGAGAACTTTATTTTTGTGTTTCATAACAGAATAGACTCTGTTTATAGGATCTTCATTTAGCTAAACTCTCTAATTTGGCTTATGCTACCATAATCTCAATAATATATGTTATTAGTGCCATTGCAATACGCAGGCTTTTCTCCTGTGTGTTAGTTCCCTTGCTGATCCATCAGTGAGTATTAGTTTCCAAAAGGCCATTGCCTCAATTACAAGTATGTCTATAATACCAGCTACTTAAAGGCCCAGATAGGAGGATTATTGTTTCAGGCCAGCCAAGACCAAAGTTAGTGAAGCCCTACCTCAAAAATTAGAACCAGGTGCTAATTTCCCTTCCCTCCCCTCCCCTTCCCTCCCCTCCCCTCCCCTTCCCTTCCCTTCCCTTCCCTTCCCTTCCCTTCCCTTCCCTTCCCTTCCCTTCCCTCCTCTTCCCTCCCCTCCCCTCCCCTTCCCTCCCCTCCCCTCCCCTCCCCTCCCCTCCCCTCCCTCCCCTCCCCTCCCCTCCCTTCCCCTCTCCTTCCCTCCCCTTCCCTTCCCTTTGTCCAGAGCCCAGCAGGGAGTCTCTCTGCATGATAAGCTTGACTATCTAGCTGGAACATCTCTCCAGGCTGTTTACACAATCTGGTCTTTTCATCCTGCCCCAAACAAAGACCAGGTAGCTGCTGTGACCACCTTTTCACATTGCCCTAAGCAAACATCCTGCAGCTGCTACGGCCAATGAAAAAGCTTTCTTATTCTAAGCATATACATACCCCTGTGTGAAAAATAAAATTTGGCATCTTGATCAGAATCCTTGTCTTGCTGTCATTCTTCGTGTCTCTTGTCCCTTCATTCCTTCTTGCTTAGGTTCATTGCCCTGGTTGAAGTCCTGCGGGTCGGGACACCTTTCCTTTTTTCTTTCCTTTTTCCTTTCCTTTCCTTTCCTTCTTTTTTGACAGTACTGGAATTTGAACTCAACCTTCCTTCCCTCACAGTGTAACTCCACAGCTTTCAAGGATATTGGCTTAATGTTAAAATCCTAAATACTCTTCAATTCAGAAACCCTGCTTCATTTTATTTATTCTGAAGAAAATGTGTACACCTATGCAGAAAGAGACATGAAGAATGGTTTTCATTGCTTCATGGTTATAATCATGAAAGACTGAAAATGCCCTATAAAAGTCAGCAACAGGAAATCAATGACATAGGCTGTAATGAATCGTAGGATGAAATAATGCTGCACCAATGGAAGAATACAAATTAAAGCTAACACAGAAAACTCCCAAGTACCTATAATTTAGTGGGCAGAGAGGATGAGTGTACATAATATTATTCTGTAGTTTGTACCCAAAATGTCCACCTAATGTCCAGTAATAAGGGGTTGGTTCTCAGAGAGGTTCAATGACATGGCTTATATTTCTGATCATTTGTTTGAAATTCTTTTTTCAACTCTCCTGTATTTTTTTATGTTTTCTATGATGGAAATACATAAAGAAAGTATTTTGAAACTAAGAACTGAGTGGCAAATAAATCAGCATGTTGTCTCCCTTTAACTGTTACCTGTGAGAAAAAGTCTAATCCATTTAGAATAGAGTCACTTCTCCTGTCCTGAGAGACCTACACAAGCAGCTCTATCCACTGCAGCCCAAAAATATTTGTAAAAAACTCTCTGGTACTGAACATACATAGACTTTTTCCTTGCCATTCTTCCTCAAACAAACACAATAGTACAGCTACTTATCATGGTGCTTACCTCATATTATTCATATTATATCTTTGATCTCCCAGATAGACTGAATAATAACTGCATATGGAAAATTTCTAATGAGAAACAAAAGACTCCCACAGACAAGTGCTATTTGTGATGAATGGCCCTCTCTCCATACGTAATAGAATAATACACTGATGTGCTGAAACTCAACTACAAACACCTTACATTTAATGTTTTTTAAAATCCCTAATCTGTAGCATTGTCTGATTTCCATATTTTAAGTTGAATTGTATCCCCACAAAATGTATGCTGAAATTTTGAGCCCCAGTACGCTAGAATGTGACTGTATGTGTCATGGCAGATATAATTAGTTAAAATGAGGTCATCTCAAATTAGAGTAGGTGGGCTCTTCTTCCCTATGGCTGGTAATTTCATACAAAGAGAAGACATGAAGGTAGACAACAAGGAGAATGCCTTGAGATCTCAAAGACAGAGACTGGAAAGACATGTTTGCAAACCAACAAATGCCAAGGATTGATGGCCACTACTGGAAGCAGGGAGAAGAAGAGGTAAAGAAGAATTCTATCCACAGTCTCAGAAGGAACAAGGTCCTATAAATATATAAATATCTGAATTTTAGACCTCTGACTTTTCTAATTTGAAAGGGAGATGTTTTTGTTGTTCAGAGGCACCCACTTCACAGTATCTTGTAATGTAACTGTAGAAAATTAATATTAGTGGTATAAGAGCTTCCATCTTGGCCAATGGGCCACTTCACTCAGAGCAGAGTTGGGAATGGACAAACACAATCTATATTAGACAATCTAAACTAGCCCCCAAACTGCCCTGCTCAGAAGACTCTATTCATCTAAAGTAGAGAGAGCTCTAAGTTTGTTCAGAGAAGAATTGGATGTAGGTTTGACTGAGAACCTTCAAGATTGAATTAGCTATGATCATTGTCCTACATTGTATGCATTTTATCTTTTGGAATGTCTATTTTGGATCCAAGGAATACATTAACCTAATTCAGTTCTAGAGAAATCAATGGGAACATGAAAGAACCTGATGACTATTCAAATATCAGTGACAACATACTTCGTTGAGATGAAGTCTTATCTATCTATATTCAGTATGTCTCAGGAATTTGAAACTATTCAACATCCATATAACCCGTATTAAGAGAGAAAAACTGTATGTTTTTCACTGTAACAATTCCTGACATAAACAACTTAAAGTAGGAAAGATTAGCTTAATTTCATAAGTTTCAAAAGTCCACTCACCTGGGCCTGTGGCTGAACCCGAGCTCTGGACTGTGGACTTAAGTTAAGGCAGCCATGATGGTGCAAAACATGTGGTGGAGCAAAGATGCTCAGATCACTGCAGCCAGGAAGCAGAGAGAGAAACAAGAGGAGGCCAAAGACAGGACACACTCATCAAATACACACCAACTGACCTGCTCCCTCCAATGATATCTCCTCTCCTAACTTCTACCACCTCCCAATAATACCATAAAATGAATACACCCACTGATTACATCAGAGACCTCAGGAAGACTGGAGCATAGCTCAACTGGTAGAGCACCGGCCTAGGAATCACAAGGTCCTGAGTTCAAATCTTAGTACCCTCAATAAATAAATGAACAGATAAATACATCTGAGTCCTATGAACCAATCATCCACCAACTGGGTTTTGGAGGGTCAGATCCAAGCCATAACACAAACACACCATCATACTGGACACATACAGCAGTGACAGGAGACTGGGGATCTTCTTGCAGACCCTTTCCTCTTATCTCTGTCCAGTAAAGAATAGGGCTCTAATAGTCCACCAGACTTGGGTTCAAATTTACACACACTGGAAAGTCTGTGTGACTACTGCTATAAACCTGTTTCCTCCTCTGTAAAAAATTAATATTATTAAGCCAGGCATTAGTGGCTCATGCCTGTAATCCTAGCTAATCGGAGGATCGCGGTTCAAAGTCAGCCTGGGCAGAAAAGTCCCCATGAGACTCTTCTCTCCAATTAACCATTCAAACACTGGAAGTGTAGTTGTGGCTCAAGTGAAAGAACAGTAGCCTTCAGCATAAAGAGGCTCAGGGACAACATCCAGGCCCTACAACCAACAGGAAAAAAAGAAAGAAAGAAAGAAAGAAAGAAAGAAAGAAAGAAAGAAAGAAAGAAAGAAAGAAAGAAAGAAAGAAAGAAAGAAAGAAAGAAAGAAAGAAAGAGAAGGAAGGAAGAAAGGAAGGAAAGAAGGAAGGAAGGAAGGAAGAAAAGAAATTAATATCATTAAGTAATAATAAAACTTAACCTCAGAGGGAATTTGACATACTACTAGCAATATGACAAAGACTCAATGCATTGTAATTAAGCCACTTGACAATGGTAAGAGCTTGGAATCCAGGCGGCTGAGCAGCTGAGTGTACAGTCCCACTGTAGAGCCCTGCCTGTTCTTCGGGTCTGATTACAGACAAGGAGTGACCCCAGGTCTCCGTTGGATGGCAACCTGGAGACTCACCTGCCCACCTCCGTCTGCTTTGAACTCCGCCTCCTACAAGGCCCGAACCCCACCAGGCTTATTCTTCCTAGACCAAAGCAAGAGCATGTGTCAGGAGGAAGCGGTACAGTGAAAGATGGAGAGGAATGAGGGAGCCTTTCCCGAGAGGGACTCAGAGCAGCTTCGCAAGCCAGGCTTTGTGAGCTAGAGGCAAGGGTGGTGCTAGAGGAAGGAATTTCTGGGTGTGACTGTGGGCAGCAGGTGGCGCTCATCCGATCTCCTGGGGAATGAGAGTTTTCTTTCTTTCTTTCTTTCTTTCTTTCTTTCTTTCTTTCTTTCTTTCTTTTCTTTCTTTCTTTCTTTCTTTCTTTCTTTCTTTCTTTCTTTCTTTCTTTCTTTCTTTCTTTCTTTCTTTCTCTCTCTCTCTTTCTATCTCTCTCTCTCTCTTTCTTTCTGTCTCTCTTTCTTTCTTTCTTTCTTGTTTACAAGTTCTTTATTGTGAACATACTATACAGAGGGGTTATAGTTACATGAGCAAGGTGATGAGTACATTTTTTATCAAGCATTGTTGCCTCCTCCTTTGTTTTTCCCCTACCATCCCTTCCCTCCCACTTCCACAACTACACTTTCTACCCCCCAAATCCCCCCAATCCCCGCCTAAATTGTAAAGTTCGTTTTTCAACATAGTGTCTTGTACATCTCATTGTTACAATGGGTCAACCTGTATCCCTATTTAAACATCTTGTTTTTTCCTTTCCCTTTCCCTCCCCAAATTATACCGACATCAAATACAGTGAAAACAGAGGTTTTACTATGGGGGAAGAACATACAAAGCAACAAAAAAAAATCACATGGTACCTTATAAATACATTAGAAACAATAGCAAGCAAGAAAAAAACCACTTGTGTATCTATCTTGGGGTTCATTTTGCTTAACTTCATCTTATCTGTACATAGCTTTTGACTTTTTCTACTTGTCTCAGACATATACTAGTTATTGCAAATAAGGGAAAGGGAAAAACCTCCCATGGTCCTGGACTGGAAGGATCAACAATGTGAAGATGGCAATACTTCCCAAGACTATCTACAAATTCAGTGCAATACCTATCAATATTCTACCCTCATTCTTCAAGGAAATAGAAGAAGCAATCCAAACATTCATATGGAACAATAAAAGACCCTGAATAGCAAAACAGTCCTTAGCAGAAAGAACAGTGCTGGAGGAATAACAATACATTGTACCAGCCTAGCAGGTCAGACACCTGAGTTTAAATCCCATTACTGCCTAAAAAGAAAAAAGAAATTGTTTCATCCTTACTGGACCTCAGTTGTCCAGTGTGGGAAATGAAAGGTTTACACTAAACAAGGAATTCCCAATTCTTTTACCTTTCATACCTAATAATTTTTCTAATCCAGAGATTCCAGAACTTTCCAGATAACTGACTCTTTCCAAAACTTAAAATAACTCCCAGTGCCTCTGTAAGTTTGCTGTGCCATCCCATGCACTTTGGCTATGACTTGGGACACTCAGTCCTCATCAAAGAAAGTGAACTCTAGCCAGACGCCGGTGGCTCAGACCTATAATCCTAGCTACTCAGGAGGCTGAGACCTTAGGATCGAGGTTTAAAGCCAGCCTGGGCACAAAGTCCTTAATCTCCAATTCACCACCAGAAAACAGGAAGTGGCTCAAGTGGTGGAGCACTGGCCTTGAGCTGAAGAGCTTAGGGACAATGCCCAGGACATGAGTTCAAGCCCTACAACTGACAAAAAAAATAATAATAAAAAATAAAAATAAACTGAACTCTAGCCTGATGGAAGTAAAGAAAATTAGAAACCAAAAAGAAGATATTTATATCAAACTTATCTACTACGCTTTAAAGATCCAAAAGTATAGTGGTATTATTGAGTATATATACTATAGTTTTAAAGTGCAATGTTATAGTTTTAAAGTGCATATGACTTTAATAGTCTGACATACTATAGAATGCTGAAAATATTGAGAATGCAGGTTAACCATCATTAGAGAGCACAAAATAAATTCCAATAGTATGGTCGAAGCCTCATAGTTCTGATTAACACATTCATATAAGACCCATTCTATTGTCAATTAAATTGCAGTCATTTCTTGGTAAATACATTCATCACCAGGAAAGATGTCTCATGGTAAGAAGGCTGTGATTGAATTTTTTCTGAGTAGTTATCTTAGTTCTTGGGTGAAGCCTGAGACAGCAACAGGAACTGTTTCTAACTTAGAAACGGTTACATTTTCAGAGCTGTCATAAAATAAAAGTTATTCCCACATAACTAAGCTGTTGGAGGTAGTCCAAGTTTTGTGAAGTTTTCATTAAGTAATTCACATTGTCACCACTTCAAACCCGAACAAATTCAAGCTCTTTGTAAGCTGCTGTTAAGCGGGTTGGGTTGATAAGTTGATGACATTCCCTTCTTTAAAGTTTGAAGCCACAAAACATTTGTTATATGGCTGATGGGATAAATAAAGCAAATGGTACATAATATCCTAGCTCTATCATTCATCAGAGTTGCTGGACACTTGCTCTGTTTCCCATTTCTTGGCTATTGCACATAGTGCTGCAATAAACATGAGCGTGCAGATATCTTTTTTAGCATACTGCTTTCATTTTCTTAGGATAAATCCGCAGTAATGGGAGTGCTGGTAGACTGATGATTGATTGATTGGATAGTTCTATTTTTAATTATTCAGGGCCTCTCCATACTGTTTTCCACAATGTCTATGCTAATTTGCATGCCCACCAACAGCATGCAGGAGTTCCCTTTTCTCCACATCATTCTCAATCTTGTTGTCTTGTCTTTAAAAAAAATAGACATTGTAGCAAGAGTGAGGTGATACCTCATGTAGTTTTGATTTCTAATTCCTTAATGACTAGTGGAGTTGAAAATTATATTTTAGCTAGGTGCCGGTGGCTCACGCCTGTAATCCTAGCTACTTAGGAGGCTGAGATCTGAGGATCACAGTTCAAAGCCAGCCTGGGCAGGAAAATCCATGAGACTCTTACCTCCAATAAACCACTAGAAAACCCGAAGTGGTAGCTCAAGTGGTAGAGCACTCGCCTTGAGCAGAAGAGCTGAGAGATAGCGCCCAGGCCCAGAGTTCAAGGACCATGACCAACAAAAAAAAAGAAAATCATATCTTTTGTCCACTTTTAAATCAGATTAGAGTTTGTTATTTTTGCTACTGTCCAACTGTGAGCCACTAATTAACAATACAATAATAATATAGAACTCAATGATCCCTACTTTACATCTAACTCTTCAAAAGAACACCAGGCATTGGAAAGGTAAAGGGAAATGATGGCTGTATTTTCATATTGCTAAATTGGTTCTTTCTCTTAGCAGTTCAATTTCCCCAGTCCAGGCTTTACCTCCAGGTAATATAGGAAGTCCAGGAAATAGGAAGGCAGCCTACTTCATGTACAACAGTACTGTCACCACAATCTCACTGGAGTCCCTCATCGACGATCTGTTTTTGTTGTTGTTGCTGTTGTTATTTTAGGAGAGTGTTTGTTGAGATCAGGTAGTACTATGTAGCCCAGGTGCTGAGATTATATGTATGCATCACTATACCTCATTGTCTTAATCAACAATCTTTTAAGAAGTTTGCCTAAGTAAAAAATGATATGCACACTTTTTTATCCTGCTTGTGTGGCTCGAACTCAGTGCATGGGTGCACACTGTCCCTGAGCTTTTCTGCTCAATGCTAGTGTTCTACCACTTAGAGCCACAGTTCCACTTCCTGGACCTTTCTGCCTGGGCTGGCTTTGAACCATGACCCTCATGTCTCAGCCTCCTGAGTAGCTAGGAGCCACCAGTACCCAGTTTCTGCACACATTTATACTATAAACAACCTCTTATTAGAGAGGTTTGGGGGAATTTGTTCTTTCCTTTATGTTAAAGCTTATATTCCTTTTGTGAGGCTTCCCTTTTATGGTTAAATTTCCTGAATGGATAGTGGCTTGTTTGGGTGCAGGGAGTAGGAAGCCTGCATGGAAAACAGGCAAGGCAGAAAACAGACCAGAAACAGGAAGCTGTTAGTAGTTACTATTGATATCAAAGATTCCAATAAGAATGAGAAAGTCAAGTCAGCCCTTTGTATAGCTCCACAGCATAGGGTTGAGAGGTGCATATGCTAACTTTTCCTGGACAGTTTCTGTCCCAGGGTTCTGATCTCTCATTTGTGATCCCATTCCCACTGATCTGAGCTTTGTCCAGATTTAAGACTCATGAAATAAAGTCAGCATACAGCAGGTAGCTTAGACAGGATCCCAGAGACTCTTCTTCCTCAGGTTCAGATTCTGCCCAAGGACATCTGCTTTTCTGGACCTAGATATAAACTTGGCCATCCCCATTTACTTTCACCCTTAAAAAATTAAGGATAAGTTGAAGATGAGATCTATCCTTCAGAGACAAGATTCCCCTTAAGGTAATGCTTTGGGATTTGGAAGTAAAAATCCTACAGCCTTCTAGCATATGCTAACCATTTGCTATATAATAATGTTTCCTACATTTAAGTGTCTCACAGCTTTAATCCTAGTCTCAGGGGACTGAGTTCAGAAGTAGTCTGGGCAGAAAGGTCCAGAAGATTACATCTCCAATTAACCAACAAAAGAAGCTGTGTTAGAGAGGTAGTTCAAGTGAACAAGGAAGTGTGGATTTTTTGAGTTCAAATTCCAGTACGTTATAACCATAGTTATAATGCTGTACTGTTATTTTTGTACTGTAAACTGGTGTGGAGGTGTCTTTTTATGGAGGGGATTTTATTTATCTCTTCTGCCCTCTAGTGGTGAAGTGTAGGTGGCACAGTCCAATGCATCAGGTGAACAGATATTTGCAGATGTGAGCATAGAAAATTACCATACATTATTATCATTTCCACAGTAACTTCATAAGGTATGGTTTTCCTATTCATAAATCATAGCATTATCTTTATGGTTACAAATACATATCTTTAATTTTAAAATACTGAAAACCTTTTTATCTCCAGGTACATTATGGAAAAATGTTTTAAAGCTAACCAAGTGTTCAACGAACATTTCATGAATCTCTTGTAATTTGGTGTCATAGCTTCTAGCACAAACTTTTAGGAAAGTGTCAGAAGAAAGGAGGAAATGTCCAAGAGAAACAGTTTATAAGAGGAGGAGAAACTTCTTTTGGCTCCTAGGGAAAGGTTTCTGTCCTCCTTGGCTAGTTCCACGGTGACATGTGGTGAGCTGGATTATCAATATGGGAGCCTTCTCTTCCTCTATCTACGCTACAGAAAGTGTTAAACACGAAGAAAGACCACAAAACCCCACTTCGTATTCACATTTTAAAAATCCTCATCGTTGCATTCAATTTACAACATCAATCAAGAAGCCACACACAGATTTCAATCATAGTAACATTGTCAGATATCACAGACATAGGCAAGAAAAACATTATTGGGGGGGGGGAGTTCTAGGACTTTTTTCTCCCCTGCAAAACCATTTAAAGGATAAACTTTCAAAAGATCTAAATTCCTAGGACTTCTATGTTAGTATGTTAATGAAGCAAACAGGAGGAAATGGGAAAGGGATGTGGTGAAAGGTAAAGAAATACAGCAAGCTGAACTCTGAGTCAATTTAGGAGTGGTTAATCGAGGAGGGCATCTTTTGGGGCAAACTCCTACATTAACACACCTTCACAGTATTTTTTTTTTTAAACTAAACATTGTGATGTAAACTGAGCATGCCCAAAACTATTTCTATCACTTAAACCTTTTTCAAATGCCCTGCCTGACCTTGAGATAAGCATGAAAGAACATGCATTCACCATCTTTGCTTCAACTATGACCTCAAACTGCACATATGTAGAATGTATTCTTAACTGAGCATGCTCAGGAATGTGTCTGACCCTAAAACTTCTTCCTATATGAATACTGTATGGGTGCCCTATATAGTTCTCCATGCTTCTTCCCTTCATGGAGGGTAACGCTTTGGAAGTAACTTCCTGTCCCTACCTGTTGCATGTCGTACATCTTTCTCCACTCTTATTTCTTGGCAGTATTTGTTTTGGCTCTGAGCTTACCAGGTTGTGAACCCACTGCATATGGTTACACTACAACCACATGAACCAAATTCTGCCAACAACTTTTTTTTTTTTGTCCAGTTGTGGGGCCTGAACTCTGGGCCTGGGTGCTGTCCCTCAGCTCTTCAGCTCAAGGCTAGTGCTCTACCACTTGAGCCACAGCACCACTTCTGGCTTTTTTCTTTTTGCTTATGTGGTGCTGGGGAATCGAACCCAGGGCCTCATGCATTGCAAGGCAAGCGCTCTGCCACTGAGCCACCTTCCTAGCCCCCTGCCAACAACTTTTATGAGATTAGAAGTCATTTATTTCCTAACTAGACCTCTAGATAACAATATAATACAGCCAGAATGAGTGTAATAGTTCACACCTGAAGTCCCAAGGTACTTGGGAGGCATAAATAGGAAAATCTTGAGTTAAAACCCCAGTATAGAAAAAAAAAATGAACAAAAAGTCCAAAAGCAAAAAAGAATGTTGTCCAGCCAATATATTTATTTCAACCTGGTAAGACTCTGAACACTTACAGAAACACAACAATATGAAGATAGTAGATCATCTTTTGTAACAATCCTGGGCTTCAAACCCAGGGCTTAGTGCTTGCTAGACAAGTGTTCTACCACTTGAACCTAGGCTCCAGCCTTTTTTTCCTCTTAAGTTTAGTTATTTTACAGATAACAGTCTCATACTTTTTGCCCAAGCCAGTGTGGTCTTCAGTCTTCCTATCTGCTTTCCGAATGGTTGGGATTCTAGAATCCATGATTGGCTTGTTTATTTTTATTTATTTATGTATTTTTGTCGGTCGTGGGGTCTGAACTCTGGCCTGGGCGCTGTCCCTCAGCAATTCAGCTCAAAGCTAGCACTCTACCACTTGAGCCACAGTGCCAGTTCCAGCTTTTTCTGCTTATGTGGTGCTGAGGAATTGAACCCAGGGCCTCATGCATGCAAGGCAAGCACTCTACCACTAAGCCACCTTCCCAGCCCCTGGCTTGGTTATTGAGATGAGATCTTGTTATCTTTTTTGCACAGGCTGCCCATGAACTGTGATCCCCTGGTCATCTACTGAGTTTCTGTACCTGGCCTTCAACGCTTCCATTTTGAAGGCATTAAATACAGATTTTGGTGTTTATGTGTGTATATATGTGAACAAAAAGGAGAACATTAAACTAAGGGATATTTTCTAAGCATGATCCTTCTCTCCAGATCAGGTCTGTTTCTTTTAACTACTTATTCCAACACTGTGATAGTTAATAATATCCGTTCCCACTCACTTTGTAACATGGTGTATGGATCTGTTTTCTGTCACAGGCTATCTATCAATCCATTAGGCCTGTCCTTCCTGAAGTCTAGGTTTGTAACAGAAGGCTACTCAGCGCAGAGACTTACCGAAAATGTAGGGAGGAAGGTCAAACTTTTATGTTGCTTACAGGTAACTTGAGGCCCAAGTATAAATCATTGCTTTATGTAGCAAAAGCAGCTTGTAAGTTTCTGTCACATTTCCCTCCCTCCTGCTCCCCTACCTTTCTCTGTAGTTCTTCTTAGTGCATAAGAGCATGAATTCTGAACATTCTTGTTCTCTGCTCCCTGGCCTCAGTGATCTGAACTGTTCTGTTCTGTTGTATTTTCCCCACTTCTATGAACTAAAGCCTCTGAAACTGAAGAATCCAACGTCCAGAATCAGAGTCTCAGAGATATCTGAGTAACAAACCCATTTGGGCTGCAATCTACCCACCCACAACTGCAGGCTGTGTCTCTGGGTAAATACTATTGAGAATTAAAACATAAAAAGAAACAAAAAATCAAAGCCAGGTGCCAGTGGCTCACATCTATAACCCTAGCTACTCAGGAAGCTAAGATCTGAGAATTGTGGTTTGAGGCCAGCCTGAGTAGGAAAGTCCCTAAGATACTTATCTCCAATTAACCACCAAAATAAAAAGCCAGAAGTGAAGCTGTGACTCAAGTGGTAGAGCGCTAGCATAGGTCCTGAGTTTTAGCCCCAGGACTGGCATACACATACACACACACACACACACACACACACACACACACACACACACACACACACACACACACACACACACACACACACACACACACACACACACATGTTTTCTATGTCTTTTTTTGATACTAGGGTTTGAACTAGGGTTCTCAAGCTTATTGATGTTTTCAGTGATGGCACAACTTGATGGATCTCTAGAAAATTTTACCACGGTTCTACAGTACTCTAATTTGTCAGACACTATTTCTGCAATTATTTTATTTAAAGATTCTCACACCATTTCCACTGGAAGAAGATATTGATAAATCAGCTTTACAGGGAGATCTCCTTTGGACTGAGTTTCCTGCTCTAGGCCCTTACATTAACTAAACCAAACCAGAATGGCGTCACTCATGCTAAGTGCCACATACTCAAATTGGGTTTTTGTATTTTTGTGTTTGTTTTTGTGGGGCTTGAACCCTGGGCCTGGGCGCTGTCCCTGAGCAATTCAGCTAAAGGTGAGTGTTGTACCTCTTGAGCCACAGTACCACTTCTGTTTTTCTGGTGGTTTATAGGAGATAAGAGTCTCTTGGACTTTCCTGCCTGGGCTGGCTTTGAACTGTGATCCTCAGATCTCAGCCTCCTGAGTAGCTAGGATTACAGGCATGAGCCACCGGTGCCTGGGTCTCAAATTGAGTTTTGAATTCAGCCAGTTTTTTTTTTTTTTTTTTTTTTTTAAATCAAGTGTCACAGCAGCCTATCAGAAAGGGGACGGTTTACCATTGTGCTTTATCCCCTAGGGACATTAAATAAAATGATCAGTTTCCCCTTTTTTCCCCTTCCTCCTGCTTTCTTTAATAAACCCCTCCTCCTCCCCCTCCCCTTCCCTCTCCTCCTCCATCTGCCAATTAATATAAAGTGTGAGAAAGTGAGTTTGGGACCTGGTCTTGGGGAAAAATAAAGCCAGCCTCCTCTGCCCAGGCAACCAGAGTGTCCCTTTTAATAGCTATAAGACTGCAACTAATGAATTGCTGTAATTTTCCCCCCAAATATGATTGTGGCCAGTTCCAACTAAGTGGTGGCCAGCCAGGGGGCTCCAGAGCTGGTGCTACCTAAAGTGCTGAAAGGGAGGGAAGCTGAGTCCTTCCACCTCCCCTCCCCCAAAGTCTTAGTCATAGTTTACCTGGAAGTTTTACATGCTGAAAAACAGCTTCCCGACAAACAGTAACTATAATGCACGTCAACTTGGAACTTCCTGGAATTTACTTTGTGATTTGAAATGATGCCTCTTTCCAACGAAGCTGCATGGTTGTTATTCATGAGTGACTTGAGGCGGAATTCACCTCAGGGTTTCAACACAAAGGAAGAGGGGAGGGGGAGAGAGACAGAGGGATGGCTCACAGATAAAAGTTCACAAGACTCTACCAATGACTTGGTTTTTTTTCAGTTTTAATTTCTTTTTTTCTGTCAGTTGTGAGGCTTGAACTCAGTCCCTGAGCCTCTTTGTGCTCAAGGTAGCGCTCTACCACTTGAATCACAGCGCTGCTGCCGGCTTTGAACCATGATCCTCAGATCTGAGTCTCCTGAGTAGCTAGGATTACACGTGTGAGCCACTGGTGCTCGGCTGATAAGCCTTTTCCCCTCTATAGCCTTCTAAAGGTTGTACAAGGGGATTATAATTTCATGGATCATCTAGTATCAAGTGTTTCTTGATCAGTCAGTCTTCCCATCATTCCCCTCCTCCTAGACTGATTTCACATTTTCCACTGCCTTCATCACAAATAGACATTGAACATTATGGCTATATTTATCCTCAGTTCCCTTTTTTTTATTAATCCACCTATCTTGGAGGTTTGTTTTTAGATTTTTAAGGAAATACATAAGGAAAGCCCACAGTAAACCACTTAAACATTTTAGTAGGAATAACTTTAAGGATGTAAATATATTAACACAGGCCCTGCCTCTGTTACAGTTTTTCCCTTTGTCCAGCGTTCTAAATGCTAATGAAAACTTCAATGATTACAATACTAACTGTGAATTACTTTTTCCTTCAAGTAAGAACCCAGAACATCTGGTCACCTCTAGATAAAATCAGAGAAGTAATGCTTCTCCCCGATCTTCAGTTCTGTGTATCCTCAGTTCTGTCCATCAACTGACTCAAAGCATGTAAACTGTGAGTGGTTTTTTTTTTGTATCATCCTGGCCTTTGGTACCAGATTGGTAAGACTACAGGTCATGTGTGCATACCAGACACATGCAAATCGGTTTTTTTCTCATTCCAGGGTCTCAAGCTCACATTAGGGGATGAGAATCCTGGGTGGAGGAGGCAGGATAAAGTTGTGCAGGGGAAGATTTGGTGCACGGATTGCTTCCACCACACATGACAGCACGTGGGCAATTTATGCTCACAGATTTATAAATAGAAGTGGTCCAACAGAAACCATTTGCAAATCTTATTCTCAGTCCCTTCCATTTGAATTTGCACCAGCAACCATCGCCCTGGAGCAAATGTTGAGAATAGACTAGCTGAAAGCAGGGAACGACTATTTCTATATGACACACATGCTGGTTAAAAATCAGAACCAACAATGTATTTTTAGATTTTGCACAGAAGCATAGTTATTCTTGTAAGCTTTTAAAATGGGCAAAAAGTCTTAAAGAGAACTGGAAGGTCAAGAAATTAAATGCTGTAAATGGACTCAGGATATGAATATGTAATAAACCCCGTTGAAGATGGTTAGATGATAGGAGAGTTATTTTACAGAATATCAGGGTTTTATCTCCTTGGCATCCTTGCTACCACCATCTTTCAAGTCTTGATCATCTCCAAATCTTGAGCATTTCTACCATCCCACAGGGCTCTTCATCCTCTATCGTCCACTTCTACTAACTAAGCTACTTTTGCTCTGGCCACTAATGGGGGAAAAAATCACTTTCTACACAGCCTTAGGTAGAGAGATGCTTCTTAGTTATAAGACTTTGATATATAACTTGTAGTAGAAAAGACATACATTTGGTATTGCATTTGATTTTGGTATCCTGGTATTGTATATGTTTATTCGAATTAGGGACAGGAAGGGGAACAACAGAATGGTGAAACAAAGGACAAGGGAGGAACTAATGCAACAGCGATATACACAAGACAACATGTTGGAAATGAACTGTACAACTTGGGTGGGGGGTGAGGAGGGAAAGTAGGAGAAAACTGAGGAAAGGGGTAACAAGGTTGACAAGAAATGTATTCATTACCTTACTTTATAACCGAAACCCCTCTGTATAACATCTTCATCTTCATAATAAAAAAAATAGAGGGAGAGCAAACACACACACACACACACACACACACAAACTTGTCTCAGTTCCTAGCCACAGAGCTCCTGAAATCTTCAGATGTCCTGCCTTAAGAGTGGCTGTTGCTCTCCATAGCCAACTCCTTTAGAACACATCTGAGTTTATGCTAATAAGGTGGATGTGGTCCCCCTAGATAATCTCAAGATAGGATTGGCCACCACCTGAATGACCAAATGATTAGAAGATCATAACTTGTCACCCAACCCTCAAAGCCTCAGGGAAAGACAAGGATGCCGGAGATTTTCTACACAAATTCTTAAGCAATGAGATTCAGAATTTACAGGTTGGTGAACATATCAAAGTGTTGGCATGCTGGGGCACCCAGAGAAGGTATGTGAGTTCTAAACTCCTCCTCCCCCCACCCCTTGACCTGCACATCTTTTCCACATAGATTCTCTTCTCCCTTCAGTACTCCCAATTATGTTGACTTACCCTTCTTAGGTCTCAGGAATATTAAAGTATTACTTTCTTTTCTCTCTACTATTTTCAGTCTTCCTCTCAATTGGATCCTTGACAGACTCAATTCTCTCCTACTCCAAAAAACCAAGCCAAACTAAAGCTCTTACTATAGTAGGTATTTCCTGCTGTTCCCCTGATCCAGAGTGTTTTATCTTCCTTAGAGCTGGGTTGATTTTTTTTTGTTTTTGCTTGTTTGTTTCTTTGAGGCAGGCTCTTACGTAGCTTAAGTTAAAACTCAGGCTAGTCCTGAACTTGTGACCTTCCTGCATCAGTCTTTCTTTCAAGTGCTGGGATTACAGGAGTGTTACCACCTCACCCAGCTTCAAGAACAACCTTGTATAGAATTTTGCACATGTGCAAGTATACCAGCAGGCAGATCCAAGAATGAGACTGCTATTTTAGAGTAAAGAATCTGATAGGTGTGGCTAGGTTTTTACCACATAGAATCAAACCATTTCATGCTTCCATCTAGGGGAGATTGTACCTCTCTCTAATCTTGACAACAGGTGTTAACACCCTCTGGAGATTTGCCAGACAGATGACACATTGTTTTGTCTGCATTTCTTTATTGTGATCGAGATTAACTTTGCTATCTGGGTTAAGGAATTGTCTGGTGTTTCTTTCTTTTTTTTTTTCTGTAGGTTAATGCCCTTTATCCAATTTTTAAAAATTGGGTTGCTAGTTTTTTTTTTAAATAACTGAGCCCTCTTTATGTAGCAGGAAGATTGGAACGTGCTAGATTTTCTGTAACAGGTCAGAATCATAGGGTTATAAAGAGGCTACTCTGCTACTGGAAAACAGCTACTCTGCTACTGGAAAACAGAAGATCCTCTCAATCTTGTTTCGGGTCTGAAAGGCATGCATTCATTATAGAAATAGAAGAAATTAACCACCTCAGTCCCATGTTTCTATACTTGTTTTTAAGGTACACAGTGAAAGGGAGTATTTCCCTGTCCAAGCCAATAGCTACCAACAGCTCACAGCCTGTACTTTTGCTTGTTTTCATTCCCTACTGTTCCTATTAAAAATCTGGGTTGTAGAAAATTCAAAAGATGGTCATATTTAAGGACTGAACTTATTTAGTTTTGCATCTTTCTGCAAGGAGCTTCAACACAGAAAAAGGCTGATTATTTATCAACATCTCAAACAAAATACCAGGTCAGAGCCTTGATGTACCCTCCTGGACTCTTCCAAAGTCAATTCTTGGTTATCAAGATTTTAACTTCTACTTAATAGCACAACCTCAAAACATCAACACAAAAGACTCGAACCCACCAGTGATTCTAAGTTTAAATTTATGTTTTGAAATTTAAAAAATGCAAAATAACAATTTAATAAAAATCGTCACACAGACACACACTTTAAAATGCCATTACATGCTATAGTTACTTAGAAAAAGTTAACAGATCTAATCAAAACAAAACAGTAATGGATTACAAATATGAGTTGTGTCTTTGAGGAAGAAACTCCTTGAAATGTCAGAGCCAGTAAGGAAGGGCTCAGCCCCTCAGGGAAGGAGGAAGCCTGGATCCCAGCTTCCTGGGGGCGCTGAGTTCAGACCTGTAGCTTCCTCATGCGCTCTGCAGCACTCTGAAGAGAAGCTTCCGGAGTCTGGATGCCTTCCATCCTTTCCACCCAGGTACAGTATAAACATTAGCATGCTGTTCCTTTTGATTGTAAACTTCAACAGAAAAATCACCGGCTAACCAATTTGACTACAAGTATTATTGTTTTCATTGTGATTCCCACCACCTCTGGATGAGCTCCCCTTCAGAAATTTGGTTACTTTATTACAGGGTGATTTATACCTTGGGACGTCCTCCAGGCCCTACTGTATGTGTGTCTGAAGAAGGCAGCTTGGTGGTCCTTCTCCAGAGCCTGGCTGGAGCTCTGTGTCCATTCAATAGGCTGAGCCCTGTTTTGGTCAGACTCCTCAAATTACAGTGCTCAGTAGGTCTATTTATCATTGTTTTCCTTATGCTCCACTATTTATTGTACAAATGGAATATTAGTATGTTCATGAAGAATTTCTTATCAAGTTTGAGGTTTTTTGTTTTTTTAAAAAAACTTGGCTGGTCTGTACATCTCACCTGATTTGTATAAAGACAGTGAGAATAAACATGCTGGTAGATCACCTTAGCACCTTATAGTCAGGTTTCTCTCTTAATGTTACACATTAGCCTTAAAAGAATCAACTTGATTTACTCGTATTTTCTCTCAAATAAATATTTAGCTTCTTTTTCAATAGTAAACATTTTTTTTTCCACAACAACATGCTCAGGAAAAACATTACAAAACCATGAGTTATGGTAACATGATCTAAAAATGCAGTCCATTCAATTCATTTTCCTAAATCAGTTTGAAAAGGAAAGTTCAAGAGTTTGACCAAGTTCCTGGATCCCAGAGTACTGAGACTCATGACTCCACATCTCCGTATCTATAGTATGACAAAAGCTAGGACTGCCCAGTTGTAATGTAGGGAGAGAGGATCATGAAATTCACTACTGCTGAGTCTTAACTTCCTTATAATTCCTTGATAATTCATAGCACAGGACCCTCAAATCTTCCTAATTATCAAAGACAGAAGTTTAATCGTGGCCTTTCATAATAATGGTACCATGCTCTGTATTTATTTGTTCCTATTCACATTCACTTTCAACTACCTGTGATTGAGTTTGAGGTAGTGTGACTGTGGTTCTGAGAAGTGGGTATGGTACAAGTATCATCTAGAGTATCACATGAGATTTAAATGGGAGGAAAGTAAAGTATTATCTACTGTCTTCTCATTTGGCATAGAAACTAAAAAGGAAAAAAAAGAGAATCAGCATCTCTTCAGTGATGGAAATACAGGTCTTTTGTGAGCATGGATACAATGCATGGAATCTGTTTCTTTGCATGAAACATGGAATCCAAGGAAAAGGACTCATATTCTCTTGCTACCTTCCAGTTAACCCGCGTAAGAATGTGCATCAGTTCCAGCTTGCTCGCGTAGCATTTCAGCATGGCACAAAGAGACTGGATGAACCAGGACCCATCCTTTGAATTTCGCCAGGAATAGTAACCTACAAAGCAAAATAGAACCAAAATACCACAGATATCTCATTTTCACTGGAAACAGAAATCACAGATGAACTACCATTGGATCAGAGTTTTATTTCTGCTCTCCCCTCCCATAGGGATGAACAGGTAAACATGCACATAATATAATGAAAAGTGGAGACATATAAAAATATCATTATAGGTGGTTTGGTGTTTTCAATTAGATTTTATTGTTTTAGCACTGGCCTAGCTAAGACATAAAGTGTATATGTACGTGCATACACTCCAGACTGAGAAATGAATGACAATTCATTTCTCTATATTACATCTGATTCAAGTATTATAAACACAAAGCATTAAAAAATCTGAAAGGTGGGGCTGGGAAGGTGGCTCAGTGGTAGAGCACTTGCCTTACATATATGAGGCTCTGGGTTCGATTCCTCAGCACCACATAAGTAAAAAGAAAAAAGCCAGAAGTGGCGCTGTGGCTCAAGTGGTAGAGCGCTAGCGCTGAGGGACAGTGCCCAGGCACAGAGTGCAGGCCCCACGTCTGGATGCGCCCCCCCCCCCACCAAAAAAAAATCAGAAAGGTGATGGCAATGCATTTACTGTACTTATTTGCACATTAACTATTAGACTCATTGCATTTAAAACAGAAGTACAGTGAATAGAAAGATGCCCAGAGGATAAAAGATAGCATATCAAGCACATGCTAAAATATTAAAAAAATACTTTTACCTTATATTTCCCAACTCTGATACACTGAATTAGTCATCAATAGTTGTATGATTAATATATTTATACACATGCACATCTGAGGGAAGCTGGGAGGAAGGCACAGAATCAGTGGAAAGCGGGTGAAAAAATACAGAAGCAAGGCCCATCATCTGCACTGGACATTGATGAAAGTGAACTAAGCAACTCAAGTGTGGTGATGGGAGGGAGGGAAAGAGAAAGAAAGAGAGGGAACAGGTGATATTAAGCAAAAGAAGAGAAATGTAGATATCACCCAATTTCTAAGAAATAGTTTTATTGCGAAAGTTCATAGAGGTCATAAGATTTGTAGATTAAGATAATGATGATTATCATTGTGAAGGTTAAAATGTATTTCTGACATTAGCTAAGTATAACTATGCCAGAGTACTGTGAAATTTATGTATCAATCTCAATAAAGAAATTTTTGGAGAAAAATATATTTATTTATATGATGACATGTAGTACCACAAAAAGGTGGAGGTAAGCAGCATATCCAAGTATTATCTTCTCTCTCTCTCTCTCTCTCTTTTCTCTTCTTTTCTTTTTTTTGGGTATAGGTGTTGGGGCTTGAACTCAGAGCCTGGGTGCTGTTGCTGTCCTTGAGCTTTTTTTGCTCAAGGCTGGCACTCCACCACTTGAGCCACAGCTCCACTTCTGGTTTTTTTAATGGTTAATTGGAAATGAGAGTCTCACAGACTTTCCTGGCTGGGTTGGCTTTGAACTGTGATCCTCAGATCTCAGTCTCCTAAGTAGCGAGGATTACAGGTGTAAGTCACCACTGTCCAGCTTGCTTGGCCTTTTCTGGTCAAGGCTAGCACTCTACAGCTTGAGCCACAGCTTCACTTTTGGATTTTTGCTGGTAAATGGGAGGAGTTTCTTGGATTTACTCTCAGGAGCTGGCTGGCTGAATTGATAGGATTATAGTCCTGAGCCACCAGTGCACTTCTACTTGTCCTAGATTAATCATGCTTATCTCCTAGCTCACAATCCAGAAATCTCCCTTGTCCACTAGGACATGTTCTAAGATGCTAGAGGAGGGCTGAATCCTATACACATTATGTGGTTCCCTATGTACACATGTATACACACACACACACACACACACACACACACACACACACACACACACACACACACACACACGTTAATGTTTTTTCCATCTTAGCTTCCCTTAGGCAGAGTGGCAAGAGCTTCTGCAGTTTGATATTTGACAACAAAACCTGGATGAAAATTCTTTTTCAGAGGCTTTTGGGGGCTCAAGAAGATGGATTTTACTACATAGGTTTCTTTACTTATGAAGGCAAGACCTTTCATCTCATTTCTGGACAAAGGGATGACTCATGACCCAGGAGGGAATGAGCAATTACACTATTCAGAATATTATCCAACTTAAAACTTCTATTGCTTATTTCCAGAACATTCCATTTAATATTTTCGGTCTGCAGTGAACCATGAGTAACTTGCAAACACAAAAGAGATCTTCTACTCTAAAATATTACATGGGGTGACTTCTGACTTAAGACTCAGTTTAGTATAGTGTACTATGTAGTATTAAGTCTATGAGTGGCTTGGGTTAGTTTTCTGATCTCTGTGGTTAAGGTACTGTACAATATAGACAGATTAGCTAATTTTTAGGGATATAAAAATCTTGATAGACTCTGGCTATCCAGTGATAGTCACACTATTGTTAACCTCTATAGTTATGACACACACACACACACACACACACACCCTACATCACATTTACTTTTGGTAACTTACACACACACACACACACACACACACACACACACACACACACACACACACACACACACACACACACACACACACACACACACACACACACACACACACACACACACACACACACACACCCTACATCACATTTACTTTTGGTAACTTTCTTACCAGGTGCTGTGGAATATGCATACAGGAAGCACACCCCCACACCCCCACACACCTACATCACATTTACTTTTGGTAACTTTCTTACCAGGTTCTGTGGAATATGCACACACACACACACACACACACACACACACACGCACACACACATCCCTACATCACATTTACTTTTGGTAACTTTCTTACCAGGTGCTGTGGAATATGCATACAGGAAGTCAGCCTCTACTGGTATTTTCTGGCATGGCATGTCATCATCAGTACCACTATCTGTCTCAATGCCACAGTCTAGTTCTGTGCCCCGGCAGGCCTGCAGGTTAGAAAGTCAATTTATATATATATATATATATATATATATATATATATATATATATATATATATATATATATGTATATATAATTTTATTTTTATTTTTATTTTTTGGGTCCAGTCGTGGGGCCTGAACTCTGGGCCTGAGCGCTGTCCCTCAGCTCTTTAACTCAAGGCTAGCGCTCTACCACTTGAGCCACAGTGCCACTTCTGGCTTTTTTCTTTTTGCTTATGTGGTGCTGAGGAATTGAACCCAGGGCCTCAGGCATGCAAGGCAAGCACTCTACCACTGAGCCAACTTTGTATTTTTTAAAAGATGCATATACACATAAATGTGTATCTGAGAAATGTAAGGACAGTGAAAAAAATAGAAGATAAAAGTCCAAAATTGAAATACACTTCATTCTTCCTAAGCAGTGTTTTAAATAAATACAAAAGTAGCCTCAAGACAAAAAAGTTCATCTACTGGATAATCTACAACAGAGGAAGTGAATCTGTGATTAATACTCCACCATGATGTTCAGTTGTAACTGACCTGAAAGATGAAAAGCTTAGGTTTCCCAGCTAGAGTTTTGCAATAATCTCCTCGGAAGAAACTTGTTAATTTTTTCAGTTCAACAGGTCCATTTGTTCCAAAAATTATTCCTTCCTCACCATGGCTCAGAATTACACAAATAAAGCTGCTCCTTTTGCTGTGATCTTCTTTAGAAACTGGAAAGACATAAGTAAGAAAAAAAATATTTCCAACTTTTTTCAACAATCTCAGATAAACTATGAGAACAAGATGATGAATTTTCGATGTTTTGTTTTGTTTCTTGATTTTTTGAGACAGGATCTTACTAAGTAATATAGGCTGGGTCTCCATCTCTTAATTCTTCTGCTCAGCTCTATGAGTGCTATGATTATAGGCATTAACTCCAAATGTGGTAGGATAAAGACACTACAAGGAGAACCCAACTTGGGCATAGTCAAATACCTGAAATAATTTTAGGGAGTTGGCATGAATTAAAATTCTTCTTATTTCTTACCATTATACAGTAATTCTACAATTTCTTCACGTGAAAGGTCATTTTTATTCCTGACTTCATATTTTAAGTTCAGGAATGTTTCTCTGAGGTTTGCTGCGTCTACATCTGTACCAGACCGAGGTGACATTCCTGGAACAGAAAGAATAACTTTTAATTCATTTGAAAAGAAGAGAATCACTTTGAAATGAAATGAATGACCTAGCAATTCACACAATCAACAAATTCTTCATTTTAAATGCTAAGAAAATTCTAATTAATCATGGTGATACAAAGTGTCTTTAGTTTTCTTTTTTTTTTTTTTTAGCATGTAAGACATTTCATTGTCTTTACAATGAAATGTAAAAGCTGTCTCAGTGCTAGTGCTTCAAGGATAGCTTTCACAGAGCTTGGATGGGAAAAAAACCAGAAGCAACTTAAATATCCTCCCACATAGGGGCTTGTTAATAAATTAAGACATTTACATAACAGAATACTAGGTTGCCATTTTTTGTGTGTGTGCTGGTGCTAGGTGGGCTTGAACTCAAGGCCTTGACTCTGTCTCCGAGCTTTTGCATTCAAGGCTAGTGCTCTACTACTTTGAGACACAGCCCCACTCATGTTTTCTGGGAGTTAATTGGAGGTAAGAGTCTCATGGACTTTCTTGCCTGGGCTGGCTTTGAACTGTGATCCTCATATCTCAGCCTCCTGAATAGGTAGGACTACAGGCATAAGCCACTGATGCCCACCTAGGTTGCTATTTTTTAAGGCAAAAATTTGCCATAGGACAATGGTCATTGTTTCAAAATGGTTTGAAATTCAAAAAAGAAATTTGTTCAAGGGGAAAGTTGGTGTTAGGTCTACACACCCAGGTCTACAGCTTTTCGTCGTTCTTTTCTAATGCCCCCCACATAATGGACAGATTTAGTACATGATGCACTCAGATTAAGAAATGCTGACATTCTGAGGGAAACACGCCTGAAAATCTGTATGAATATTAAAGTATCTATCTTTAAAACATATGGAAGCTGGGTTTGGTGGTATACATTTGTAATCCCAGCACTCTGGAGGCTGAGCCATCAGACTAAGAAGAGTTCCAGAACATCATGACTTACATAGCAAGACTGTCTACAAAGCAATGAAAACAAATGAGAAAGTGAATACTTTTCCCTTTCCCCTCCAGACTTCTATATTCATCCAATAGAAACATACAACAACAGCAAAAAATCTTGTTTCTGAGGAATGTGTCAGTGCTTTTTTTTTTTTTTCTCTCTGCTAATCTTTAATTTTTAAAAGTTCTGTTATGTGCATCTGAAGTTAAAATATACTCCTGGAGGTGCTTATAAAGAATGGCTGAGGCTGATGTGGTACTGTGTGAAAGATGGTTGAGTTCTGAGGCTGGTTTGTTCAGCTACTTTATAGACTAGAAAGCCTTTAAGTTTCAAGCTGATAAAAGAGCTCACTTTAAGACAGAAGTCAGGCCATTCAGCCAATATTTTTCAGAAGAAATATAATGACAAGCTTCAGAAAGAAAAGAAAAAAGAAAGAAAAGGCAAAGAAAATTGTACAGGAAGAAGATATTATTATTGGCAATAGGAGGTAGAATGTAGGTAAAATCTTTAAAAAAAATCATAAAACAAAAAGAAATGAAGCATTTTGTCTGTTATTTCATAGTTAAAGTTGGTATTTCAAGTTACAGCTAGGAAATGGAGGTGTGGCTCAAGTGATAGAGCACCAGCCTTGGGCGAAAAAGCCAAATGAGTGTGCATACATGAGTCCAAGCCCCAGAACTGGCTAAAACAAAATCAAGTTATAGCTAAAGCAATCAACCTAATGCTGTGGAAGAGTTATAGCTAAAAGCAATAAACATAATGCTGTGGAGGTTTAGTACCCGCTTCCAACTATCATTCTGACTCTTTCAACTATTCTACAAGTCCTGGTGATTTTTTCCTGGTGTATCATGACTTCCTCCCAGATCTAGTTTCTCAAATTAAAAAATTAATTCTAATATAATTACTAGCTACTTCAAAGAATGATCATAGCTTCATCTTAAAGAAAAATAGGAAGATTGCCCAAATGCTTATTATTACAGTAAGTTATACAAATTAGACAAAAAGTATATTTAGAACATACAGTCATATACCCACTAAAATGACAGATCAGAAAACTACATAGCAACATCAAAAATGCTTATATTAAGTGGAATAAGCAGAGTGCTACACTGTATGCATGTTATACATAAAATAAAACTATCATCATAATTACAAGCAAGATAATAAATTAACTTTTGGGTATTGTGAAGGGTTTTATTTTCTATATTTTTCTATATTCTCTTATGTGCTTAGGCCATACTGAACTTAAAGAGAGCCATTTCAGTGGGAGAGACAGAAAAACTGAGAATTAAACTCCAGTGAATGTCTAGAAATGAATCTATCAGTAATACCACCAGAGAATGAGATATGAGGATCAAGATATAAAAGCAACCAGCAATGGGCTCTTATCTCTAACCAACAAAAGGCCTAAAGTAGAAGTTCCGCTCAAGTGGTAGAGCACTGGCCTTGAGCAAAAAAGCCCCAAGATAGCATGAGGCCCTATTCAAAATTTAGGGAAGAAAGAACAAATATCTGACCAAAGCTTAAGGGAAAAGCTTCTTCAATGTGCAAGGTCTCTGTCTTCCTCATAGGCTCTGAGGAAAGGGCAATCAAGCAAAGATATAAGGAAGAAAAACAGAACAGAGGGTGGAGTAAGAGCTTGCACTGGCGTCACAGCTGGGCAGACCAAGGCCCAGCCTGCAGCCCTCAGCCCCAGACCTGATAGTGAACTACAACCCACACCCACACCCCACTCCCCCCCTCGTGCCTGACAGGTTTCCAAGCTCTCAGCATAGAATCCTAGCTACTTTTCAGAGTTACTATTCAAATAAGGAGATGCCCAGTAGGTTCTGGAAAGAATTCAAACAAGACAATTTACTACTTGTCAAGAACTTTTCACTGGTATAAAAGAGGAGAGGGGAAAGAAGGAAGGGTTGCAGATACAGAAGTGAGGCTCACAGATAGGGCTGGCTGTCAGAAGTGGGGCTATACCTTAAGGCTCCCTCCTCCTCCCTTCTCTTCCTTCTTTCTATTTATAAGTAGAACTCTGTTTTCTCCCCACACCCTGTTCCACGTCTTAATTAGTAACTGTAGAGTTTGTTCAAAACAACTCCTCCCCCTGTGCACTCCTTACTCTCAGGTTAGGAAACCAGATCACAATTAAAAAGTAGTTGTAGCTGGTCATTGTAGTTCATGTCTGTAATTCCAGCTACTAGGGAGGTGGAGCTCAGGAGCATCAGCGTTAGGGTCCAGCCTAGGAGTTAGTGGGATACCATTTTAATAAGCTGAGTGTGGTGGCGCTGCCTGTGATCCTAGCTACACAGGAAGGAGAATCTGGTTCTAATGTCTGTCCTGGGCAAAAATATAACAGTATTCTGGAAAAACTAAAGCAAAAGTGAGTTAGAGCATGGCTCAAGCTGTGCAGTACTACTGCCTCCCTCCCCAAAGTAGTGTAAAAGCACAGAATGGAGACCAGCTACGAACGAAACTAGAGATCCTACGAAACTAGAGATCCTGCGAAGGGAAAGCCTACAAACACATTTCCTCAGTTCATATGGCATTATAGAATCTGAAGGGCCCTGCCTTCTCTCTACTTGATGGTTTACTTCACTAATAATTCTAATAACTCACTTCACTGACCAATACAATAAACACATCAGTATGGCTTTCTATATCAAATCAAATACAAATGATATAGGACAAATCATGTTAAGGTACATACCTGTGCTTTTATCAAAGTTCTTATTATTAATTATTATACATACACCCATTTCAGGATAATCCATTTTGTAACTATTATCCAAGGATATGCCAGAGTCCATTGATTTGCTGCCATGGATGATCTTTCTGTATGGAAATCAAACAACAGGTTACAAAGGGAGAAAGGATTACTCCATGAATAAAACTTTTATGACTCATAACAACAGTTAACTTTTGCTTAAGACTATATACCAGACTTTGTGCTACAGATTTTTCCTTGTTTAAATCACAACATTGGGTGTCATCTCTAGCACATCACATACAGATAGGTGGATACAGTTAATTAATTTCACAATGACCCACTTCAGGGTTAAGGCTGAAGGCTTTCCTTTAGGTTTTAGTAAAATTTCATCAAACATACTTTATAATTTAACATTTTCTGATAACTTTATGAAATAGTTCATTTTCAAGGTAAGAGTAAAATCTCAAATTACCCTGAGATGATTGGAAACCACTAAATTATTTGTCAAACTTCATGAGCTGAACAAATTAGGGTCACTAAAACATTTTCTTAAAGGGTATTAAAGGGAAGCTGGGACAGGAGGATCTCCAGTTCAAAGCTGGCCTGTACTATCTGTCTATCTCAAATCATCTGAAAGAAAAAAAGAAAGAGGCAAGGAGACATTAGTTCAAAATCCTAAGAATAGAATAATAAAAATGGGCCTCAGAAATAAACTCTGATTAAAAAAAAAAGACAATAAAATTATAAAAGACAACCATTGTCCATCTTTGTGGAGTACAGTATGAGATTTTACATTTGTGCTGATCACCTCAAGATACTTAATGTCACACAAATTCTCACACAGGTAGTAACAGACATGGATTAAATGGAGATTATTTGAGGTTTAGTTTGCTCTTCTTTTTTTTTTTTTTTTTTTTTTTTACTGTCTGCCAGTTATGAGAAGCAATACTAAGCACAAAAAAGAAAATAAAAGAACAATGAAGGATAAAAGATGATCTTCAACAAGGCAGATATTCCCAGACTGAAAAACTAGAATTGCATTTTTGTCTTAAAACCTATAAACAAGAGGTGAAGACACAAAACCAACCTCTCTGTGTAGTGACTTGGGAAAGTTCACAATACCCTGAGGGATGTGTTCTGTCTGGGAAGGGTGGAGAGGAGGGGAAAGGAGCAGAGTCTTTCTGTTTCTTTTCTTTTTTTTTTTTTTTTTGGGTTTGGTCATGGGGCCTGAACTCTGGGTCTGGGCACTGTCCCTCAGCTCTTCAGCTCAAGGCTAGCGCTCTACCACTGAGCCACCTTCCCAGCCCGAGTCTTTCTGTTTCTAGGGACTAGATTCCAATTATGGCTCCATAAAACTCACAGGGTCTATTAGGTCAAGCATTTTCCTTTCTTCTTCTCCATTTCATGAGGAGGTTGAGAGACCGGAGCTTAAGTAAAGTCAGAGAGCTGAGGTAGAAAGTGAGTTTGGGTTCTGGCTTGAAAGTTTGTATTCTTTCTTTTTTATATGTGTCAGTTGTGGGCCTTGAACTTGGGGCCTGGGCACTGTCCCTGAGCTTTTTCACCCAAAGCTAGCACTTTACCACTTTGAACCACACTGTCATTTCTGGTTTTCTGGTGGTAAATTGGAGATAAGAGTCTTACAGACTTTCTTGCCTGGGCTGGATCTGAACTTCGATATTCAGATTTCAGCCTCCTGAGTAGCAAGGATTACAGGCGTGAGCCACCAGCACCAGGCTAGGCCTGCGTTCTTTCCACCTCCACATTCCTCCAAGTCTTCTGTACTACGCATACTCATCTTTCTTTGACTACACAGGATTCATTTTTAATACTCACGTTTCAAAAGTTTTAATGGATTTTGAATCCACTGAATTTTCAGAGTTCTCCATGGCTACTTGTCTTAACTAGAACATAAAGAAAACAAAAGTTAGTGAAGACAGTCAGCCATTATAAAACCATAGCATTAATCACAGTGGTTATTTCTCCGAATATTCTTCATTTGCCTGTATTGTCTGATTCCTGTCAGACCTGGGGAGTAGGCTCATTTGCATAAAGTTTAACTCCTCCTCCCTTCATTCTTCCTTAATTGGTGATTTTTTTTTTTTTAAATTCCCAACTGCAGTATCTCTGCCAGCTGAAGAGACTGCAGTTTCTTTCCATTACCACACAACAAATCAGGTCTTCATAGGAACTCAGCTTCCAACTCAACAGAGTTAAAACAAAATCCTAAAAACTTTCCACAATGGCATACTTCACATAACACTTTATTGCAACGGTTAAATTCCCAAGAGATTCTGTACCAAACCACCATATAACTTTATTCTTAAACTGGACTTTACAGTTCCAGCTTCTCATGTAGAGTGGTGGAATGGCCTAGGAAACCTAAAAGTAAAACCTAAAAGCTCTTTCATCTCAGCAGTACAACTACATGCACACGGTAAAAAGTCTTTATAATCAAAGCAGTTGCCACTTCCTGTATTATTAGGTTTGCTAGGCATTTCATATTACTCTTCCCAGTAATTCTAGCCAGGAAAGTCTAGTAATTAAGTCACTGTCACAGGTCACAGACACAAGACACAGTCAGGAGCCCTTTGCCTTTATGGGGCTGAGGGAACTAGCCCCTGACTACTTTTCTTTCAAGAGTTCCACTAGATATTCTCTAGCTTTCCAGAAGCAAAGGTACTTGTTATGGTGGTCTCTCTCACTAAGTTACATAGAGGAAAAAGTAAGCAGAGAAAAGCATGTGCACATGTGTGCACTCGCATGCACACGCGTGCACACACACACACACACAGAAATCCTAAATGAATTTCTCTAGACTCTGGAAGCCCTGCTTATGTCAAATATTTCAATCAAAATACCTTTAACCTCACTCCTGTCCTAAAATCAGAAATACTATAGACCTACTTCAGTTTTTTCTTGTTTTTTGTTTTTTTTTTTTTTTTGCTGGCTAACTGGAGATAAGTCTCACAGATTATTCTGTTGGGCTGGCTTTGAACTTGATCCTTAGAAACTTAGCCATGGATTATAGCAGGATTATAGATAGGCATGAGCTACCAGCACTTGGCTTCTGCTTTTTAAAATTTGTAAATTGTAATGCAATGTAATGCAATGTATTTCAAATATTTCTGTTTGCAATTGCACAGTTCATTCAGTCACACTGTTGTGCAGACTATTCCCTCCAGAACTTTATTTTCCCAAACCAAAACTGTATTAAGCTTCTCCATGAAAGGTTTTTAGGAAAAGGTAACTCTCTCCTCTCTCCCTTTCCCAAAGCTCCCACAGATGGGAGAGTTATACCTTCATCTAGCCTGTGTTTTGTATTGCTATGAAGGCTCTTTGCTTTTCTACCATGTTCCTTCCTATAGGTTTTCTAGATAACCACAGGAGGTTGTGAGCATACCTGAGCAACACCATCTTTTAGTCAGTTATTGAGCTTTTAGAAAGCACATATTTTATATCAGGAACCATTATGAGTACTTTGACAAAAGACAAGATAGAGTTCCTACCTTCAAGAAACTCTCATTCTAGAGAGGAAAAGTGGTTACAGATTGATAGAGTCTGGTAGGAGCTATGAGAAAATAACATAAAATAGGGTAGCCCAGGCAATAATCACCTTTGGTGATTAACCTATATCTAAATAATATAGAGACAGCAATTAGAGGTTGTCCTTCTTGGGGAAAGGCCAGCAAGAGAGACCAGTTTGATTAGTTTATCAAGGAGTGGAGGGAGATAACAAAGGAAAGATAAGATATCATAATGTCTTTGGAACTAAGAAGATCTTTGATTCTATTCTACTTTTGGTTTGGTTTTGCTTTCTTTGACACTGGGTCTCAAGAAAGTCCTAAGCTGGTCTTGAACTTCCTATGTAGCCCCCAGCTTAGCTCAAGATCATCTTATCTCTGCCTCTTCAGTGTTCAGATTACAGGCATGCGCTATCACGCTCAGCTATTATTGGAACACTTTAAGTGGAAAAATAAACAGCATGCTTAAAAAAAAAATCACTTTGGCTGCTGAGTAAACAATCAACTATAGAAAGTCAGTATGAAAACATACAGAAGTCTTTTGGAATAGTCTAGGCAAGAGACAATGAGATCTGGGGATGATCAAGATTGGAGATGTACAGTGATGCTGTAAGACTGTATATATGAGAGGTTAAATACAACTTACGTAAGGAAAAGCTTGAGCCTCCCTCAGTAAGAACAGAGACAGCTCTTCACTGCAATTAACAGTTTTAAGCCTGCAATTAATGTTTCAGTCTTAACTCAAGTAATTACCATTTGACTATTTCCAATATTAGGCAAGAGACAGATACTTATCTTTTAGTAAAGTAGTCGGTAGCTAAAAGAAAAAATAATACTAATTCTTTTAGGAGTTAACAGAGCATCATCCTATTTGATGAGGATTTCTCAGGAACAAATTCTATTAAGGTACTTTACTTCCTTCATTATCAGCATGTGAATGATACATATCTTCTCAGTTATCACTTGATCTTAATGAAAATTTGACTCTGGTAAATAAGGTCATCTAGCACCACACATGTGCACACTTGCTCTCTATTTGTCATGGATTTTCCCCATATGACACACTCAGTTCTCACTTGGGAGCTGAGCTCTGCTTCCTGCTGAGCTCCCTAAAGTGGTACACTTAGCATTACATCATCCCCATTAGCTAATGCCTCGCTGAATATATATTATTCTAGGGCTAGTGATCTCATCTTAGAAAGCCAAAATATTACCTCCTAAGGGAAATATTCACTGTCCTCCATGGTTACAGGAGTTTAGGCTTTTGTATTTTCATTTGACAACGAACATTGTCAACTGTAGAGAAAATACACAATAGATGCTTAAAAGCATATATCCTGGCACGGCCATGGCTTTAACATTAATTAGTTCTTGCTGTGTTGATGTATGTAATTCTTTGCACCAATTTAAGATGCTGACAGCAGAAGGAAAAAAAAATCTAACGATATTACAGGGAATTTGTAGAAAACCACTGACTGATAGGAACTGATTAGATAGGAACTTAGGACTTAGGCCTCAAAATTCTCTACTTTCTACCTCTCCTGAGCACTGAAGATATAACAGATATTCAAAAGATTACATACGTTGTCAGAAGAAATTTACTGTCACTCTGAAGTAGATATTTAAACATTTCAAGCTGTGTTTTCCTAAAGAGGTGAAAAGCTGGAATATTTTCCCTACTTACATGATGGTTAGCCAGTAATTCATTGCAATAGTAGGGGTAAAATAGAATAGATTATCTGTGGAATTAAAACAGAGGAATGAAAATTAATTTCTAAGATTGAAATCTCTTTCTTAAGCTATACTATGTTAACATTTTGATATAAAGGACAAACAGCTTGTTATGTAAGAAGGAGCAGTATGAGAGTTTTCTATGGTAGGGATTTGTAAATGAGATGTTAAATGAGTCAAATCAGTTTTAGTGAACCTTGATGAAGAAATCTGTCCCCAATCATTATGCAGTTCCTGGTGTCTGTCCTACAAGGAAATGCTGAGGTCAGGAATAAAACTTAGTCTCTGCTCTAGTGATTTTTGAAATCTCAGAATGAGATAGAAGAATCAACATGGTTTATTTTCGAACATTTCCATGAATATACTTTCAAAGATTTAAGAGTATGATTTACCAAAAGAGCAGCCAAAGAAAGGAACAAAATCCTTCTGCTCCAAGCTTACATAGGCTAAACACTGAACTAAAAGATATTTATTTATTTATTTATTTAGGTGTCAGTATTGGGGCTTGAATTTAGGATCTGGATGCTTTCCTAGCTTTTTTGCTTATGAAAAAAGAAGAAGCCAGGCACCAGTGGCTTATGGCTATAAGCCTAGCTACTCAGGAGACTGAGATCTGAGGATAGCAATTCAAAGCCAGTCTGGGAAGGAAAGTCTGTGAGAACTCTTAACTCTATAAACCATTCAGAAAACCAGAAGTGGCACTGTGGCTCAAGGGGTAGAGTGCTAGCCTTGAGCTGAAGAGCTCAAGGACAGTGCCCAGGCCCAGAATCAAGCCCCATGACTGACACAAAAAAAAAAAAAAAAGAGAGAGAGAGAGAGAAAAGAAAAAAGTAGAAAGCTCACACTTAAAATCCTACCTACTCAGAAGGCTGAGAGCTGAGGATCATGGTTTGAAGCTACTCTGGGCAGGAAAGTCCAGACTGAGACTCTTATCTCCAATTAGCTACCAAAAAAGCTGGAAATGGAGCTGTAGCTCAAGTGTTAGCCTTGAGCAAAAGACACTCAGGACCTGAGTTCAAGCTCTAGGACCATTCCCACCCCCCCTAAAAAAAAGGGAAGCCACAGTGGCTTTTTGGTGGTTAATTGGCTTTTTGGTTGTTAATTACAGATAGGAGTCTCAAAGACTCTCAGACTTTCCTGCACCAGTTGGCTTTGAAGTGCAATCTTCAGATCTTAGCCTCCTGAGCAGCTAGGATTATGGTTGGCAGAGCCTACATATATGAAGAGCCAACTGAAAGAGCACTTACTCTATCTAAGCAATGAAAAAAATAGAAAAGATGATTATGGTGTATCTGGTGCCACTGGGCAACTTACTTCTAAATGCAATGCACAGGTTTCCTGCTAAGCATTCCATCTACATTGCTACTTACTTCCATACAAAAGGTAGAGTCAAGTCCAGTATGACTTCTGGGAAGACTCTATCTCTGTGAAACAACTGATTACACTCATTGCCAACCAGTGAGAACTAAGTCTTAAAAGCAGTTTGATTTCCAGATTAAGTAAATGAAACAGAAAGCACTCTTGTTGAACGATAGATTGGGTAAGAAAAGACTTTAGTTGAAATGTAGTACAGGTTGTACCCAATCTGTCCTATCTGGTGTCTGAATTTCTTTGGGGACATATAAAAAATAACTGAACTGGTAAGACAAGACATGCTTAGTGGTAGAGTGCTTGCCTTGCATGCATGAGGCCCTGGGTTTGATTCCTCAGCACCACATAAGCAGAAAAAATCAGTAGTGGTGCTGTGGCTCAAGTGGTAGAGCGCTAGCCTTGAGCTGAAGAGCTGAGGGACACTAGCCTTGAGCTATAGAACTGGGGGACAGTGCCCAGGCTCAGAGTTCAGGTCCCATGACTGACAAAAAAAAAAATAGTTATCATAGGTTTTTGCTCATAGGTGGCAGTATACAGGTATATATGTATATGTGTGCATGTACATATATGTATATGCATGTCTGCCCATATATTTCTCTCCATGGGAAGACATACATATATCTCCATGGGCAGACATACATATACATATGTACATAGAATACACATATACCTGTATACATAACTATGTACATGGATAAACATAGAATATATGTCTAAGGGACTACTTAGGAAGTAGAGGGGTTAGGGGAAAAATAAATGTACATATATGTATACACATACATATATATACATATATAATTGAGATTCACTGTAATTGTACATAAAAAACAGTATAAAGAACCTCAATGAAATGTGATGATTGGTAGGGGTTGGGGGAAGAGAAAAGACAGCACTAGTGAGAGAGCATTGGGCTAACAAGGGGGAAGGAGGATAACTGTGGCTGAAATAGATTGTTGACATAGACGAAAGTGAAACCTAATGAAACTTTATTAGGAAGTGGGGAAGAGAGCAAGGCCAAGTGATAGACCGTTCAGATTGGTTGTAGTAAGTTGTACACGTGCAGGGAAATGTCACAATGAAATCTCCCCTTGTATAGGTAATGTATGCTAATAGAAAAAGGGAATAAGGGCTGGGAAGTTGGCTCAGTGGCAGAGCGCTTGCCTTGCATGCCTAAGGCCCTGGGTTTGATTCCTCAGCACCACATAACGCAAAAAGAAAAAAGCCGGAAGTGGTGCTGTGGCTCAAGTGGTAGAGCGCTAGCTTTGAGCTGAAGAGCTGAGGGACAGCGCTCAGGCCCAGAGTTCAGGCCCCACGACTGGATCCAAAAAAAAACAAACAGAAAAAGGGAATAAAATTTCATTGTCATAAAAAATAATCATTGAACTAGCTATTATTGTCACTGGGCTTGGTAAAGTCAGTCTTTCAATACTTAAAATGCAACTTAAGGGAAAACACTCAAACTGGAAAGGAAAATTAAACACAGAATATGCTAAGTTCAACTGTAATATAGGAACAAATAAAACCAGCCTTTTCTCTGGCATGGTCTACAGAACCAGGAAGATGCATAAGTATGCAGAGCATCTGACTTTGTGCTACAAATCAGAAAAAGACATGATACTTTGTGCAAGAGTTTGGTCTTTTTACTTTTCCCAACTGAAGCCAAGCTTATATGTATGTGGTGACAATAGCACAAAGTGGCTAAGCACATTCTGATACTTACTTATCTAACCAGCTTGCTTAGCATCTCTGGTAGTTGCCATAAGCACTGCAACTATTACAATACTCCCATATTTGATTGCTAGCATTTTTTAATCCACATGTATTAATTCTAAATTACTATGTAACTGTAAATCAACTTTGTGTGTGTGTGTGTGTGTGTGTGCGCGCGCGCGCACATGCGCACGCATGCAGAACATAGGTTCTGGACCATGTCCCTTAGCTTTTTTGCTCAAGGTTGGAACTCTACCACTTGATCCACAGCTCCACTTCCAGCTTTTTGGTGGTTAAGAGTCTTATGATTTTTCCTTTCTAGGCTAGCTTCAGTGACCCTTAGATCTCAGCCTGAGTAGCTAGTTTACAACGTTGAGATACTGTAGCCTGGATAAAATTTGACTTTTTTAGATAGGGAATAGTCATTAAAAAGCATGTTACTGTAATAAAAGCCAGTGGACAAGCACTCACGTGTGTCAGGATCTAATTATAAGGAAATGGGTCAATAAGGTACACCATGATAAATAAACTAGTCTCGGTATTTGCTTACAGCGTAGTAGGAAAGATAGTAAATATGCAAATATGAAAGATGTGGCACATTCCTGTTAGGAAATGTCTGGTGCAAAAGGATAGGAAGACTTACTTAACCTTGGAGCTGTTAAATGAGAACAGACTCCTAACTCGTTCCTACTTGTAAGTCAATTCTATGGGGAGAAAGAGAATGCAAAAGAACTCTAAGCAGAGAATAGGTAAGAAGGTAAGCACATATCTATTCAGAAACTGAAAGGACACTAAGGTAAAAGATAAGACAGAGGAGGTTATTCAGGACCCAATAAACGTTTGGCCTTGTTAACTAGGTTAAGGGATAGGGTCTATTCTATAGTTTCACATTTAAAGAATAGCCTAGAGAGGTGTAAGTTAAGAGAGCCCAGCCAGGAAGCGGATGCACT
Source organism: Dipodomys merriami (assembly GCF_024711535.1). Classification (NCBI taxonomy): domain Eukaryota; kingdom Metazoa; phylum Chordata; class Mammalia; order Rodentia; family Heteromyidae; genus Dipodomys; species Dipodomys merriami. The sequence continues at coordinate 22,666,938 of NW_027202493.1, read as the reverse complement.
TAGCACAAATTGGCAGAAACCAGAGATGGACAGACATGCACACATGCACATGCAGGAGGTCTGCAAGGGTCTTGTGACTCATTGTGGAAGAAATGCGGTAGGGGAGGGGGAGCGGTGAGGAACCGTTGGATTCTGGGTGACGCTTACTAAGAAGGGGTTAAAGTCCCAGATGTTCAAGTTAGGCTTGAGAGCAGACCGACTAAGAACAAGAGTGACCTGAAAGGCCCTCTAATCCAACCTGGTCTGAGATGCCAAGGCAGCTCCTACAGTGACTTGGACCCAACAGAACAATGAGAAGGATTCACGACTTCAAAGTGCTTCCAATGAGCATCTTGAAGGAACTACAACACAATCGATCCCCGAAAAATCCAGGTCCCAGACACCTAGAAGGTACCAGACGAAACCTTCCTGCCATAACGGGAGGCCTCTCGCCCTGGGGCCATGTTTCCCTGAGCCTTTTCCCTCACTCCTCCCTTTCCGATCCACGCCTCGGCCTGCAGCCGGCTTGTCTCAGCGTGCACCGGGCTGCCACCAGCTTCCTGGGCTCGGTGGCTCTGGCCTATCCACCGCTGCACCCCTAGGTGGTCTCTGGATCCGAGGCCTGGCCCGCTGGAACCCAGGCCCTGTACCCTGTTCCTCCGTCCGGCACCCTGACGCCCCGCTCTCCAGGCTCCGCGGGCGGCACTCACCGCGCTGCCCACCTGCCCGGGTCTCCCGGTTCCTCAGCCCCAGACCCCGCTCCCCGGCTGGAGCGTCACGCCGCTGCCTTCACGGCTCGCCCCGCAGAACACTGAAGCAAAACAAAGGATCCGCCGCCCGGAGGGCCTGTCTCCTCGGCTTCCATCAGGCAGCTGCAAAACCTTGAGAGGATGAGGGAACCGGCCTAGGAAGCCCGCGAAGGGGGCCAGAGGGGTGAGGGTCGCACTCACCGCTCAGATCGCACTGATCCACCGAACTGCAAACACCGGCTCGCTCGCCTTAGGCAACTTGCTGCTTCCAGCTAGGCTTTAACAAGGGAGCAGCTGGTAGAGATGAGTGACTAAGTAGGCCTCCTCCAGAAGCCACGCCCCCTCCTGCCAGCCACGTCTCGGCAGGCCACGCCTCCTGCTCCGCCAAGCCACGCCCTCTTTTCCTGGTCCCTCTTCCCCTCTCACTCTCCTAGGTCTCTTCGTCTCCTCAGCCCCGCCCCGTTCCGGCCCCGCCTCCTGGAGAACGCCACTCCCCTCCAGGCTCTGCGTGGAGCTCGCCTTCCGGTTGCGGTAGCTCCGCCCCACGTTGGTCCCGCCCCCGCGCCAGTTTTGAAGCCCGGATCCCGCCATTTGCTGAGGATTCTCCAGCCTTCTCCTCTGATGCTGAGTTCTGTGGGCATATTTAGGAAGACGCTCAAAACTCAGGCCGGCTGCCTGAGCTCGAGGGGAGGAAGGAGACAGGCCTGGACCCTCAGGTAATCCCTTTTTCCTCTCAAATGACCTGAGGCCTTTCCTCAGATTGTTGTGTGTGGTGTGTGTGTACAAAACTTTTAATTTCTCTACTGGTTCCGGGGCGACTGTGCTTTTACATTTTCATAAGATTGTCTTGTTTTTGTCCTTTCAACAACCCTTTTAAAGTAGGAATTCCAGCTCTTAAAGAGATTAGGTGGTTTGTTTCTAAAGGAGAAACATGGATCCCAGAAATAAAGCTTCTCCCATTTCTTTCTTTTTCTTTTATGTCGGTCATGGGACTTGAACTCTGGGCCTAGGCGCTGTCCCTCAGCTCTTCATCTCAAGGTAAGCGCTCTACCACTTGAGCCACAGCGCCACGTTCAGTTTCTGAGTGGTTTATTGGAGGTAAGAGTCTCAGGAATTTCCTTACCTGAGCTGGCTTTGAATTGCTATCCTCAGATCTCAGCCTCCTGAGTAGCTAGGCAAAATGATAAAACAAAAAATAAACAACAGGGGCTGGGAAGGTGGCTCAGTGGTAGAGCGCTTGCCTTGCATGCTCGAGGCCCTGGGTTCAATTCCTCAGCACCACATAAGCAGAAAGAAAAAAGTCGGAAGTGGCACTGTGGCACAAGTGGTAATGCGCTAGCCTTGAGCTGAAGAGCTGAGGGACAGCGCCCAGGCCCAGAGTTCAAGCCCCACAACCGAAAAAAAAAAACAAAAAACCAACAGAAAACAATGATAGGCCAAAGGACTGAAGTAGGGAGGGGAGAAATTCAGTCAGTTTATGTTTAGTTTCTTAAGTTGTTATTTATCCAGGGAATAAGCATATAGTAATTTTTGTTTAAGTGAATTTTTATCTCATTTTAATATGGATACTTAAGTCAGTAGGAGAAATAGCATAAATTCATTACAAGAAGTCATGAAAAAGCTAATGCTAAGAAAATGTTAAATACCAGAACATTAGTCAATATTAGAATTTGATAATTGTTAGGAAATATATAATACTGGTGTATCTAATCTCAGGGTAGAGGGAAAAGTTCACATTGGAAAAATGAATCCAGCTGCTCCAAGGAGCTGGACATCCACAGTCCTAGCTGGCTAAGTCTGGGCATAAACCCAGATGAGACATGCTACACAGATCTAAGTCATCTCCACTTCTAGCCTTGTTTCCTCTTTTACTCCTTAATGTGAAAGAATAACCCTGGCCTTTTTTTGTAACTCGACCACCTTTAGTTGTAAAATGGTGTAAAATATGTAAATAACATTCTGTGTTAAAAAATAAACCACAGAGCTCTTTAAGCCTACTCTTTTAAAATACAAGTATTTTCCATTAGAACATGGAAGCTATTACCAAAAATAGTGAAAAGAAGCTTTGATGTATAATCATATAAAAGAACAACAGAACTCTTTTCCCTCCAAGAATTAAAAGCATTTCTAATATGATGACCTCCCAGAGGGTAGGAATAAGGAATATGATAGTCCCAAACTAGAATGCCACCTGCTGTCCTTGTCTCCATTTCTTTCTTTTTTTTTGGTCAGATAAAGTCCCAGTTTTCTGACCCTCTCCCAGTTGTTAAAATTTTCAATCTTTGCAAAGAACCCACAGTCATGACAGGTATTGTGCTTCCCCGCTCCTAACCCAGTTTCTCATGGTTTTCTCATGCTAGTGAATATTCAGATGGTTTTTGGTGTCACTATGTGTCAATGTCAATGTGGCCATTCCTATACCGTTATTGGTTAAATATTGTGATTTACGTGTGATTGCACTGTTTATTTTATTCACTAGTCTGGGGATGTGTTGGAAATCAATCAACTTAATATAATGAAGTCGGTTTCTCAATTAGGTTTATATATAATGAATTTTTTTTTTTTTTGTCGGTCATGGGGCTTGAACTCTGGGCCTGGGTGCTGTCCCTCAGCTCTTCAGCTCAAGGCGAGCGCTCTACCACTTGAGCTACAGCGCCACTTCCGGTTTTCTGGTGGTTTATTGGAAATAGGAGTCTCACGGTCTCTCCTGCCCGAGCTGGCTTTGAACCTCAATCCTCAGATCTCAGCCTCCTGAGTAGCTAGGATTACAGGCGTGAGCCACCAGCGCCCGGCTTTATATAATGAATTTTTAATCTGTGAAGCAAATTTAACTCAATATTCAGAATCTTTCTAGCAATAAGGAGTCCTAGCATTTTGAATCAACAAAAAAAAATCCATTTTAAAAACTGCCCTACTTCCTCAAGCTAATGACATGATATTCTTTTCCAAAGCCTATCTGTTATGAAACTTTATATTGATATTCCTAGAATAATGTTTGTTTCTTGTTTTATAATTCGTGATTTTCACGTGAATTAAGCATAAAAAAATTCGGAGAAAATAATCTTAAGTCTGTTACAGTTGACGTCAATTTGAAACCATAGTAATATGTCTTCTTTCCCCTAAAAAGTGATAATATTCTTACTTTCTCCTAGTATTTTAATGATAATATTTTTACTTCTCCTAGTGCTTTTTCCTTTCAGGCAATATATCATTAGCCAAAGAATTTGGTTGCTCCAAAATTTTCTGATAAAGTTGAAGAGAAATGCATAAGTAAAAGGAATTTACTCTCAAATGGTTTAATAAATAGTTATTTCACTTAAAAAGGAATACATCTGTTTTCAGCAGGGTATCTTACGAAACAGATGACATTAATGAGGAGAGAAACAGTAATCAGTTATCTGTTTCTGTGTAAAAACTAGCCCCAAATTTACTGGTTTAAAAGACTCAATGAATTTGTTTTTTTCTTAATAATTCTGTGGGTTGGCTGGGCAATTCTGTAGGTTTGTCCCTGAGGACAGACTCCCTGAGGCTTACTCATGTATCAGATTCAGATGCTGGCTGTGGAATGGCCTAATGTGTCTGACAGCTGGTACCAGCTGTTGGCAGGGATGCCTTGGTTCTTGTCTATGTGATCTTCCATCTTCTGTAAGACTAAAGTTGTAACATAGCAGTCTCAGGACAGAACTCCACAATAGGTGAATCTGACACAAAACACCTATTAAACCTTTGCTTATTTTACATTTGTCAGTGTGACATTGACCCAAGCAAATCACATGACCAGGGCCAGAGCTGATATGAAAGGGAGCTTAAATAGCATCTCTTGCTGGAAAAATAACAAAAGAAAAGCCTGTAATGACATTAAAGTGAAGTTTTTTTGTTTTTTTTTTTGTCGGTCGTGGGGCTTGAACTCTTGGCCTGGGCGTTGTCCCTTAGCTCTTCAGCTCAAGGCGAGCGCTCTACCACTTGAGCTACAGCGCCACTTCCGGTTTTCTGGTGGTTTTATTGGAGATAGGAGTCTCACAGTCTCTCCTGCCCGGGCTGGCTTTGAACCGCGATCCTCAGATCTCAGCCTCCTGAGTAGCTAGGATTACAGGCGTGAGCCACCAGCGCCGGGCTGTGAAGTTATTCTTTAAGGAGTTACCTTCCTTACTAAAAATTGTGTTGAGAATAAAGAGGAGAGGAAGTGGAGGTGTGGCTCAAGTAGTAGAGTGCCAGCCTTGAGCAAAAAGGCAAAGCAAGAGTGTGAAGCCCTGAGTTCAAGTCCTGCTACTGGCACAAAGTGTAGGGTAGGAGAGAGAAATGTTTTCTTAGAAGCATAATTTCATAAATGATTCAGAAAGCACTTACATCTAATGAGGCTTTATAGTTTACAAGACATTTTCATATCTCATCACATCCTCTGGGTACTGTATAAAGTTTTCAAGATAATTATTTTGCAGTTGATTAAAGCAAGATTCAAGGAGCTTCATTAACTTTGCATGGTCTAACACTATTAGGTGAAAGAGCTAGGGTCTAAGGATGTGATAGCCAACTTCTCCCTGTTCTGTGGCAAAACTTGAGGTAAAGAGCAAAATGTAAAGAAAACATTTATTTCTTATTTCTTGATATATATAGATGTATATACATCTATATTTTAAAGAAATGAAGTTTGAAATTTATCAGATAAAACATGTTAATATTTACAAGAGAAATGTATGGCCTTTTTGTTTATAGAAAGCGTATATGATGCTAGATTTGTGTTCTCTATACTTCTGAACCAATGATGGGAAAATGGGAAGCAAAACTGAAGCAAATTGAAGAACTAGCATCTCAATATGAGAGGAAACCATTGTCCTCAGTCTATAGACCAAGACTGTCCAAGCCAGAAGACCCACCTTCCATTTGGAAGCTATTTCATCGACAAAATCAAGCTTTTGATTTTGTTAAAAGCTGTAAAGAGGTAATTGCTGCATTTTCAGGTTTTTTCTTATCTGTTGAGCAACTATAAGCTAAAGATTTTTCTTAATCTATTATTTGTCTTCATTTCAGATTATATGTTCTATCAAATAATTTAATGGGAATTTTATATCACATGCTTTGGGAAAAATATCTCTTTGGATCATTAAGATAAATTTGTGTTTCCCCTCCCTCCCACCCTTCCTTCTTTTTCTTTCCTCCTTCCTCTTTCTTTATTTTTAGTACTGGGTATTGAACCCAAGGCCTATGCTTGCTATACAAACATTCTACCAATTCAGCAGTGTTCTAGCCCCCATTTATATTAATAATGAAAACTAATGACATATCTAGTCCAAACTAGTTTAAAAACTTGAGAGGAAAGAAAACCATAATTATTGCCAATACATTTTTTGTTTGATTTTTATTTTTTTGGCAGTTCTGGGACTTGAACTCTGGGCCTGGGTACTGTCCCTGAGCCTCTTTGTGCTCAAGGCTTGAGTAATAGTGCCACTTCCAGTTTTAGAGTAAGTTTACTGGAGATAAGAGTCTCATGGGGACTTTTCTTCCAGGGATGGCTTTGAACTGTTATACCTCAGATCTCAGCCTCCTGAGTAATTAGGATTATAGGCATAAGCACCAGCGCCTGGCTTGACAATACATTTTTTTTTTTAATTTAAGAGGAACCGTTTTTCCTTTGTAAATGGATGCTCACTCAGATCTCATAAGAATAGTTTAGAAAATATAAAGAAAACTTTCCTCTTCTTTCTGAGCAAACCTATTCATGCATCAGAAATTAAAATATACTTTCATTTGACCTTGGATTTTAAAATGATATAGGAATATGCTTGCTGGTCTTGCCTGTCATAAGTCTATAACATTTATTGAAAAAGATTTTTAGTAGGATCAAACATTTTTCTCATTCAGAAAAATGAAAGTGTGTGTATGCATGTATATATATATAGGCATGAAGAAGAGTTTGAACTCCGGGTCTTGCACTTGGTAGACTAGCATAGTGCCACTTCTGGCCCGGGTTTTCACTGGTTATTTTTAGGAGAGGGGCTTGCTTCCTGTTAAGGTTCATACTTGAACTGAGATTTCCCTACTTAAGGCTTACCATCATTGCTGAGATCACAGACTTGTCCCAACACATCCAGCTTCTCTCCATAGAGATGGCCTCAAGCCATGATCTTCCCAATCTTGGCCTCCCAAGTAACTAGGATTACGGGCATGGCCCACCAGCCCCTGGCTCTGAAAGAAGTTCTTTACGGCAGCAGCTGCGAATAATTCTAGCTAGTCAGTATTATAGTAACCTTTCAAAAATTTCTTCTCATATACATGTTTATATGTACTAGAGAAACTTAAAATTATTTTTACCTCAAATCACTTGTAGTTATATTTAGGAAATTTTGAAAAATTTAAAGTGAACAAATGTCAATAATTTGATTTTTGGTTTTGTGTTTTTTTTTTTGTAGTGCTAAGGTTAGAACTCAGGGCCTTCAGCTTTCTGGGCAGGTACTCTACCAGTTAGGCCGTTTCCTACTGCTTGTTTTGGACATGGAATCTCTGAGTCTTTTCTGCTCAAGCTGGCCTTGAACTACTATGACTCTCCAGTTCTCAGATCTCAGCTTCCTAAGTAGCCAGGATTGCAGGCAGTTGGCTTAAATGATCAGATTTTTTTTTGGGGAGGTCGGTTGTGGGGCTTGAACTCTGGGCCTGGGTGCTGTCCCTATGCTCTTCAGCTCAAGGCTGAGCACTCTGCCGCTTGAGCCACAGCGCCACTTCCGGTTTTCTAGTGGTTTGTTGGAGATAAGAGTCTCAGGGACTTTCCTGCCCAGACTGGCTTTGAACCGAGATCCTCAGATCTCAGCCTCCTGAGTAGCTAGGATTACAGGCGTGAGCCACCAGCCCCCCTCCCCCCCATGATCAGGTTTTTTACTGATGTAAATACAGTAATATTTGTCTTGTTTTTAGTAATACATTTTTCACATTTTGGTTTCTGAAAAAAGTAACATTCTTTATGCACATTTTGTAGCTACAGTTGAATTTAAATTTGCATGTCGTAAATTTTCAAATATTATTTTCAATTTTATATAGGATGTTCATGTATTTGCTTTGGAATGCAAAGTAGGAGATGGACAGCGTATTTACCTTGTAACAACTTATGCTCAACTTTGGTTTTACTACAAATTGCGGTAAGTAGTTGTAACAGAATAGCACATGAAGCTAAATTATATTTGTTTTAGTAATTTTAGTGAGATTAATTCAGGTTGAGTTGACATTCACAGTTCTGGATCACATAATTAGTTATACCAACATAATAGTATTAAGTTCTGGAGTTTCCTGTCATCATTCTCTTGTTACTCAGTTATCAGGCATTAGAGCATGTGCACACACATACATACTTAGAATTTTGTGAAGTTTCTTTTTTATAATTATATAAATGTTGTACTATTATATTGTAATATTAATTCCCAGTGCATGCTTATCTTATTAATTTTCTAATAAAGAAATAAGTGATGTTTTGTTTTGGTTTTTGCCAATCCTGGGGCCTGGGCCTGAGCCTGGGCCTGGGTGCTGTTCTTGAGCTTCTTTTGCTCAAGGCAAGTGCTCTACCACTTGAGCCACAGCAACACTTCTTGCTTTTTTTGAGTAGTTTATTGGAGATAAAAGAGTCTCACGGACTTTCCTGCTCGGGCTGGCTTCAAACTGAGATCCTTGGATCTCAGCCCCCTGAGTAGCTAGGATTACAGGCATGAGCCACCTCAGTGCCCAGCTAAGAAATAGGTTTTACTTGAGAAATTTATTCACTTATACTTTAGACCTGGGCAATGTATGGAAAAGGACAGTAAGTTAATATAGATAGCTTCAATTGACTTACAATACTTTTATTATAAGGTTGCTTAAGTAGCATTTAATACAATGCTTGATTTATTTATGTTTATATACATGGAGCACCAGTAATACATGAGTTAAACTCGTAATATGACAGATGGTGTTTTTACTGAAACAGACTCTCATGTTGAATATGGTGCTATTAAGAAATTGTATATATACCTGTGTGGGTTTTCTTTTCTTTTTTGTGTGCCAATCTTAGGCTTAAACACAAGGCCTGAGCTTTTTTGCTCAAGTTTAGTGCTCTACCATTTGGGCCACAGCTTAACTTCTAGTTTTTTGGGGGGTAGTATATTAGAGATAAGTCTCATGGACTTTCTGCCTGGGCTGGCTTTGAACTGTGATCCTCAGATCTCAGCCTCCTGAGTAACTAGGATTACAGGTGTGAGTCATGGGCTTCTGTATTTTTTGAGTTCCTATATGATATGTCACATGAGGATACAATTTCTCCCCACTTTTCCTTCTTTAAGTTACGATAGACATTTTTTTCTATGTAATGCCATCTGAACTCCACTTAGCCCAAATTACCATTTACATTTTGAGTTACTATCTATTCTTGTTTACTTTTAATTTTTAATGACCTGTCAGTAGATATACAAAAAGTTTTTAATTCAACATGTCAGTTTCTGAATATAATGTATCTTGGTCAGTGTTACCCCTTCCCTCATTCTCTCCTCCCATTATCCCAACGTCACCCATTCCCACAAGATACCTACTTCTGGTTTCACATATGTACATTTAATATTACAGCAGCATTTTCCCACCATTGCTCTTAGCATCTATTCTTATTAACCCATGTCAGGCATTTCTCCCATGGCAGCATTGCTAGTGAGCACTGGAAATTTATTGAAGTCATATGATTCATCATTTTTACTTTAAAAAAAGAGCACCTTTTAAGATATCATCTTCCTAATAAAATTAAAAATTACAAATTCCCATGGAAAAATTGTGATATCCCTAGATACCACATAATACCTCCATTTGCGACAGAATATTCTCAAGCGAAATTTGTTTCATAATACCATAAAATAGAAATATTATACAATGCCAAAATCATGTCAGTAAGTAACACTGTAAGATTGACTTTATTTCTCAGTTGACATTTCAGAATATGTTTGTTACATCATTTTTAATAGAAACTGTTGACACTGTGAGCTATAAACTTATTGTGGGATGGTTTTCACTTTATCATTTCATAATTATATGTAGTTAAGGCACAGCTAACACTGTATTTTAGATACAAGATCACCTCCTATGATTTAAAAGGTATATGGTAAAAATCTAAGTCTTTTTTTTCCTAATTTAATTTTATTGTCAAGAGGTTACAGTTACCTATGTAAAAATATTCTAACAGTCTTGAATTATTGAATTTAGGAAAAATCTTTTGCACTGTTATGAAGTTATTCCTGAAAATGCTGTGTGCAAGCTCTATTTTGATTTGGAGTTTAACAAATCAGCCAATCCAGGCACTGATGGGAAAAAGATGGTCGCATTACTCATAGAAGTAAGTGACACACTTTCTTCATTCACTTTTTCATTGATTCATTCAGTGAACTCACTTTACATAACATGTATGGTCTGGTCTGTGTTCCTCCTCTTTTTCCTTGTTACTCTTTTTTTTTTTTTCTTTCTTTCCTTTTTTTCTTTTTTTGGTGTGTGTATGCCAGTCCTGGGGTTTGAACTTGGGGCCTGGGTGCTGTCCAAAAGCTTTTTTGTTCCAGGCTAAGTGCTCTACCACTTGAGCCATAGCTCTACTGCCAGTTTTTTGGTGGTTAATTGGAGATAGGAGTCTCATGGACTTTTCCTGCCTGGGCTGGCTTCAAACCATAATCCTCAGATTTCAGCCTTCTAGGTAGTTAGGATTACAGATGTGAGCCACTTGTATCTTGCTGACTTTTATTTTTAATATCACTTTTGTAAGTAAGTTATGAGGAGAAAAGAAAATTAAATTTATGACCTAATATTTTATAAAATATTACTATATATAGTTAAAAAACCTTGATAAAGATGACAGTTTTCAAGTTTTCTGTTTTGCAAATTACATACGAATTCTCTGACTTCCAAATAGTTAGCTGTGGTAAACATCAGGTAATTTTTACTGTAAAATTTGCATCTGAGATCAAGTTCAGTGAAACTTTGAGCAAATTAGTATCAAGAATTAGTATTCAACAAAATTAGTATCAGCTGCCAGGAATTTTGTATGTATTTTGTGCAGGTTCTCAATTCCAGGTAGACTGAAATGAGAATCTGGCAAGCATGCATGGCAGGAATAATGGTCATACTTTATTCAAAGATCTTTGCTCATAGACTCATCGTTGGCAGTAAGAAGAGCAGCCTTCTTGTGGCCCTCTGTGGCTTACTAGGAATTAAGAGTCAGAGATTTTTCATTATATGTAAATATGATGGTACTATTAGCAAAAAAGTATTACATTGTTTGAGACACTAGATATTTCTTTAATGAAATCAACCAAAGAATAAATCCCATTTATAACATACACTAATAAGAAAAGTGGGAATATTCACTGAAGTTTAAACATTTTTTTTCCTGTAATTCATTATATCATCTTATCCAAATAGTCCTTGAACAACTAATCTTGTCTACAGCAAAAGCTGGGAAAAAACTAGAAACCTAGTTTCAAAATTAAACATTTAACCTCTGCTTTCACTGTATTTGATGTTGGTATAATTTGGGGAGGGGAAGGGAAAAAACAAATCGTTTAAATAGGGATACAGGTGGACCCATTGCAACAATGAGATGTACAAGTTGTTATGTCGAAAAACGAACTTTACAACTTTAGTGGGGTGGGGGGAGGACTGGAGGGGTGGGAAGGGAAAACAAAAGAGAAAGCAACAATGCTTGATAAGAAATGTACTCATTATCTTGCCCATGTAATTGTAACCCCTCTGTACAGTATTTTCACAATAAAAACAATGGTTACCATGTTGATAGTTCGTTGATATTTGTCTTTGTTGAATATTTGTATTTTATTTAATACAATTTTTTTATAAACACTCAGGTTGAACTTAATTTTATTACTTTGTATATTACTTGTTTATAATTTAGTAAGTATGTTTTGTCTTTACAAGGAAGCATAAATTAGTTTAGCTGTTATCTTTAAAATAATAATAAATAACTGGTTAGTAACAAGTGGCTAGAATGTTAATGCTTTGGTTTAATTACTTAACTAATATATTTTAATAATGCTGCTGCTACCAATTGGGATGAATTCTGCTGCTAATAATTTTGTTAGGTAACAAGTAACTACCTATTTTTAACCTATAGATTTTTATAATTATAAGTTTTATTAAAGTTTACCTTGGGAAAGAGGTTAGGAGAGTCTGATTAATGTTATCTTCTAAAGAGTCATCAAATTCTCTGAAGTTCCAAAGTTTGGAACTCAGCCTTATTTATCAAAAATGTTCAGCCTCTATTAAGTGTGGGTTCCTATTTCTATATATTCTGGAAATAAAATGGTGACCTCAAAGCGGCATATTTTCTGACTTCATAGATAGATTACACGATCCAAAATTAAAGTTTAAACAAGATAGGAACTTATTTCTTCTATACTATCCGGTGTGGTTCCATTGTGATAGGAACAAGGCTAGTTTCTATCTTGGCTGTTCCTAAAATGGTGGTATTTACATTGTCATAAATTCTATATTCTAGTCAGTGGAAAATGGGAGATGAGAAGGGCACCTTGCCATTAAGACTATAACTTAGAAATGGAGTTTGTTCCTACCTTTCCCTTTCCATTGGCTACCTTTAGTCAGATGGCCACAGTTTGCTTTAAAGACTCCAGGAAAAGGAAAGGACATATACTAAGAGATACCCTCTGTAATATAGATAAAACATGTCAGAATGACATAAATGAGTATAAAATTATAGCTAAGTACTACAAAGAGATAGAGCATTTGGGAGAATTTGACACAGATGGGGAGACTGAGGAGATTTTTTTTTTTTTTAACCAAGAAAATGAGAATTTATTTCAGATGTCAGTCAACTCGGAAACCACAAGGGGGAGTATATTCCAATAGAATACAAAAATGTTACTAAATACAATTAATTCCATAACTATGAGGTATTTCAAGTGGCTAACAAACACTCTTTCCTAATCTCAAGAAAACTGCACGTGGGCCGGGCGCTGGTGGCTCACGCCTGTAATCCTAGCTACTCAGGAGGCTGAGATCTGAGGATCGCGGTTCAAAGCCAGCCCGGGCAGGAGAGACCGTGAGACTCCTATCTCCAATAAACCACCAGAAAACCGGAAGTGGCGCTGTAGCTCAAGTGGTAGAGCGCTCGCCTTGAGCTGAAGAGCTGAGGGACAGCGCTCAGGCCCAGAGTTCAAGCCCCACGACCGACAAAAAAAAAAAAAAAAAAAAAAAGAAAACTGCACGTGGTAGTTCATACTAGCTGCATGTTGCAAATAGGAAGCCTCCTGCTGAGGGAAGGATGACTTGTCTGGAGGCGGTACTGTCAGTACTTTGAAGTAGTTGCATGTACCAGGCACTGTGATAAGTCTTCAGTCTCATTTTCTCTAAATCTTAGGTGGTACTGTTTTTTCCTCCACTTACCAGTTGAGGAATGGATGCTGTAGATTTAACTTGAATTAGAGAGCTGGTAAATGGCAAAGCCACTCAAGCCTGCCTCTGTGTGGCTCCGAATCTTGGGCATCTACCCATGCACTTCCTGTCTGCTGCCAGTATCAATATCATCTTGCTCACAAGCTGGCATCTTGGAGGTGGATATGGGCCAAATAGGAATGAGAGATTTTCTAATAGTTACAGCTATAAAACAGTGATATTAGTGACTTCAATTCATAGAAAATATGTAGAGGGGTGCTTAAGAAGAAATGTTTCATTATGATTTTAAAGGGGGCTAATTTATGAATTGTCTTCTAGAAGGCTTCTTTAATCCTGAAAAGTTAATCTTATGAAATTTAAAATACAAACGTAATAATTTTAAAATGAAACCCATTTTGATGTATGAGTAAGTTGGTAAAATTGTTATATTGTGAATATAGTTTTTAGTTTTAGGGTTTTTTTTGTTAAATTTACTTGCCTCAAGATATTTGAATTTTTCTCAAAGAAAAAAATTAAAAACTCAAGTCATAAATTTTTCCATTTTCTTTGTGTGGACAGCATGTTTGTAAAGCACTTCAGGAGTTGTATAGTGTTCACTGTTCAGCTGAAGACGTTTTCAATCTGGATTCTAGCACTGAGGAAAAATTTAGCCGCCATTTGATATTTCAGCTCCATGATGTGGCCTTTAAAGATAACATTCATGTTGGTAAGTTGACTGCCTGTACATGGAGTTAAAAAATCATGGAGTTAAAAAAAACTATACACACATCTACCTATCCTCTTTACATTTTGTTAATACTCACCAGATTTTATGGTTGCTAATCTATCCTAACAAAATGAAACGTAATTTTTCATGTATTCAGGATTTACCTTTACCTTTCCGCTTATCTTTATGCTAGGTTAATCTGCTCATTAGTGTCTCTTATCATAGTTATTGAGGTAGCTATGTGTGTCCTTGTACTGGTTTCTGTTGTAACAGGATTCATTTATGTTTTCTGGATCACTTCTTAAGCCTTTTCATTTCAAGTCTTAATCGGTGATGCCTCATATCTGGATTTCTGACCTTGCTAAGGCTTTGAATTAGTTGTAGCTTTGGGGCTTTGGCTCCCAGGTCATATTTTTTAAAAAAAGCTTATTTCCAGGTGTCAGTGGTTTACACCTGTAAGCCTCTCTACTCTGGAAATTGAGATCTGAGGATTATAGTTCAGAGCTAGCTGGGGCATGAAAGTCTGTGAGACTGTTTTTTTCCAATTAACTACCAAAAAGCTGGAAATAACGTTGTGGCTCAAAGTGGTAGAACATTAGCTTTGAGCACAAAAGCTTAAGGACATCGCTCAAGCAGCGCTCAAGCCCTAAATCAAGTCACAGGACTGGCGCGCGCGCGCGCGCACACACACACACACACACACACACGTTCTAGACAGAATCTTAGGTGAAGAACATATGTGTAAATATGTGTAAGCCTACTAGTATTAGTATTACTAGAGTATTTGTCTCAGGACTTAGGCATATAGAGACATTAGTCCCAGCATCAAATGAAGCCAGCCCAGAGGAGAAACAAATAGACAAAATATGAACACCAAAGCAAGATTTCAGTAGATAGTGTTTATCAAACCAGACATAGGACAAGTGTCCTTAGGTCTAAAGTATAGTTAATTGAAGTTCAGGTAACAGGCAACCTGTTATCTGAGTCACAAGTATCTTTGTTTCACAACTGTTTAGGGCAAAAGGCATGGCATAGTCACCCAAGGACTGGCAGGAAAGTCAGGAACCTAAAGTGCTGAATGATGGTAATGCCTGGTCCCTAGGATGATGTGTACATGAAACTCCTATTCCATTGATTTTGATTTGCTTAGCTGGACATTCCATCTCTGTCTTTTCCTCTCATGCCTTAAGTTACTAGTAATTGTAGGATAATTAGTCTTATAGGCCCACTAGTCTATCTTCATTCTGTCCTTTTCCCTTAATTCCCACCATGGGCACATTCTCCATAGTTCCTGAGCCTTTGCGCTTTGAGTTGCTGCTGTCCAAACAGACATCCTTCCAGTTCACCTGATCTTTTATTAAGATGCAGAGTCACAACTAGGCCTGATGATTTAGGTTCATGTTCTTCTGCGTGGGAGATAATATCCAGTGCTCACTGTGTCAAAGAACTTGCCACTTCCTGAGGTAGTTTCCTGTTTTGTCTTCTTTTAATGTTTCATTATAGCAGGGACAGTTTCTTTTTTTTGGGGGGGGGGGTCCGGTCGTGGGGCCTGAACTCTGGGCCTGGGCGCTGTCTCTCAGCTCTTCAGCTCAAGGCTAGCACTCTAACACTTGAGCCACAGCACCACTTCCGGCTTTTTTCTTTTTTTTTTTTTTTGCTTATGTGGTGCTGAGGAATCGAACCCAGGGCCTCATGCATGCAAGGCAAGCGCTCTACCACTGAGCCACCTTCCCAGCCCAGGGACAGTGTCTTATTCACGATTTTAATTCCAGAGCTTAATACATATTAATAATACCATATTAAAAATTAGTATAACAAGCAAATGGTATTAAGCATTAATAAATATAAGTAGGCATTTAATACATTATTTGCTAAATGGATGCATGTTAAGTAGAAAATGAAAGCAGAGTGCTAATCAAGATCAGTTTTTGATTTTTACTTACTCCTCCATGATGTATGACTATTGGTCACAAGGCTAGAATCTGTGGCTACAGATGGAGAGAATAGGTACTTGAAGAGTAACTGTAACTAGCTGTTTCTGCATATATATCTCCTGAAAGCAGATGACTTTCAGTCTAAGCTTTGGATATATTTTCATCGTGTAGACAAAAATGGCCTGTAGATTCAGAGAGAACAGCTTAAACAGAAGCATGGAAACATGAATTTATGCGAATTTGTGGAGCAGTGGGATAGTCCAGAAGAGCTAACTTAGACACATAGCCCTCATAAATGGGATGTCATCTAAGGCTTTTCCTCTAAAATTATAAATGGCCAGAATCAGACACAAAGTAATTCAAATTTTCCCTTTAGTCCCCCTCTCTTGGTGTATCTATTGATGACATTTCAATTTCTATTGTCAGCTTTTCAGAAATGGGAATTAGGTTAAAAGTAAGAGATCATAGAATTTGATCTGTAAGATACTTCTGCCAAATTATTTGAAATTTCTAGGATTGATTAGTTCTTTTGAATTAGCCATTGAGAGTCCCTGTCTAGTGAGAGGAGGTGACGGAGGTTAGAGAAGGGAAGGAGACTCTGGAGAAGTTTGCCGGGAGCCAGTGTGTTAGTACATATGCTGGCTGACTGGCCTGATGACCTGCTCATGTTAGCTCTCCACCAAGGTTCAGGCCTGCCACTTCAGCACCACATCAGAGCTTGCTTCTTTTATTGCCTAGGGTCAAGTAGATGGGATTTTAAGTTTCCATTAATTATATCAGTTAATGCACATAAAGTTTTCTTATCCTTTAATATGTTTTGATGTCTTGCCACTTGATGTCTTGTCTTACCTTCTCTCCCTCTCTGTAGAAATAATCATGTCTGTATATCATTAAAAGGATTAAAGGTCTTGCTTTCATTTTGATGTTCAGTATGTATATGTATGTATGTGTGTATGTATGCATATATGTATGTATGTCACTTTTCTGCGACAAGTGCTATGTAGTCCAAGTTAGCCTCAAACTCATAATCTTCCTACTTTTGCCTCTGACACATGTTTAATGCTTTTTAAGCAATTGTAGCTGATCATGGTGGTACACATCTATAACACTAGCACTTAGGAGGCAGGAAGATTATGAGTTCAAGGCCAAACTAGTCTAATAGCTGGTAAATAAAGTGATAAGTAAACCTAGTCTATTAAATTGGAGAGATTCAGTTTTTCTTATATTATCTCATTTATACAGTATCATAAACAGTCAAATTATGACTTGGTTTTATAACTTGGTGATATAAATGGTAATGTGAGTTGAAAGAAGTTCCAGATTGTTTGATGAACTTTTCCTGGTACAGATAGAACTACTATTCAGAATGCATAGGGTAAATGTAAGTACCAGATGTATCTAATTGCTTTAGTTTGGATTTGAGGTCAATCTGTGACCAGTGTGAGAGAGTAGGATTGGCAGTGACCGTGGAGCTGCAGAAGTCAGGAAGTCTTAGGTGGTAGGAGGTAATTGAGAATGAGCTGGTGAGAACTTGCCCACAACCTGACTTCAGAATGGTATGCCAGAGGCTCTCAATATTCTGTCATTATCCCAGCAGCAAGTTACCCGATGCACACTGTCATTGCTTAATCACTATTCTAATTTGTATTAGTAAAAGTGGTGCTTTTAGTGACAGCGTGTTCGGCTCAGGCCCATACTAGTGACTAACACAAGAATGATTTATTTACTGGCTTGCAGGCCAGTGGGAATCGAAAGTAAAAGATTGCCCAAAAGAAAGAAATGAAGTAGCAGAAGAGACATGCCGTAGTTTGCTATAGCAACAGCTCAGTTTTAAAACCAATAATCAAAAAATAGCAAGCCTTACTGGGTAAAATTGTTGAGAGTAGATTTTGCCTAGATTTGAAGTTACAGTTCACTGAAAAGAATTAGATTGTAATCATGTTGCCTATTTTTTGCCTTAGGTAATTTTGTCAGAAAAATTTTGCAGCCCGCTCTTCACTTAATTGCCAAAGATGATGATGATAGGATTTCAGAGACATTGGACCATGAATTTCCCCAATTTTCTGAAGCACCATTAAAACAAGGAATTTCCCTTAACAAAATGTCCACAGATAAGGATAAAGGAGAGAGCTGGACATTGAATTCAGAGAAACTGGAGAAGTTGGGGCCAGCTAAGCCAAGTGATCCTGATCTTTCATTTTTAATTGTGAAGAATAACATGGGAGAAAAGCATCTTTTTGTGGATCTAGGTAAATAACATTGAGTGTTGTCTCTTAAACTGGCATATGGTGGGGGGGGGGGGGCGGTACCGGGGCTTGAACTCAGGGCCCCAAGTTCTCACTTGATTAATACTGCTCAAAGCTGGTACTTAGCCGGGCGCTGGTGGCTCATGCCTGTAATCCTAGCTACTCAGGAGGCTAAGATCTGAGGATCGCAGTTCAAAGCCAGCCCAGGCAGGAAACTGTGAGACTTTTATCTCCAATAAACCACCAGAAAACTGGAAGTGGCGCTGTGGCTCAAGTGGTAGAGCACTAGCCTTGAGCTGAATCGCTGAGGGACAGCGCCCAGGCCCAGAATTCAAGGCCTATGATCGACACACAAAAAAGAAAAGAAAAGCTAGCTCTCTGATACTTGAGCCACACCTCTACTTCTAGCTTTTTGCTGGTTAATTGGAGATAAAGGTTTTTCACATTTATCTTCCCAAGCTGGTTTTGAGCTTCAACCATAGCTTCCTAAGTAGCCAGGATTACAGGCATATTCACTGGAACCGGGCCAGTGGATGGGCCAAGTCAGTGCCTACTTGTTGCTGTGCTTAGGTACTTGCTACAGTAACAGGATATAGTCAGTATACTCAGGTGCTAGGTTTCTATTTCAGATTTTAGGTGTCTATAGAATGGAAGTCCCAGGCTGGCTTAAGCTGCAAAAAGGAGTGCTTATGGCTGGCTGTGCCCTAAACATCCAGAGGATTTACCTGCCAAGTTTTGGCAGGGGACAATTGAACCAGCACCCTTTAATTAATTATATCAGTTCAAACAGTATAAAAATGGTACTTTTATGGAAAAGTAAGGGTGGACACTCTGTTGACTGAAAAATTGTGTGAGTGGTCAGCTGGTTAGTAGTAGAGGGGTCATTGTGTCAGCTTTCTTGCTGGGGACTTCTTTCCACCTAGCTGTGCTGGGTTCTTATCTCTGAACAACCAAGAGCCAGAATGAAGTAGTATCGCTGGGTAAGAGCAGTGTGCTGGTTTGGGTATGAACAGTGTATGAGTTAGGAGCAGAGGAGTACCCTTCTAAATGGCAGGTTTGCCTGATTAGCAGAATACTGGCTGCAGGTCAGATGAGCCCACAGTTAGTTCAGGAAAATGTGTAACAGGAAGTTGACTCACAAACAGCAGCATTAGGCAATAAATGTACTCCATCCCAGTATGAAAACCTCAAGCAGAATACTATTTCATGATAGTTCTAGCCTTAAAAGTGAGATCCCTGGACAATAAGGAAATTTTCCTCATAGTTACCACGATACTCAGATTTACCAATGTACCATAAGAGGATGGGAGAATCTGTCTTCTTCTTTTTCAGTAGTACTAGAAGTATACTTCTACTGTGTGTGCTTCTCATTGCCACTGGGGCCACAGGTGTTCACCACCAGTCCAGCTTTTTTGTGGAGATGGAGTTTCTCATAGTTTTCTGCTTTAGCTGGCCTAGCACCAAGATCCTCCCAATTTTAGCCTCCCACCTCACTTAGGAAGACAGGTGTATACCACTATAGCCAGCTATGGATACAAGAGTCTTAACATTTCTTTCCAATTGGCTTCAAACCTTGATCCTCCCATTGGTGTAAACCAGTGGCTCCAGGCTAATGTTTCTTTTTCTCTTTTTTTTTTTTTTTTTTGTCAGTCTGGGGCTTGAACTCTGGGCCTGGGCACTGTTCAGCTCAAGGCGAGCCCTCTACTACTGGAGCCACAGTGTCATTCTGGTTTTCTGGTGATTAACTGTCACAGACATTCCTGCCTAGACTAGCTTCGAACTGCAATCCTCAGATCTCAGCCTCCTGAGTAGCTAGGATTACAGGCGTGAGCCACGGGTGCCTGGTGTTAGTAAATTGTTTCTTAAAGGTCTTTGAAAAATTTAGAGATTCAGTAGTACATATAAAAAAATTTTTATTTTTGTTCAAGACTGGAACTCATACTTGGTCTCCGTTGCTTGTTTTTGCTCACACTGTCTAGGGCTCTGTGACTTAAGCCACACCTCCAATTCCTTAAAAAAACAATTATTGAAGTATAACAGTATAGAA